>NW_004567122.1:35885069-35894990 GCF_000260355.1 Condylura cristata | reverse complement strand
TCCCTGGCCCGGGAGATGACCACATGGCATAGCAGACCTCTCTTGACCTGCCCGCTGTTCCCCTCAACAGTGTACTTTGTCAGTCTGTTTGTTCTGCTCCCCACTCTGTCTCTTGTGAAACCTCTCACCAGCTCTGCGCCTTTGGCCTGTACCCCAGTTCTTATATGCATAAATAAATAAATCCATCTTTAGAAACAAAAAGGGGCCCTCCCTGGTGGCACAAGAGATTAGAGCGCAGCACTGCAAGCTAGCTGCAGCTGCTTCAGTATGAATTCTATCCCTGGCCCCAGAGGTGACCTACATGGCACAGCAGACCTTTCCTGACCTGCCAGCTGCTCCCCGCAGCAGTGTATTTCAGAAGATCTACCTGTTCTGCTCCCTAATCTGTTCTGGTGAATCCTCTCACCGCCCCTGCACCTCTGGCCTGTACCCCAGTACTGTATGCATAAATAAATAAATCTTTTAAAAAAGAAAAAGAAGAAGAAGAAGTTAAATAAAACTTTTCCTTGGACATAAAATGAAAACATAGAAATCCAGTTTTTCCACCCACATTATTCACACTCTGTAGGCCACATGCTTAAGCAGCAGTAGAAGTGTGGCCCGTGTTTTTCCAGCCTTTGTTGAGAGAAAGTGGTATGTCTTAGATCTCTTCACAAGTAAAAACCCAGGCAAAAAGAGAAATAGGGCCAAGAATCCTGATTTACTTAGCGAGGTAAGTAGCTTTTCAGGGTCTTCTCTGGGATCAGCCAGGAAACCTGAATGATAAAAATTCCTCGGAAATCCTCAGGTCATGGGTTACAAGTGTTGGGGAGGAAGTAAGAAAAAATGAACCACAGATCCACTTTAAAAAAAAAAAAGATTTATTTATTTGTGCATACCAGAACTGGGGTACAGGCCAAGGTGGGGGGAGGGGTGAGAGGATTCACCAGAGACAGAGTGGGGAACAGAACAGGCAGATGTACTGAAACACACTACTGAGGGGAGCAGCGGGTGAGACTGGAGAGTCTGCAGTGCCATGTGGGTCACCTCCCTGACTTGGGATCAAATTCAATGCATAGTGGCTGCTGATAGCTTCACAGTGCTGACATTTAACCCCTTGCACCACCAGGGAGACCCCCACATATATTCACTATCAAAATGATATTTTTTTTTAAAGATTTATTTATTTATTTGTACAGAACTGGGATACAGGCCAGAGATGCGGAGGGTGAGAGAATTCACCAGAGACAGAGCGGGGAGCAGAACAGGCAGATCGATGAAGTACACTGCTGAGGGGAGCAGCGGGCGGGTCAGGAGAGGTCTGCCACGCCATGTGGTAGCCTCCGGGGCAGGCGGGAATCGAACTCATGCGGAATTGGCTTTAGCTTCTTAGTGCTGTGCTTTAACCCGCTGCACCACCAGGGAGGGCCTCAAAATGATATTTTAATAGTATTGGGGAGCATGATGATTCATTTGAGCTTCTCAGGACACTTTCTTGGCAGGCCCTAGAGGAGAAAGCAGTAATGATAGTAGTAATATCTCAGGTCCCTCGCTATGAGACAAAAACTATGCATTGCTTTGGATGTGTTGTATTGCAGCAACTCTCAAAAGAGATTCTTCTATGTTAAGTAGCTAAGCTTAGGGATCTACTTCATGAAGTGGCACAAGATCATACAGCTCAAAGAAGTAGAAATAATGTAATTTTTTTTCTCTAATTTTTTTTCTATTTTGGCCACTGTTAGAAATGATGATTGAACAAATTTTCCCTCTGTTTTACAGAGTAACCGAAATCATGGATAAGACCCCAGAAAGGCAAACGCTTCTAAACCTTCAAAGATGGCAAAAAAAAAATAAAATGTTTACACCAGTCAGAGGGAGATCAAAAACGAAGAACTACCCTGTAGCCAGGACTACGACCGTGTATTTTAAAGCCATTATTCAAGGTTTCTTACTTGACAGTTCCTACATGACCCTGTTGAAAATCTACAATATATGCTGCATTTAATGAAACATGTATATGTCAAATCAGAAGAAAAGAACTATAAACATATATTGTGTGAAGCAAGAAATTCAACAATGGAAACAGTTTCAGCAGATCAAGCTAAGATGTGTGTTGGGCATGGAACCAAAGTTACAAAGAAACACTCTACTCCTGCTGTGCAGGGGGTTCATTTTAATGTAACACCCCATGGAAACATTAGTCCTGAAATAAACATCATTTGAAAAATTCAAAACAGAAAACAAGGGTGGGTGGGGAATGAAGCACGAGGAATACCTATGAGGAGCTATTTACAATAAAATGTTTCACTTGAAAAGTCTGGTTTCTTACTACAGGGATTTGCTTTTCTGTCTTTATTATTGTTTAAACTCAGGAACAGAGACATCTGCAGTGTGAAGGGGAAGAAACACAGTCTTCAGTTTGTTTTTCTGCAAAAGGTGGAGCTTGTGGAATGCATTTCACAGATGACAGCTGACAAGTGGCTCACAGTGACCCCAGCTGAACTGGCAACAGGACGAAGGAAGGATGCAGGCGAACGCAACACAAGAAGGAAAGAAAAGGCAGATTTGATGCTTCCGTGGCCTCTTAATGGGCACACTGTGTCCCTCCACAAACAACAGCCCATCTCATGCACACTACAAATGAAGAAGCTGATGTTAAATCACAAGCTCCCTGACTTAGTTCTGTATAAAGTACAAACTGCTAGAGGGAGCACGAGCCACAGAGCACCTCTGAATCTTTCAGTTTCCAAATACTGATTTTCAAATGGCTGCCTAAAGTTGCCTGCACATAAATATGCTGTATGATAGAGGCAATAAATAAACTACCAACAGTTGAGTTTGCCACAGAGATGTGAATATTAAACTAAAGTATGATTATTTTTAAAAGACTCCTAATATGCCTAGAACATTCTAGGCATTTGTCATTTAGACTGAAAAAATTTTTCGCCAAGAGCTGACAGCGACAAGATAGCTCTACTTTTTTATATACATTTAACGTTATGGTACCACTGAGGTCATTTTCTACCAGAGACAATGAGAAGACTGGTACTTTTCCTAAGTTATGTAATATGAGTCTTGTATTCAGCTCTGAGAGCAAATAAATGTTCATGAAACGCTAATTTTACACTTAATTTACTGTAGATAACAACACAGACTCAATTTTTCAAAGTGGCAAGGTTTTATTGACTGGGCTAGACTCCCTGTGCACAAAAAATGTGTGGAGGGAACCTGAAGCTCTTTCTATGAAATGCTACACAAACCCTTCCCTACGTGGCTTCAGTATCTTATTCTTTGGTTTCAGCACTGGCATTTTCAACGCCAAAACACGAACTGGAGAATGTACAAGAAAGGCTAGAATGCTGGGGTCCCGCTTTTGTCCTTCTTCCTGCTGACCCAGGTATCTCGGCCCAGTCACTTAACCTCTCTGTGCCTCAGTTTCCTCATCTGCAAAATGAGGTTAACATGCTTTTTCATAAAAGTTTTTTTTTTTGCAATTCTGGAAAAAGAGGTGCTTAAAATAGCACAAAGTGCTTTGTAATTATCATGACTGCTATATTATTTGACTTTCTTGTATTGTTGAGACACAGTCCCCTGTATAATAAAGTAAGTGCTTCAGTTTGGTTCAAGCTAAGCAATGTAGCACTGAAGCTTTCCCATCAAACTACCTGGGACATTACTAGCAATAAAGACTGAGAGATCCACAGCCAAGATCTCTAATAATCTATGGTAAATAGATCATTTCCTGCTATGGAACAAGATTAAAGAATGTGTCACTTCAGTAATAAACAGCCCCTTGCTCTACTTAACTGCATTTGCATGCCATTTGACAAAACTCCACTTTTATTAAAGGAGAAAACTTGGGGTAAGCTGATAGTATCACATAATTAGCCTGATTATCCCTTTTCTTTGGGGGCAAAGTCCAGTGAATGAGCAAGGAAAAATGGAGTAAAGCAAAATTATCCTGCTGGATTCTTTGCTCAACTAATTTTCAAATTACATAGGGATTATCAATTCATTGTACAGGTAACATAAAAGAGTTCTGTGATCCATAAATCCCAGTCCACTTCATGAGAAGAAAAGTCACTCTTCCATATCTTAGACTTGTCTCTTCATTATCCTTGGAATGATTATTCCAGGGTCAGCTGAGCAAATTCATACTCTGTCTGCTCCACCAAACATACTTATACTCATCTTGCTTTCCCCACCCAGAAAGCTGCATATGCAATGAGTTATAAGATTAGAAATATTTGTAAGAGTCGTGTGGTTTAATCACATACCTTTTCTGTTAAACATCGGATGGCATCACATTCAGACATTGTGTGTAATGAGAGTAAATAATAATGCAGAAGACCATCCAAACAGCTTTGGACACATTTAGAGCAAATACAAGATGAAGGGGACTTTTTGCTTCGTTCCAGGAGGTTGGCAAGTTTCTCTAGATTTTAGGCTAAAAGGTAATTGCTTCACCAAGTCCTATTCAGATTCTCAAAATTAACACCTCATTGGATAAGTTTAATAATTTGATAACTATAGCTCTCTGTGATCTGTTCCTACAATTATAAAATTTTGGCAAAACTGAAGGTGTGTCCCAACCAGACACAGGCCCATGGAAATGAACTGTGCCTAAGTGGATACTTCCTTTGCATTTGATCTTGCAGTAATAAAAGAAGTGTCTTGTTAAGAATGGGGAGCTTTAACCTGGCTCCTCTTCCTACAGAAAGCAGACAAAACCCACTTAATACATTTAGTCCATGAGTTAGTAGCAATCAAAACTACATTCTTTGAGGTCCACTTACTAAATGTTTATTAACACGATAATCTCTTGGAAAACAGACATCCTCTTAAATAAATTGATAGCCTGTTGGGAAAATAGGCATAACTTACTTAAAAAATAGTCTGAGTTAAAATGAAATTCCCTGTTCAGCACAGTTATTCAGGACAGGAAAATTTCCACAAGAAAGGGGGAAAAAAAGGACAGACTTCATCTGGCTCTCTGAGTGGAAAGTTTCTACCACCTTTTTTTAAGGTCAAGTTTTATTCAGGAAACAGTAGAGTTTTCTGAAAAGAAATACCATATCTCTTAATCTATGTCATATAGATGAAATAATTGCCAATCATGAAGTTTTAGGAGTAGAGGAATAAATTTTGCTTTGATTTTTCTTCCATCCACTAATCACTGCTCACAGAGATAGCAATAGGGGACAGTCCATAGGTCAAAAGGAGACCTTTGCTCTCTCCACAAGAAATAAGAGAAAGTTTTGCCAAATAACTTCTGTTACAGTATTTTATCTTAACATACTTGGATTGTTATCGATTTAAAATAAATTGTACCTTTTTACCTATGTCGAGATTTTCTGTAAGCTCCTTGTGTAATTCATAATTTACTGAATGAGGAAAATTACATACTTTTCATTGTTTTAAAATGAAGTGTGTTTTTTTTTAAAGCTGTCTAGGTTTCCGTGGAAACGGAAAAGACAATACACATTACTTTTGTGTTAATGTTAAACATTTGGATTTCATGTCTTATATCAAAGTGGATGGACAGTGTAGACACTTTATTTTTAAAATAATTGCATTTTTGATATGTTAGAGTGGCACCAAATTATATATGAATAAGAAGTTGCTTTGTTTGAGGGCTGTGTTGCTTGTAGCCCTTTGTGAGATTTTCATAACAAAGTAGTGGTGATTTAATTATACCCTTGGGCAGCTTCAGTCTACATTTGTGTAACTTAGTGTATCCACTACATTGACACTTTTGAGAGGTTAGCTATCAAAGGAAATCTTCAATGGCCATTTATGTCACAAATTAATGTTTCCAGAATGGGCCTGAGCGTCTCTTAAGTGGACTTCTGCTTTCTAAAGGGAGAAGGTAGGTCACAAGGTCTTGAGTGACCAGAGCCTCCACTCTATTCAACAATATAATTTATTGTGTGGTGACTAAATATTAGGCATGTTGGCAAGAGAATTCAGACAGAATAGAAGGTTAGAGTTGCTTTTACCTCTTCAAGTTTCAAACTCTAAGATCCTATTTCAGTTCTGAGCAAATTCACATGCTTTTGCTGTTTTTCTGGCCATTCTAATCTCCCCAAGTAAGTCCTCTATTGTTGAGATTTCAAAGCAAATGTTTAGTGAAAGTGCTAAAAATACATTTCAAGGAGTCATGTGACAAAATAGGAAGATTATATGTTCAACCTAGTGTATCAGACTCAGAGGTACAGACTGTTACTTGGTGAGGTCCCCTGCTTTTGTTTTATGTTTCTGCATTGAGGTCTCTGTGCCTGTGTGTCTATAATATCCTTATTATATCAAAATTCTATAGGGTGGAAGGTACCCAAACTTGCTAAAGAGTGGACGATGCATGTTCCCCAAAGAGCTCCATCACAGCCATTAATGACAGCGATCACATATTTGATTGACATTCACAAAATGTGCTTATTCCCCCTGTGACCACATAAACGTCCCACAATGAGGAAGATCAAAATCCAAACACTTTCTGAAATATGTGCATATCAGCACATACTAGTTGTACATAGTATGATGTGAGCTCTTATGAAATGTATGCTTCTGTCCTAGGATGGAGGACTCCAGAAAGGGATTTTTCCTGTAGCTGCTGGGTAACCCATGTTTTTCATTAGCATTCGGTACCTGTTCTCTTCTCTTACTCAACTCTTCTTCCTCTGCACCACCTTCAATTCCTACTGCTAATCCCAGTTGTTGAAGCAAAGACCTATTCATTGGTTTTTCTGAGGCCCACCAAACAGCCTTGCCATGAGGCCGATGATTTTCTGGGAAAAGCAACAGTCTGCAGTATTAACAACTAAAAGTCCCGTATTTTTATCAGCTAAAAATTCCATTCTAAGAAGGCTCCGTGCATGTGTAAACCTTCAAGATACAATTCTGTGGAGACTCAAGTGTTGAGCCACGGTGTTTGAGGCTCCCTCCCTGGATATCTACTGTGTTAATGCAGTGGGGGGGGGCTATCTCTGGGCTTTTTTATTCAATCAACTGCCTCAATTAGAGTCCAGCTCATTAGCATGATCCATATACTGCTTCAGTGCTTGTTTATTAATGATGCTCTGAAGTAGCCGGAACGTGTACATGTACTATATGTATTGCTGTAGAGATTGTAATCAATTTATTGTATGTAAAGTTTTATGGATGGTTATTTTATAATTTGTGTATTTAATATAGGAATCAATGAACTCTGGTGTTTTAGTTTCTATAAAAATAAAACAACCTGCATTTTGTAAAACTTTATCTTGCATCGTTCATAGACTTTTTTTTTTTTTTAACTACCTCGTCGACTTTGAAAAATGAGTAAGGAGACAGGTATAATAGCAGTATAATAGCAGGGAACAAATTCCATGTCAAGGAGAATAAATGGATTTCGTCTCTTTGTGATCCACTCAACTTTTATGCTGTGCCTACCGGGGGCATGGTGAAGTCAAGGGCAGCATTTGTTTTCATGGGAAAAATTAGATCATTACCATGCCTGACCTGCAGATCGTTGGGGAGAGAATCTTGCCTGCTATCCTAGATAGTATTTTTCTGTCTGTATCCACCTCCCTTGTTTATCTACCTTGAAGATGCAACAAGTTAATAAATACATGTTACATGAGCATCCATTAGCCATCCATCTCTACCGTAAGCACAAAAGATCCATGCAAAGCTTTCTTATTTCAGTCGTTCCTATGTTGGCTAAGGAAAATGTCACTCATCTGTTCTTTACCATGTCGTTACCCACGTATAGACACCAATTGCATGCTACGTCAAATCTTTAAAACAGAAAAGATGGATGGCGCCCCAACCCTCAAGAGATCACAAGCTACATCACTGATGACGCCTTCCTGTGAACTAGTTCTCTACTAGAAAGGTACCACTGTGGTGGGGGTAGGAAGGGAGAGAGGAGGGGTAAAAGGGGTCAATTGTACAGTGAAGGACAGATATTGGACTTTTCAGTACTGAACTTAATGCAGTCTTCACATATGCTGATTTATAGTGATCCCACCTAAAATGGAAATAATGCAGTGTTGCTTCAATAAAAATATTTTTAAAAGAAAGGTGCTGAACATACCATCATGCCATGGAATAGGCAGTTATTGTGGATTCTGGGGCATTTTGCAAATGAAGACCTTTTTGATGGACTCTGGTTCTGGTATTTAATGTGAATGTCTTATCCTGTCCACAATTAAGCTGAATTCTTGTAATTCCAAAGGCAAGTACCACAGTGTCTTCTGAAGTTCCCAGGGCTCCTGGAAAGACCTGCTCCGAGTCAGTGACAGAGGGGCGGGGCCTATGGTATGTGAAACATCTGGATGCTTCTGTTATAGCAGCAACTTTATGGCCCATAGGGATCACAAGGGTGAATTGTGGGGGCCTTTTCTCACTGAAACTGCTCCACATAAAGATGTCTTATTATACTGTTTTTGTCTACAAAGGAATTGCACATGAGGTCACTGGTTTTTATCAACAGACTTTCTAACAAACAGTCTTAGTAATCTTTGCTTACAGTTACTGTAAAAATGTTGAGGACAACTTATGTCATCTACCTACATGAAGGTCCACATGACCTTTTCTTTTTAATTTAGTTTTGAAAGAAGCACAAAGCAAAATAACAACCACCTCAGAAACTGGATTTTTCTTCCTTTATAAGAAATAAGTAATTCACCTTGTTTCCCACATTGCCTTGACAGCCTAGAAATGCATGATCAAGTCTAAAATTATGGTATCTTATCATCACTTTCTATTCTCCCCCTAGCTTCTTGATTTTATTGTTTTGCCTTTAATTCACTTCATCTTGCCTTTAATTTAAACCACCTCAAACCTGTACCGTACACCCATTACATATGAATTTTTCAATGTATATAAGTACCCTTATGATTACTATAGAAAAGTATGCAGAAAAGTATTCAAAACTTGTAAAGAAGGCAAAATGATAAATCTGTGTCTCTGATATGCTAACTGGAAAGTCATTTGACTCAGAAAAATGCAATAATTGATGGGAATGCAGAAGTCTTATAATCCTGAAAACTTAGGGACTAACTTAACTGATAATATGTGATTTTTTTTTCCTGCTTGAGAGAAAAAGAAGAAAAACCCAAAGAGTAGATTTGCTTCCTCCAAGTACATGGGCCAGTTTTATTTCTAACATAGTGATTTCATCATAGCATTGCCTTCCCCATTCCTCAAACCAGCTTTAATCAGCTAAGCCATTATGCTGGGCCCTTATTAATTAAGTACACTAAATTATACACATCTTCATATATTTTGATGAAAACCATATTCTTAACAATTTGATGAGTGCTATTTCAAAAGACATTCTCAAGGATAACAGGACAATATATGAACTTTGCTCTCAATGAATTTATAGCAAAATATACACATACAGCCCCAAAACAATGCAATAGACATATATACAGGATAGTAAAAAGCCAGAAGGATCCCAGAAATCACCAAGTACCCTGAGTGGATCTCCCACTCCGGACCCCCTCTTCCTGTCCCCCAACTGAGTGAGGTGCTAGAGGCAATCAAGATAAATTCATGGGCTCTGTGCTCTCTCCCCAACTCTACTGCATGCACTCCTTCACAGCTCTACTGTTTTCATTCTGCAACCTGCTCTTTGTCACCAGAACTTCTACCAAGCTTTGCAGCTGAACCTTGCATCAGCGTCCTGGTTAATATAATTGCCTCCAGTCTTGGTCTCTTTCTATATACCCTATTCGTACCTTGGTCTAATGTGCAAGTCATATATCATCCTTATCTTAAAATTCTTCCTTGGGGGCCCTTCCTGGAGGCACAACTGACTAGGATGCAGTACTGCAAGCTGGCCGCAGCCACTTCAGTGTGAGTTAGATCCCCTGTCCCGGAGGTGACCACATGGCACGGCATTCCTCTCCTGACCCGCCCGCTGCTCCCCTCAGTAGTGTACTTCGTTGATCTGCC
>NW_004567122.1:35883374-35884969 GCF_000260355.1 Condylura cristata | reverse complement strand
CCCTGCACCTCTGGCTTGTACCCCAGTTCTGTATGCATAAATAAATAAATCTTTTTTAAAATTTGGTAAAATATACATATCATACATTTAAAAAAAAATTCTTCCTTGGTAACTTATTGCCTGCCTGGGGTTGGTTCACTCACAGATGTCTACAGAACTAAGTGCATAACAGAAACAGAGGCCTTGGGACTAGAGTAAGACCATGGAGCCAACTGCCAACTCTAGTTTGCTAGTTGAGCTGCCCAAGTTCTAGAAATTATACTCAAATCTCCCCTTGGCAAAGTTAGTTATGTCCTGAGGCACCTAGTGCCTCACTAGCCTTATACAATACACTCTTCTTTCTACCTCCTCCATCACACACACACACACACACACACACACACACACACACACACAGAGAGAGAGAGAGAGAGAGAGAGAGAGAGGTCTGAGATCTGATAGGTATAAAGGCGTCAGACCAAATTCATATTCTCTTTTTTGCTTATGCTCGGTTGCTTTTCCTATTTCTCCTCACTTGTCAGCCTTACTCATATTTGAAGATTCACCTTAGTCATCATCTTCAGGAGCAGGATTCATGGTCGGTTCTCCCAAAGCATCTGCAGGTACCTATCTGGTCACTTACTGTGCATCTTTAAATTATTTCTAGTTTAAAGTTACTCCAGCCCTCCCCACAAGCTCCCTGTTTAAAACTGAGTTACTTGAGAGCAAAGAATATGCCTTTTTCAGTCTCAGCCCTCAGCATGTAGTTCCTAGGGCCTAGTTTGTTCCTGTGGAGCAGGAAAGCAACTTGTGTGGATGGTGAGAAAAAAGGTGAACTGGGCCAATGTACTTGTTTCTGGGTTTTTGTTTGCTTGTTTTGTTATGTCCTCCATTTTTTCCTTTTATTTTCCTTTTTCTGAAGAAGCACTTCATTCCATAGGCCAAATGCTCTTCAGAAAACATCCTCAAGGAAACTATTGTATTCAAACCTTGCCTGCGCTACGCCTCGCCATCCTAGTTCATTTCCTCCAGCGCCCTGTATTCTGCTCTCTTCCCACTGGAGGGCAGTATTGTCCAGAAATCCAAGAAAGGCGTCCCAAGGAAATACTGCCTCTGATTTTACAGGGCAGTTTGTGTCCCTTGGTTTTGGATTTCTCTGTACATCCATATGAAAGCAATATTCTTTCATATTGACTGTCCACTCTTCCAGCGTGAATTTCTTCCTCATCTTGTTTTGCAATCTCTCCTTATTTCAAGGAGGCACATTTTTGTCTTCACCCAGGGAGCAAATTCATTTGCAAACACAAAGACTGAAACTTAAGGACCAATTTCACAGTCCCCAGGAATTTCCAGAATGGCTGAGAGGGCAGAGAAAAGGGGCACAGTCAGTTCACCAAATTCACTCCCTAACTCCCCACCAGGGAGGCCTGCCTCCCCCAGAGAATAGGCAAGGAACCAATGTTATTGTATCTAGACATTCTCTTGACTCTGGGTGTGTTCTTAAATTTTTTAAAATAACTGTGTTATGTTTTAACTCTCTTTGCCAAACATATTATATTTCTTAAAGGGCTTTTTAAGCAAAAATAGGTATTTGCCCTTAAAAAAATGTACCTCCC
>NW_004567122.1:35877571-35882969 GCF_000260355.1 Condylura cristata | reverse complement strand
CTGCCCCAACAGGGAGGGCCGGGGATCCTACTTCTTATCACTGGCATCTCCCCAGTTCTACAGGAGCTGCTGTATGAAAGCACCATTCAAAATGGAAGTCAAGCAAAGACCCAGTTATGTTGACCTTTTTTCTCTTTGTCCAGTTTTACTCTGCACTGTGTTACAAATGCCAATATATGCATGACAGACAGATTGGGCCCCAGTACAATCTCACCGTCTATCTGATGAGTCCAGTAAAGATTTGACACTTACATATTTTTTGAAATGTGTCATTGGGTATTTAAACCATCATATGCTTCCCTTTCTGTTTTGTAAAATGGAATAATAATAATAATAATATAATTTCTATTGTTGGACCCTGGTGAGAATTAAATGAGATATGTCGAAAGCCTGAAGTATAAAAGGCAGTTGGATAAAAAGATGCTTCTTAATCCAGACACCCCAATTTCAAGGTCGTCCCGAATGTGATTCCTGGCACCTTCTGACAAAGTCAAGCCAAACACATTCAACCAGCGTATTGCACTGCCAAGTAAGCAATGATCCCTAGAGCCAAGCAAATGTTGTCCTGCGGGCTCATGTAGAAAAGCAGCACACAAGCAGCAAGGCAAATCGGATGCTAAAGAAGGAGCAGGAGCTGCAGCGAAACCTTTGCAGTAACCCGTAGCGACCACCAGGGGGCAGGATAAAGAACCGCTGTGATGAGACAGCTGACTCCCGCATCACTGACAAGTCTCACTTAAGTGATCGTTATTTAATTATTTAATCTTACATTTGTGAATATCACAAGAGTTGTCTCTCTCCCACAACAGTAAGATTACATTTGTTTTATGTTGTAGACAAGTGGATTGTCTACATCCACTTGCTATTAACATTTTTTAATTGATGATAATTGACATACATTACTTTCTGACTTAGCTAATGTTTTGATACTTGTTTATATTATGAAGTGATCACCACAATAAATCTAGTTACAGCCATCATCATACAGAGTTACAAAATACTTTTGTGTGTGTGAGGGAGAAGGTTTAAGATCTACTGTTAGAAATACTCAACAGTATGAAATATAGTCATCAGGCTTTGTATTACATCCTCGTACTTGTTTATTTTTATTTATTTTATAACTGGAGGTTGTAGCCTCCTTCCCCTCTGCATCTGCTTCTCCCATCCCACCCCACCCCACCCCACCACCACTAACCTGTTCCATTTATATACAAAGCTGACTTTTGGGTTTTGTTGCATTTAAGATTCCACGTGTAAGTGAAATCCTACAGTATTTATCTTTCTGTGGCTGACATATTTCACTTAATATAATGCCCTCAAGGTCCATCCATGTTATCACAAATGGTATTATTTCACTCCTTTGTGCTGAATACTATTCTGTGTATATGTATGTATGTGTGTGTATCATTTCTTTATGCATTCCTCCATTGATGTGTACTTAAGTTGCTTCTATAGCTTGACTATTGTAAGTAATATTGCAAAGAACATGAGGGTGTATATATCTTTTTGAGCTGGTGTTTTCATTTTCTTTAGATAAATATACAAAAATGGAATTACTGTATCATATGGTAGTTCCGATTTTTAATTTTTGAGGAATCACCATACTTGTTTCCATAGTGACTGTAACAATTTACATTCCTACCAAAACTCTCCTCTATTCACTTATGAGACTTTTTTATAAGAAAATCATACCATTTTGTTTGTGATAGCTTGATTATCTGGTTTGAAAAAGAGCATATTACCTCCAGTATTCTTTTTTCTCAAAATTACTTTGACTATTGATGATCTTTTATGATTTCATACAAATTTTAGATTTTCTACTTCCATGAAAAGTGCAATTGGAACTTTTATAGAGATTGAATTGAATTTATAGATTGTTTTTCATAGTGTGGGCATTTAACAATATTTATCTTTTTAATCTATGAACACAAACTACCTTTTTATTTAGTTGCGTATTCTTCAGTTTCTTTTATCATTGTTTTAGAGTTTGCAGTATAATGTCTTTCACATCTTATTTAAATTTATTCCTATTTTATTTTTTTGGTACTTTTTTTTAAAAAGATTTATTTATTTTTACATACAGAACTGGGGTACAGGCCAGAGGCTCAGGGGTGGTGAGAGGCTTCACCAAAGACAGAGAGGGGAGCAGAACAGGCAGATCAATGAAGTACACTGCTGAGGGGAGCAGCAGGCGGGCCAGGAGAGGTCTGCCTCGCCATGTGGATCACCTCCGGGGCAGGTGGGGATCGAACTCATGCGGAAGTGGCTTAAGCTTCTCAGTGCTGTGCTTTAACCCGCTGCACCACCAAGGAGGGCCCTGTTTTGATACTATTTTAAATGGAATTTTCTTTGTTTCTCTATATACAGTTATTTATTAAAATATAAGGACACACAGATACTGAGTTTGTAACTTGCAACTTTACTGAATTCATTGATTAATTCTAACAGGGTTTTCTCTCTTTCTCTCTCTTTTGGTGGGTTCTTTAGGGTTTTATGTGATATCATATCATCTGCAAATGATAGCACTTTTCTTCCTTTCCAATGTATGGAGACTGGAGACTGTTTTGTGTTTTTCTTGCCTAATTGCCCCCACTAGGACCATCCAGTTGGGTGGATGGGTGGATGGGTTGGATGAGTGAAATGATTGGATTGCCCCATCCAATACAATGATGGGTAAAGGAGGCAAGAGTGAGCACAATTGTCTTGTTTCTGATCTTAGAGGAAAATCCTTCCCTTTTTTTGCCATGAAGTATGTTAGTCATGGATTTTCCTGAGAGTTTTTATCATGAATGGATGTTGAATTTTGTCAAAAGCTTTTTCAGCATCTATTGGGATGGTCACATAATTTTTATCCTTTCATTTGTTAATGTGGTATATAGTACATTGATTTGTGGGTGCTGAACCATCATTGCATCCCTTGGATAAACCCACCTCATCGTGGTGAGGATCATGGTCCTTTTAATGTATTGTTGAGTTTGATTTGCTAATATGTTCCTGAAGGTTTTTGAATCTATGCTGCCCTGTAATGTTCTTGCCTTGGGGCTTTGACATCAAAGTAATGCTGGTCTTGTAAAATGGATTGGAAGGTTTTTCCTCATCTTCTATTTTTGAAACAATTTTGGAGGCATTTGAAAAGGATTGGTATTAATTATTAGGGTGTCATTTTTCTAAGAACTGAAAGATACCTTAAACTTTTATTTATTCATTTGTTTATTCATTCAATTTGTCCCTTCGCTTTCCACATAAGCTGACTGTATAGTTGCAAGGTGACAGGACTGGCTGTGTTGTGAGTATACAGTAAGTGACTTGCCTATTGACAGCTGATAAATGGAAGATCCAAGGTATGGAACAAATGATCTGGCTCCAAGTTTAGTGAACTTTCCACTACACATATATGTATGATTATGTATGTGAACATATAGATAATTCCACTGTATGAAATATATATAAATCACACAACTAAGGCATTGTACAATACATTATATAATGCTACATGGCATGTTATATAATTATCAATATAACTAACATATACATGTAATACATGTAATAGCTGAGCCCTCACTAAATGTCAGGGATTGTCAAGCATTTTAGCACATGCTCTATGAACTCCAGATTGGTCTGCTTACAGACTAGTTCAGTTTAGTTCCTCCTTAGCTCTATGACCTTAGTCAAGTTAATAAATATCTCTGGGGCTCAATTTTCTCATCCATAAAATTAGAAGTAATACAAGCATCCTGGAAGGGTCATGGTAAGAATGAAATTAAAATGAAATGTAATGAAACATTGTATTAATGTCCCAAAATGCCGGATACAGGCTAAGGCCTCAGTGGTTATCATTCATGCTCCTTAGGACTTCCTAATGAAGAAAGCAACATATAAAAGTAACTTATCCAAGTTTATTCAGCTGGTGAATGACCAAGTTAGATTTTGAACTTGGGTCTAAATCCAGAACTTCTGGTCTTTCTACTCTACTATGCTGCAGTGTTTTTTGCCTTCAGTTAGAGGTAGGAGAACATTTAAGTCTCCTGATCCCCACCCTAGCACCTGGTTTAGGTTGTACAGTCAACAATCCACACATACCTGTTAAATGAGCAACTCATTTAGACAAGGGAAGAATATGGAAAGTTTCATCTTCATTCCTCTTTTTCTGTATGTGATTAATGAAACAAGGATTGAGAGGAAACTAAGGTAATCTTTTAACTGAAGATAGTCATCTCCCATATAAAACTGGGAAATTTACACTGTTACTAAATTTAGACCCCTTTCTAAATGGCAAGCAAGAATCTCTTCCAGTTTCATCATCTACCTCAACAAGGAGGACCAATGAGTCCTTGCAGGCCTACAGGAAAAGGAGACAGTGTGACTTCCAAGTCTGGACACCTACAGTTGCTTGCTTGCTGGGAATGGAGAATGCACAGTAAGATCCCACACCCCTTCTCCCTCCCAACCCTTCCTAAAACTGCCCAGTTCTCCCCTGCTCTCAGCTCTTCCCTTGGTTGCAAATGAATATTTGTCATAGAAAATCCCTGAAAAAAAAATAGATGTTATCCAGAAGGGCCATATGGTAAAGTGAACTCATGAACCAGCATTTGTTGTCATTAGACTATCTAGCTGCTTCTTTTATACCCCCAAGAAAAATCATGATCATGATCATAAAACATCCTACTGATGAAGATTTTCTGAAAGGCCTGGATGAGAAGAGATACATAGGGAGCTAGAATTGGCCAAGACCAACTGTAAATGCCAGGCAAGTAGTTGGTTTGTGGGTAAAAGTCTCTGAGAGGAGCCTCAATTTATACTCTTCATTATTTTTCTCTGAAGTAAACACTTCCACCGTGACTGATTTCAAGCCACCCATGACAAATTCCCAAAATTTAACAGTTGGCCTTCAGAGCTGGCACAAGCCAACTTGAGCACACCCTAACTAGTAATTTGGGAAGATGAGATAACTTCCTGCTAGTGTCACCATATGTATGCTAGCATGACTTTTCAAAGTAGCGGTGTGTCCATCCTTACACATTCAATGTGCTCTCTCCCCTAACTTCCCCTGCATAGCAGTGCTCACCGAGGAATGAATTTAGGACAGTCATGGCAAGACTAATGGAATATGAATCCAGTCTGTGGTATATAATGTCCCCATGTCCATTTCCTGGTTTTGTCATTGTACTTTAGCTAGATGTGTTGTTACCATAGGGAAGGCACTGGGCACTCTACTATGTTTCCAAGTTACTGTAAGTTTATAAATTTAAAAAAAAAAAAAAAGGGCCCTCCCTGGTGGCACAGCGGGTTAAAGCACAGCACTGAAAAGCTAAAGCCACTTCTGCATGAGTTCGATTCCCACCTGCCCCGGAGGTGACCACATGGTGTGGCAGACCTCTCCTGACCCGCCCGCTGCTCT
>NW_004567122.1:35826542-35877471 GCF_000260355.1 Condylura cristata | reverse complement strand
CTGCTCCCCACTCTGTCTCTGGTGAAGCCTCGCGCCACCCCTGAGTCTCTGACCTGTACCCCAGTTCTGTACGTGCAAATAAATAAAAATCTTTAATTAAAAAAAAGAGGATAACAAGCTCTTTCAATCAATAAAAGAAAATAGAAGGATGACAGGAAAACTTGTCCTCAAACTATGCTGCATAGAAGTGATCACCATTATAATTAGTGAACGTAATCCTTGACATCTTGCTGTATGTGCAGCTGAGATGGGGATGGTTGACTTTGAGAAAACAGAATTCATTCTTTCAAAATGCATGTCAATAATTTATTTATTCTTGAATGTAATTGAAGAACCTGATGTTACACTGTAAGAATCCGTGATCTTCAAGTAAGTTTGTTGTGTACACACACACACATACACACACACAGTACTATCAGATTTCTTAAGTGATCACACCAGAGCCTGTGGGGTAATTTCTTCAACCCTTAAAATTATAAGTTGAATTTATCTGTGTCTTGTTCACAAAGATCATGCCACTAAGAGAGAGCCAGCCAATTAAAGTTTCAGAAAAAAATGAAAACAAAACACTGAGTATTAACCCTTCAAAACATCTTAGAACTTTAATTAAAACTGCTTTTTATTAGACTAGCTCAAGAACAGATACAAAAATAGGTTTCTATATCTACAAATATAAGGAAGTAAAACTGTCCACCATTTTGTCCTCTTTGTGCTCTTGAGGTCACCAATATGATTGTATAAACTTAATGGAAAATAATCGAGAAGGTTACTAAAATTAACCTTAATTTTAAAAGATTAAAATTAAAATTAATTTTAAAATTAAATTAAATTAATATCTTGCCTTAAAATTCACTTTGCTAAGTACTCAATGAAATAACAAACTATCTCATAGATGTAGCAAGCATTGTGGTTTCCAATGTTCTGTACAGTGTTTACCTCCTCTGAATAGCACAGCAACCCTGCATGACAGTCCAGGCTGATGTTTTCTCCCATTTTGTTTTGCCAGTGGTGATGGGATGACCTACCACAGAAGGTGAACAACTTGCCTGCAGTTATAAAAAGTGGAAGGGCCACAGACTTTTACAAATTCCTGTATTTTTCCTCTTTCTATCACACACTAGTAGAAGCTTAGTAGGATTATAAGAACCTTAATCCTACTAAACAAATGAAATTCAATAGTACTTATATTACACTCCGGAAATTAAAGCATAAAAGGAATTTAAATCATCTCTACTCCTCCAGAAAGAAAAATATTTCAAACCTATTAAGAAGTTAGTAAGGACTTTTAAAAACATATATCAGCTTAGTAGGATATTACATATCACAGAGTGGGATTTAAGAGAGTAGAACAAAGGCTCGATAAGTCCTAATTTTTGATAGGGCAATTAAAAATAATAGCTACTAGTTTTAATATGGCATGGCCCTGTATGTTCAGTGCTTTATTTGTATTATCAATTACTTATAACGATCCATTGAAGTAGTCATGATTATTTACCCCGATTTTGCAAAAGAAGAAACTAATATCTGAAAAAGACAACTGGTCAAAAGTAACAGACAACATGGGAGTTGAGCCATATTTATGCAGTGCGAAAATCAAGCATTTCTAGCCAGAGTTAGACTGTACTACCCTCTCTCTGAGGGGAACCAAACAAAGAAAACTCAAGAGCAATCAAGGCACAATTGGAAAGCAGGAATGTGGACCTAAGTTTGTAGTCAGTCTCTGCTTCTGTCTCCTGCAGACTCGACCCCCCAGTGCCTAGACTTGAATCTTCTCTCATCCATATCTGAGGTTGCTCTCTAAAAGGTATTTGGATCTCCTTGGGTGAAGGAAGTGACTCTTCACAACTTTAAAAGGCTTCACTCCTGAAGCTATGGCTCAAACATTAGTTAATCCTTTAGGACCTGGAATCACCTAGTTCTCAGGAACTGGAGATTTGAGATAGAAAAAAATATTCCTTCAAATATGACATACACATGTATTTGAAATGTGTTCATTCCATTTTGCCATAGATAAGTATTCCCTTTAGGTCAGATTCATAAAATAAGTCTTTCAAAGATGCTTCTCCAAAGAGGAAATGCAAATGGCCAACAAACATAAATGTTCAACATCCCTCATAATCAGGAAATCAAAACCACAGTGAGGTACCACCTTACACCAATAAGAATGGCACATATAAAACAACTAGCAACAACAAATGCTGGTGAGGATGTGGTGAAAAAGGAAATCTACAGTGATAGTGGAAATATGCAAACTGATCCAACCACTATGGAAAGCTGTGTGGAAAATTTTCCTGAGACAGCTAAAAATGGAGCTTCCATATGACCTAGCAATCTGACTCCTAGGGATCTACCCAAAGGACACAAAAAAAACACTGATTCAAAGGAATACTTGTATCCTGTGTTTACTGCAACACTCTTTATAATAAGTAAAATCTGGAAACAGTCCAAATGCCCAAAAATGGATGACTGGATCAAGAAGATGTGGCATGCACGCACGCGCACACACAAACACACACACAGGAATATTACTCAGCAATCAAAAAGATAAATTTATGCCACTCACATCAACATGGATGAAGCTAAAAGTAATTATGCTCAGTGAAATAAGTTAGAAGGAAAAAGAAAAATATTGGATGGTCTCACTTGTAGGTAGAACATAGGGGAACCAAATAAGGCATCAGAGGAAAAAATAATAACAACAGAAAAGAAAAACAGAACAAAAATAAACAGATAACTATAAATCAAAGACATTCTGCAGGGGAGTGGGAGGGAGAGGGCTCTGTATGAGGGAGGGGAGAACACAGGGTATCTTGCTGGTGGAAAGTCTATGAGGACTACACCTGAGAAAAGACAGCAAGCATTGTTAAAAAATGAACAAAATGTAAAGTATATATACAAATAATAAATAAAAGTAAGGTTTTCAAATAATCTAGAGCACCATGAACTTATTTTGTTTTTTGCTTAGTCTATCAATTATCAAGAAGCACATTTCTCTCATAAAGACTATAAATTTGATTTTCACTCTGCAGCTCTGGTAAATTTTGTTTTATACAGTTTGAAACATAGGTTTTAAGGAATTGTAAATTGTGTGTGAGAGAGTGTTTTTATTTTTTCTTTCCTCATTTTCATTTTTCTAATGAAGGACCATTCTTTTGCATCCTTGTTAATTTTTTTGAAATATAGGATTTCTCCCTCCAGGTGTATTCACCCTACTCTATATTTTAAATTGTTCCATCTAATAAATTAAAGTTTTTTATTAGAAAAAAATGTCATACAGCACATTTATTTACTGGGCTATGTGGAGAGTTACATGTTTAAGAATGAATGTGGATCCCTGCTCATATCAGACACAACTCACATCACAGACCTACATATAAGAGCTAAAACTAAAAGACCCTTAGGAGAAAGGTGTTATTCTTCCTGCTCTTGGATTAGGCAATAGTTGTTTAAATCTAGCATTGAAACCACAAGAAGCAAAGAAAAAAAGGTAAATTGAACCTCCAAATAAAAACCTTTTGTCTTTCAAAAGATGTTCTCAAAAAAAATGAAAACAAAATCGACATAACCAGAGAAAATTTAGAAAATCATCTGCCTGATAAGTGATGTGTAACTTAAATATGAAAAGAAAGCTCCGAGCTCAATGATAAAAAGCAAATAACCCAATTTAAAAGTGGGCAAATGACCAAAATAGTTCACCAAAGGAAATTAGACAAATAACCAGTCAAGACATGAAAAAATGTTCAACATCATTAGACATCAGGGAAATGTAAATCAGTATCACAGTGAGACTCCACTTCACACCCAGTAGGATGACTCTAGACAAGAAGAAAGATGGTGGTAACTTGGCACAGATGTGGACAATCAGAACTGTTGATGGGTGTGTGAAATATTGCAGCCATTCTGGAAAACAGTGAGTGGTTCTTCAAATGGCTAAGCCTCAGTTGCCTTGTCGCCTTGCAAATTTTCCCTTATTTTATACCCAAGAGAACTGATATGTCCACTATGTCCACCAAAAAAAAAAAAAAGGCCTTACATATGAATATACCATACATGGGGATATTATCTGGCAATATTAAAGTATTAATATATGGTACAATGTGGTTGGATCTTGAAAACATTGTACTAAGTGAAAGAAGACAGTTACAAAGCACCACAGATGATATGTTTCCATTTTTATAAAAAGTTCAGAATAAACAAGTCTGTAGAGATGGTAAACAGGTGGGTGGTTGCCTAAGAGTGGAGTGGGTGGGATTTATGATATGTGGTGTAGAGCTTTCTTCCACAAAATTATCAAACTATTTTCCAGAGTGGCTTTACCACTTTCCCTTCCTATCGGCAGTAGATGGGAGATCCAGTTGTTCCATCAATTGAAGGGTCATGGGTAAGAGGCTAGGGGTTTATATGAGGAGTAATGAAAAAATTCTAAAATTGGATGATTGTAGTACTATGAATAAACTAATTCTTTCAGTTGTACAATGTGAAAACATGTGCTACATGGTATATGAATTATAGCTCAATGAAGCCAATTAAATATGGCAAGGCAGCTGATGAGGATGCAGATTAAGGCTATGATATCATTTCAGACCTATTAAAACAGTTAAAATAAAAAACAGTGACAGTACCAAATTCTGACATGATATGGAGCAACTGGATCTCCCATCTACTGCCGGTAGGAAGAGAAAGTGGTAAAGCCACTCTGGAAAATAGTTTGATACTTTTCTGGAAGAAAGCTCTACACCACATATCATAAAACCCAGCAACTACAATCCTGGGCACTTATGCCAGAGAAATAAAGACTCACAGGCAAGTCAGTTATGTATGTGATTGTCCTGGAAGCTTTACTTGTAATTTTTAAAACTGAAGTAACCTAGATATCCTCTCAAAAGTACAGTTTGTTTAAATAAAGTCACACTGGGGACTATTACTCAGCAATGAAAAATAATAGCCTATTGATACATACAATCAGGTGAATATCAAAGACATTACTGAGAGAAAAAAAAACCAATATCAAAAGGACACCTATTATAGGACTCCATTTATATAACATGATAGTTGGGTGTAGTGTGCAAAGGAGTCACTATAACCTTTGCAACTTTCTGTGGTCCTATAACTATTCAAGCATAAGTAGTTGAGTTACATGTGTGTGTTTTATTAGCATGTGGATGTGTGTGTGGCAATATGCATTAATGTTTCCACATATGCACGATGCATGTACATCACACATATGAAGTACGAGAGTTACAATACAATGGTGAACAACCAAATTGCTAAGCAATTTTTTAGGGGCAACAATAAAATGTAGTAAAAAGTCATTAAAATTGAGTGCACTCCTCCTCACTCCTTTCCAACAACATTCAAAGTAAAAACCAAGAGAAATGAGTCATCCTCTGGAGACATTATAACTCTGTAGAGGCCCTGTCTATGTTGAAAATGTGCACAAAGAAATGATTAGAAAACATGATACAACCCTTAAATTCTGCCAGCTTCTAAATATTTACCCTGAGTAGCTTTTAGTTTCTAAGGCTATCTGCATCACGGCCTAGACCCCCAATCTGGAGGAAATGCTCTGCTCTCCAAGACCCATGATTTCATTTCCTCCCACAGTGATCCTCCCTCTCAGGTTCCAGGTCATGTGAAACCCCCTCCTCTTTCACTCCAGGGGGCAGCTGTTTCCCAGTCCTGAAGTAAATTCAAACCTTGTGAATTCAGAACATGCCAGCAGTTGCCAGAAGGATCCTAATCTTTCAGTTCCTGGGCCATCGTGAGAAAGGGTTGTTGGCCAAGGTAAGCAGAGTCTGACTCCACTTCTCAACACAAACCTGACAGTCGGAGTGGAGGGCCCCCCTCACCACCTCCTGGAGCCTGGCTCTGCTCCTCACCCACAGCACTCCTTTCCAGAGTCTCAGCTGCAGGAATCTCGAGCTTATTGGTCAGCCCTCCTGACAGAGGGGGCAAAGCTCTCCAGCACCTTCTCTCCAAGGTTGTTGGGGTCCACCAGGCCAGGACAGACTCAAAAGGAAGCCTTCACCACCCTGAAGCCATCTCTGATTATCTTCCTATCTCTAATGACAATCCTGCAGACCATCCACCCAACTCTGAAACCCCACCCAAGTTTCCACTTCATGTTGTATATTTATTTTTACAAAGTCTCATGCAACTCACATCAGGGTCTAATCAGTATTGTTAACATTATCACTGTCAGTTACCATTTCACAAAAGCTTGCTATGTTTCAGCATTTTACAGATAGTGTATATTCATGACAATTGTAAATGTTCGGCACAATGATTTTCCTGATTTTCCAAACAAACATCAGCAACGGTCGAAAATAACTGAGTTCTGTATGTTTATAAAGTCCTTGTTTTTACAGCTGCACCTTAGGGAGTTTTATGCTATAGTGAAGGATGTATGAGCCCAAAGACATGGCACATTAGAATGAGTGAGATAAGCTCAGACCCCAAAGCTCCAGAATTAGGAAACTCATCAGGCAGGGACAGCAACTCTGGGCTACTAAATGATTCATAAAATCTCTAGTCCCAGCTCACTACAGTCAATAGTCCTGTTGCCACAAGTATATAAGAAAATTGAAATTTCATCAGTTTACCTTCAAGGTTTTTCTACTCCCCCACCAAACCCAAACTATCGATCGATATAGCTCTAAAATATGGCTATCAAGTTATCATAGGGAGACTGTCTTCATCTGTATTATGTATACAGAGACTCATTTTGAAAGACCTCAGCTTCACTTTTCTCTTTTTCTTCTTCCTCTCTACCCCCACCTTCTTTTCCAACGCCTACTTCTTACTCCACTGCTTTCTTTTTTTTAATGTTTACTTATTCATTTATGCATAGAAGAACTGGGGTACAAGCCAGAGGTGCAGGGGTAAGAGGGTTCACCAGAGAGAGGTGTGAGAGGGTGGTGGGAGGGGGGTTGGGGACAGAACAGGCAGATCGACTGAAATCCACTGCTAAGGGGGGGCAGCAGGCGAGATAGAAGAGGTCTGCTGTGCCATATGGGTCACCTCCCCAGCTAGGGATCAAACTCAGGCCATACCCGTGATAGCGCTGAGAAATATCCTCTACAGGGGTTCTGTATTCTTAGACTCATCTTGGCCTTGCCCTTACAGTAGGAAACAGTTGAGATGAGTTAAGCATGTCTATGTTTTTATGTTTTTAGAAATAAAGTTGGTAACGAAAACTTTGAACTAATGAAAAGCCAGTCACACTTTGCTGTAAGGTC
This sequence comes from Condylura cristata, assembly GCF_000260355.1. Classification (NCBI taxonomy): domain Eukaryota; kingdom Metazoa; phylum Chordata; class Mammalia; order Eulipotyphla; family Talpidae; genus Condylura; species Condylura cristata. The sequence goes on along the minus strand of NW_004567122.1, from coordinate 35,870,233 downwards.
CCCGTACTATAAATAAGTCTATTTCCCTCTGAGATAAGGCTACCTGGACTGCTGAGACATCTCAGCTCCTGAGTGTCCAGAATCACTGCCCTTGAGAGTCACGACTTTAAGAGAAATGCCAGATGTCACCATATTATTGCAAAAAATAGTAATTTCCTGATAGACTGGATGTCCTGATGCAAGTTTTGAGCTGACAACATTCATCTGGGGGAGTTGCTCTTAGCCAACTTTGTTCTTGGGAATGACCAACAGACACGGTCCCCAGTGCCAAGTCCCAGATCTCACTCCTCACAGCAGTGGCAACAGCTGTAGAAACAACAAATGCTTCATATTTAAGTGTATTTGATTAACACTGGATTAGGTTATTTTCACTGAGGACTGCTCAGAATCCTGTTACTAAAGTTCATTATGCATTTTGAAATATGCTGAGCTTTTCAACAATATTTGACCAAAAATCTTTTTTTTTTTTTTAAACAGGATTTGGGGAGGCAACTTCAAGGAACATTCCTGAACTATTATTCTGTGGAAATGTGGTCTGGGAAATTATGTTCAGCCATCACTGTGCTAAACCAGTGTCAGTTACTTGAGAACTTTCAGGTTTGTAAAATCTTTTATTAATTTTATGCCCTGGACTTAGAAACACTATAATTTTCTTTTTCTTTTTTCTTTTTTTTCAGGACCCAATGCCACCTCCCTTCATAAATCTACCCTGAGCTATAATTATGAAAGCCAGAGTTTAATAAATGCTTAAAATGTTCCCATAAAGATGCAACACAGAGTATTTTATTTAGCCTCTGTCCAGAGCTTTGAGATAACTATGACGATTGTTCCACGTGCAGGGATGGAAACTGAGTCTTGCTCCGTTGTGATGTTTCTGAACTCACTGGGTGATGAGTGGCACCAGGCAGCCTGTCTGCACAGCCAGCATCTTCCAACACCTGTTCCTCCCCCATTTTGTAAGTACCATGTCTATGTTACGTGACAAGGTGAGGGGCACCCAGGACCCCTAAACCTGCATGCTCTGAATGGGTTTTGCCATCCACCACATAAAGACTAACTTCATGCATAAGACCATTACTAGAAAATAACTTTAATATAAAGTGTGCAATTAAGAGGAGAGGAAAGAAAGAATATAGTTAAAATAGTTTTCAATGAAACACCCAAATTTATCCATCCCTTCATGGGTCAATGTCCAGACAAATAGGGTTGGCCCAAAGCAGGGTCACTGAGCACCCAAAGCCTTCCACTTGTCTAAGGTGCCTTCTGGTGGGGCCCCACAGGAAAGGGGCAGAAGGGCCAGGCAAGTCTGCAAGGAAAACAAAATTAAAGACAAGATAAAGTCTGCCGTTGTCAGCCTCTCCACAGCTCTATTGCAAGAGTCTTCTTCCACGCCCCCTAAGTCCCTCGTACAAGTCCAAGCCTGAGAATTAAGAGCAGCTCTTCACAGGTCTCTCAGCTCCATGTGCCTCCTCTAGGTGTTCTTGACCTCATTTCTCCCTTCTTCCTTCTCTCTGTCTCCCTTGCTTACCTCCACCCTTCCTTGGGCTGGGGCAGGAAACCTGGAACCTACCCTTTCCCTGGGGATTCCCCTGTGACGGCCCCCTTCTCTGGGTTCTTTGAGGAAGTCCAGCAAAAAAGTGTTAAATTAATAGGAGAAAAAGAGCAAATTTCATTAATTATATATGGACAGTCCACCTGACTGTCAATTCTATAGTAAGTGAGACAGGCTGAGGGCTTATATCCTGAAGTGACAAGAAGAAGAGGCCCAGGATATCCCGTCAGAGAGAGGGGGCCTCACCTGAGAAGAGGGAGACTGAGACTCCTGACAAAACCAATGCTCTAGATGGCTGCCCTGCCTTCACACAGGCTTCTCCAACAAATAAGGTTATTTCTGGAGGTGACCCTAAGTCTGGGTGAGCTTCATTCTTTCCACTAGTGGTTACAGTCCCCCTTGTAGCCTGCTGGGACTCAACTGACCTTAGCTCCACAGGTTAAGGTGACATGTATTGGGGGAGGCTTAGCCTGCAATAGCTGACCCCCTTTACCTTGTAGGAAATCTGGTCACGACTGCCCAGCGCTATACCCCTGGTCCCCCACCCGAGCATGGACAGTGAGTCGGATGTTTTATCAGCATTTCATGTGAACAGAGACAGAAAACAGCCAAAGGATCAAGACATCTGCAGAACGACAAAGAGAACCGACTGGATGTCCTGACCAGACAAAGGCTCCACCCCTCCTGTTCCTTTGTGGGCTGCACCACCCTTGAGGGATCTTTGGAGAGCACAAAGGACTTGTGAAAGGGGACGAGCAGCCCAGCTGACTGATAAAGAGCCTTCTGTGTCCTGGCCTCTGACTTGGACCCCAGTGAATAGCATTTGTTTAAATAATGATCAGAGCATAATAGATCCGATGAGGTTGCCAAGAGCCCATCCATTCAGCTCTGCTTGACTGAAGAAGAAAAAGAAAGAAAACCCAGCCCCATTCTGATGAGACCATGGCATGCTTCATTGGCTTCACATTTCCCCAAACTGAAGCCTGAACTGGAGTCCCAAGATCTATCAGTTCTAAGGAATAAAGAAGTGGGCAGACGAGCCCCCTCCTGTCTCCATAAAAACAAGACAAAAACTAAATGGAGTAAGTTGGTAGCAACTCGTGACACCCACTTCCCGTGACTCCCCCAATGGGACCGGGTGGGCAACAAGTAATATAATTTGGAAGTATGGGGTTGGTCTCCCCAAAAGAGTCCGAGAGTTTCCTTTCAGGGTGTCCAGAGTAAGCCCCTTGTCACGTTGGTATGGGAACCAGGGGCCCCGAGAGCCCCAAAGCCTGTCACCCTGAGAGCAGGGCCCTGAGCAATGGGAGAAGCTTGTGCCTGAATCCTACTCCAAAGAGATCCCCCATCCAGAGCTGCTGCTCTTCTCCTCACCCAAGATGCAATCACTGTTCCCCTTTCATGACTTAGGAAAAAATATTGTTGTTGTTTGTGGGGGGGGGGGTCTCATGTAGTTGTAGGTTTGTCAGTGAGCATGTCCTCCCTATGTAAGAATCTCATCTTTGATCTCAGCGAGGACAAGATCACCCCTCCCTGTCTGCTGTGCCAACTCTTCCCCTCTCTCCTTGACTCCCTAGGTCACTAAATTGCAGGATCAATATCTCCGGTTCATCCATTTTTCTCTAGAGTTTACAACCATGTCAGTTCTCCAGAGGTATGTTAGTGTACTGATTTTTCCTTTGCTCTGATACTGTTTTGATTATGCACCCAGTCTGAGAAGAAACTAGTGGGAGATGGGATCATTTCCTTTGAGCCCCAACAGATGGCAGATGTATACAGGGGTAAGGAACAGAATCTTGGGGTCACTGGATTGGATTTGAAGTGGGGGGAGGAAAAATTTTCTCCACTCCTCTGGATTCTTCTTGGGCCAGTCAAGTAATGAAAACATCATCAGACCGGTTGACAGAAGAAAAAGATCAATTTAATAATGTGTATCAAGAGGTCTATATACATGATGAGGGTTCTGTGCTTAGGTGAGGAGAGCAAGTTTCTGAATCCTGAGCGAAGGGCAGTGGGAGGAACCTGGGTTACCAAGGAGAGAGGAGGGAGCTACAGATGATGAGATGGGGGTGACCTCATATTTACTGTGCAAATAAGGACAGATTTCTGAGAGCTTTCAAGGTCATCCTGCACCTGACTAGTATCCCGCAATGTTCATTCTTCTAGGTCATCACTTCTTCAATTAGGGGGAGGACAACAGTTTCTCCTGGCCTCCAGGGCCACAGTTAACCTTAGCTTTAAATCATGCTCATGTCCAAGTGGAGTGTCTTATGGAGGAAAACTCTGGAATCTTGGGGAGTCTGTTCTGAGCTCCTTCAAAGACTAGCTCTCCCTTGCTCAGATTATATCGTCTTGATGAAGTTAACATTACTTCTAAGACTCAGTTTCTGAAACTATAGCCAGCAAGTAATTTGAAAATGAAGTGCTATGATATCTAAGAGCTGTGGAAATGGAAAACACTGACAGCAGAATCTCCACCAACCACGCTATGGCTGGTGCATTCCTCTCGTCCCATCCTCACTCACCCAGGAGCCCTAAGCCCTGGGTTTCAGCCATTGCCACAGATTGATAGTTTATAAATGATCTAGTAGTGATTAAATCCCAGTATTGTAGATACTAAATAAAATGGAAATGCTGGTGGAGGCATTATTTTTTTTAAAGATTTATGCATTACATTTTTTTGAAAGATTTATGTATTTTTTTAAAGGTTTATGCATACAAGATCTGGGGTGCAGACCAGAGGTCCATGGGGTGAGAGGATTCACCAGTGATAGAATGGGGAGCAGAACAGGCAGACTGACTGAAATACATTGCTGAGGGGAGCAGAGGGTGAGACAGGAGAAGTCTGCTGCACCATGTGGGTCAGCTCCCCTGGCTGGGGATTGAACTCATGATGCCGTGGCTGTGGACAACTTCATAGCACTGACACTTGACCCCTTGTGCCACCAGGGAGGGCTCAGAGCATTATATTTTGAACTGATGGAGGCTGATAGTAGAAACTTTAGGATACAGGCATAAGACCAGAAACTGGAGGAGGTGGTAGAAATTATGAACAGAGTTTTTCAAGCAGCAGCAGAAATGGAGTATCCTCAGGCATGCCTGCCAGAGAGTATCCAGAGGTGCAGGCCGGAGGTGAGGATGTGAGATGGAGGCCACTGGAGAATCCCAAGTTCCTTACAAGTGATCCCAGCCACACTCTGAAAGTGATTAATTTGACAACAGATAACAATTCCACAAAGAAACGTGCCCCTCCCCAATTAGAACACTGCATGGGCATAATTTCTGCCCCGCAAAAGGCAGCCCCCTCGGCTGTGAGGACGCAGATGCCTGCCTTCCTTCCGTATTCCCTAAGCCTGTCTTTTCACAAGGCAACCTCACCTACTGTGCCTTTGCAAACGTTTTCATCTCCTAGGTAAACTCCCTGCTGAAATGGGCTTCTCTGTTGAAACTCTGCTCAGAAATAACCCAACACCCTTCTCACTGAGCCCAAAGCCGCCTCAAAACGACAGCTGACTGACTGTCGGCTTGTCCCTGGTGCGCCCTGAGTCCTGGCAGCTGAACTACTGACACCGAACCACATTTCCTGGCCTCAGCAGTGGGAACTCAAGACACTCTTCAGGAAGGGCCTGAGTTTCTCTTTACAGGTGGAGGCTGCTTGCGGGGGGGTCCGGACCTCTGAGGCGGGAATGTGCGCAATGAGGAAAACCTGTGTCTCCTCCCCTTGCGCGCATGTCTCCCTGCATCCGGGTACCCGTGTGGCCACGGTGGGGCGGCAGGTGGTGGTGATGAACTTGCCTGTTGCACACCTAAGAAACACTGCTGTCTACACAGCAAGTCCTCGAAACAGAAGCTGCCTTCTAAAATCGAGTCGTGATACATGGAAAGACAACTTCTTTCCAAGACGAGGACTTAGAACCACATATAGATTTACATCAAGGTGAGTTCAGAATATTTTCTTCACCATTCCTGAAATAGCATGTCATCACCATCAGTTTTTGACTTAAGCTCAATCTTCTTAATTTGTTTCTTAAATAAGTTGCTTTTTCCAAATCCTTCAAAAACATCTTGCCAGATAGTAAGTAGTAGAGGGGAGAAGTATGGGGTAGGGTGGAGGTGGCCATGAAAGAGGTCACCAGAGACAGAGAACAAAAAAGGTGGATTTAGAAAGACTGCTGGGAGGACCACGGGGCGAGATGGGAGGACTCTGTACCTGAAAGGATTTGAGGCTCTTCTAAACTCTGCTGTCACAGCTTTCTAATTTGGGGTGCCAGTTTGCACCAGTTATCTGCTGGGATCCCTGGACTTGGGCTGGGATGTTTCTTTGACCTGGCCCTGCCTCTCCACTCTTGGAGCCCACCTGGTGGGCTCTCCTGTCTTGCCAGCTGCTCCCGTCAGCTGTGTATTTCAGTGGATCGCCCTGTTCTGTTCTCCACTCCATCTCTGGTGAGTCCTCTTACCTCCCCCCATCTCTGGCCTACACCCCAGTTCTTTATGCATAAGTAAATAAATCCTAAAAAAGACAAGCTTAACAGCATGTATAGCTGTTATGCTCATGGAAGGTACGCAGGCCACACTGCCTCCTTAAATACTAACGAGGAAAGAAAGATGGGGAGGGGGGTAAATGAAGGTATGTAGAGTAGGGAGAACCAGTTAAGGAAGATTTTCAGGCAAAGCACAGTGGACAAAGATTTGGTTGCTTTATGGGCCTGACTCCTGCCTTCTCCATTGATAAGGGTTTCTACAGATTTAAATTTTCTCTGAGTTCTGATCCAGAAAGGGAGATACCATAAAAAAAATGAAGATTTCATCTACAAAAGTAAAGTTCAACTTGTTGATGTTCAGAGCTTCTCCCACATTTACAGCCAAACCAAAATAATCCATGTACAAAGAGATATATTTCAAGATGGGGTATTTTGCTCCCCTAAACGCTACTCTTTCCACTCACACATTAACTCCCTTCTGTGTAAATGGACTTTCTTTAATCAGAAGTGTATCCATACTATTGTAAAAAGAATTTGAGTCGTCTCCTATGTATTTAAATTAACCCCCTCCCCCCACCCCATTATTAGGGAATTCTCAATCCTATAGGAAAAATGACCAGGTCACAACAAGGAAACTGTCCATTCCCATTCACTACCCCCACCCCCAGCCCCGGAATTTGTAGAAAAGGATTTATCAACCTCACACTACAAAAGTGGAGTGTATGTTAGGTTCCATAGGAATGACCTAGAAAATTGCAATGGAGTGAATTAGACAGCGCTCCAGAAATTCAAGGAAAAAGATAGCATTTGCTTACTAAGTATCTGGACAAGGAAGTCCTACAAGTTTTACTTTGGGCTCATTTGGCCAATTAACTATTTTAGTTCAGTTCACCCTTTTTCTTTGCCTAGCTCTAGCTTGCTCTCCTCAGGCTGAACCCTCCCAGGGGAGTGTTTCAAGAGGACATAATCCCCCAATTCTTACCTCACTATGAGGCCTTCAGGACTCCATCACAGGAGTCCAGAATCAAACAGCACTTAAGAATCAGCTCTTTCAATTTTTATACAAAGAACTTCCCGGGGCAAAGGCAGGCACCAGGCTGACTCAGCCAGGCATCCACTCCCCCTGGAGCAGGAGACTGACATTCTCTGAGGCCTGCACCAAGAGGGAGGAACCCTTAGCTTCACAGGTTGCAAAGCAACTGGGACATTCTTGGCTCCTTCATCTTCTTCCTGTGGGAGGCCAAGCTACACCAGAGATCTGATGAAGGGTATGTCCCTGTAAAATCAGGGCACAGAGCTGATTTTACACCTGATTTTGGTGCAATCAGGGATTACAGGTGAGCTAGCAGGCAGGTTCCCTAGCTGAGAAGAAAAACTCAAAAGGCTGATCTGATTCTCTTCTCATTTTGAATCCCAGAAAAAAAATTCAAATAATCATGTCAAGAAAAACACAAGAACACACCAGATGCCTGGAGAGGAGTCTTTTGTTGGGAAGAAATATAAAAAAGCCAGAGAAGCCAAGAATTTTGTAGGAAAGGGAGATGAAAGAATCCACAGGGAGAGGTAGATGGAGCCAGCAAGATGAGAAAGCCATGGAAAAGGAGTTTGAGGGAGAAAGTGCATGCTTGGCACCTAATCAGAAAACAGAGAGAAAGAACAGAAATTTTAATAGTTGATTTTATTAATTTCGGACAAATATTTGAGATGTTGTTATACTTCAAAAAGAAATGAATCAGACTTCAGCCCACTGACAAGTAAATATTGCTAGGGGATCAGGTCAACTTTTGGTTTTAGTTCTCTTTTTTTTATATTTTCTTTTTTTTATATTTTGAAAAGGCAAAAAAATTGATCTCTAAATTTACTGCGTAGGACTGCAAGTGCAACAAGACATTTAGGGAACATGTTTCTCTGTTTTAATAGCGGATGTTATTATTTTGTTACAGTGAGAAGGGGATGTAGGGGACCTGAGATAAACAATGTGTGCTCTTCCTTCAATTAACTCTCTTATGATGATCACATTCCAGTTCATCGCACCTTCTAAGTTGTCCAGCCAACTAACTATAAATCCATATTTTCTGCGACAGATTTCAGATTTTTATGATCCTTCTTTTATATGAGAACCAGAGCGATGAGGGTTAGAAACTTATCCAGAATCCAAGGCCAAGATTTGAAAGTGTGTTTTGGACTCTCAGGTAGGAGTTCTTGCCACCACATCTGTATATTTCTCAAAGTGTGGGCCTCGGACCAGTAGTGTCACCAGGGACAATGTTAGAAACACAGATTCTGAAGTTCACCCAAACCCTTGGAATCTGAATTTGCCTTTTACCAATATCCCCAGGGTGATTATTGTACACCTTTCAGTTCAGGAAACTGAAATTCCCTCTACCCAGTCCACAGGGGAGGGATACTGATTTCTATCAATAGTGTTACTGCAGAGACAAAATTGCTTAGACATGTTCTTAGGAAATTTGAAAGCTCTATATGGTTAGGACTCCACATAGGATTATACATTAAGCTACAAAGCAGTCTGTATAGAAAAAGTCAATATAAAAAATAATTTTTAGAGGGCTCTGCATGTATTGCAATGCAGAGACTAGAGACTGGAAAGACAGAGATGGGAAAGTCCTGTCTGGCAGTGGGATGATAGCCATCATTATCTTCATTCTTTTTGAGCTTTTTGTTTGTTTGTTTGTTTCCAGAAACAAATTCATTTTTTAATAGTTAATTTTTTGGGTAATCAAGGCTGAATCTGGCCAGCTAAGGGGTTAGAAAAGAAATGGGCAGAAAAGCTGTACATTGGCATCAAAGAGCCCAGTTGATCGTCATTACTGAAGTTTCTTGGCCTGGCCACCAGATACTTGGGGCTCACAGCCTAATATCAGCCCAGTGGCCATTCACTTCCTGCCAGGATGGGGCTCATCTTCTGGCCCCCAGGGGGCAGCCCTGTGTAGGTTTAGAAGAGCCTGTTCACCCCCCTCACCCCCCCCCCCCCCCTCCCCCCCCCCCCCCAGTGAATAATCAGGCGTTGTACTAGCCATAAATCATCTACACGAGGGTCTGAAAGATTCTGGGCACTTTATCAACAATAACAACAAATATTATAGACACAGAGAGATAATATTTTATGAACTCAGGCAAAATCTCCAAATAAACAAAAGAAGCAGAACACAAACCACCCACATTGCTCAGCCATAGAACCAAAGAAATGCCTAGTTACAAGAGTTTGCATTTGTGCAGAGGATGGGATGTGCGAAAACATAATCATGATGAAGACACTAGACACACAGATTGCTGGAGTAAAGGCCTACTTCTACTTCTTCCTAGCTATTTATTTGACCTTGGGCAGGTGGCTTCATTGCTCTGTTCCTTTATTTCTTCTCCTTGTGAGGGTCCCAGTCCTCAGCTTTGAGATTCAATGAGTGCTTTGAAAACTGCTCAGGGTGTATAGAACAAAAATTTGTGACCCCAAAATAAGACATTGGAAAGAATGCTTTTTTTGTTTTTTAGATTTATTTTTATTTATGCATGAAAAAACTGGGCAGAGGTGTTAAGGCGGGGCGAGGAGGTTCAGCAGAGATAGAGTAGGGAGCAGAATAGGCAGATGTTCTGAAATACACTGCTGAGTGGAGCGGTGGGTGGTTCAGGAGAGCTTTGCTGTGCCAAGTGAGAGATCAAACTCAGTCTGCAGTGCCTGGCGAGAGCCTGATAATGCTGAGACGTTAAACCCTGCACACCAGGGATGCCTCCTTATTGGCAAAAGTTTGACTTCAGGAAAGGGCTCTGAAGACTGGGTGGAGGCTACTTTTGAGGAAGAGATTGACTCAGACACTTCTGTAAGGGAGTACACCTGTCAATGGAGAAGATGGAAGTTAGTCTCCAAGGCTGTGTCCTTCCTCGGTAACCTCCCTAACTAAGCTTCCCTATCAGACCACCAGCCCCATGTCTCATGTGTTAACTAAGCTATTTAGAACGGTGTCTGGAGCCATGTGGGAGAGCTTCTCTGTCACATGGAAGGAGGTATAATGTTATTATTAAAGTGTTTCAACTTTTTCTCTGATCAATCTGTCCGATGCTTATTTGATTATTTGCCAGCCTAAAAGAACCCAGAGGGGTGCAGGATATTTGCCTTTGCAGCCTGACAGTATAAATGTGTAAACTTCCCTGTGGAGCTGGACTAAGGGAAAACACATTCCAGTGTGTCCTCTCCACTCCCAATGCTCTATTACAAACCTTTTCACTTCTGACACTAGATGTGTGCTTTCCGTACGTCAGCTGGAACACCAGCTAGATGTGCTACAGTTCAAGTCAACTCAAACACTGTCTGGCTATTTCAGGCTGCTGTAAACTAGCAAGGTGCCCCCAGCTCCCTCCCTGGCTTCAGTTAGTTTGCTGAGTGGGTCATTTGTTGCTGAGATGATTCATTTATTGTAAAAGACAGAACTCAGAAGTAGAACTGGATGACCCTCATGGGATAGAGTCCCACCCGCCACCCGGGAGAGGTGCCCAACGCAGATTGTGGGGGATTGCCCATGCCACTCCCAGTGCCCTCCACTCCCTCACAGGCCCACCTCCATCAGCCTGGAAATGGCGTCACTTCCTGCTGCCTGAGAGATCTCACAGCATTTTCCTTTCCTTCTCCCCACTCTCTTCCAGAGGCCGATGGGTGGGACTAAAAGTTCAAGCCCTCTAATTTGCTTGTACTTTCTGGAGACCTTGAGCCTTTGTAGGAAGGCTAAATCCCTATTTTAGAATAAACCCAGCTGTGATTGCCAGGGTTTGTTATGAATAGCAAAAGATTCTCCTTCACTTAGGAAATGATGAGGGTTTGTGTGTGTGTGTGTGTGTGTGTGCGCGCGCACGCTTTTTTTTATTATTTACTTTTTTTATTTATAATACTTTATTTTTACATAATTTGGTACATTTTTTCATCTCAGTTGTAATCCCCATGGGCTTCCCATCACCAAATTACCCATGTGCCAATGATGAAGCTTCTAGGAGCTTGTCAGGAACCCTGGACAAAGATCCAATGTATGTTTTATTTTATTTTATTTTTTATCTTAAAGATTTATTTATTTATTCATACAGACCTGGGGTACAGGCCAGAGGTGCAGGGCAGTGAGAGAATTCACCAGAGACAGAGTCTCTGAACAGGCAGTACAGTGAAGTACACTGCTGAGGGGAGCAGCGGGCGGGTCAGGAGAGATCTGCCGCTCCATGTGGTCACCTCCGGGGCAGGCTGGAATCGAACTCATGTGGAAGTGGCTTTAGCGTCTCAGTGCTGTGCTTTAACCCGCTGCGCCACTAGGGAGGGCCATGTATTTTTTATTTTACCTCAGCTTGTTAGTCAAAATCTGCTCCACTAGATCCATTCTGTACCTTGACACTGTCAAGTATTTGGACTGTGTTTTCTGGAATCTCTTGTCCACTAGCTTCTGTTGGGTTTGGCCAAAAGAAGAAACAACAAGCATAGATTAGGCAGGGAAGATGGGGAGGTGGAGGAGAGGATTCCTCAGCCCTTCTCCCTTCTTTTCAAATACCTGTGTTGCCTGTTCAAGGGGGAGAGAGGAAACTTACCCTTACCTAGCTGGGTTCTTCTCAGACTAGTCAAGTAATCAGATGAACAACAGACAGATGTTCTGCGTCTAAGAACTTTACATAAGCCCTTAAATTATAAACTAGACCTCTTTGCACTCCTATTACAAATGAACACTTGACTGCTTACGATGCATGTTTTTTGAAACTGCTCATTTGAAGGCCTCCAATATTAGATTGTGTGTGGAAAAAAAGGACATGAAAGTCCAAGTCTTATTACTAGGGTGATTTGCAACATTTTCTTTTACACTTAGAAAATTAACTTGTAACAGCGAGTCAGCGTGACTCTATTCAACTTATCTTGTAAAATATTCTGAAGTATGCTGAATAAATGTATTAGTCTTGGAGTCTCAGGATAGTTTTTGAAAAGTTGAAATGTATACTTAAAATGTCTGTTGATTCAGAGGCGGTTCTAACATGTGCTGTGGCTAATGTGATTTTGTAAGGTCATCACAGATGGGGGTGAAGGAGGGGGTACTTAAAACACTGATACATACAGAACTGTCAAGGTTGTGAGGTTTGAACTTAACTTGTTTTGTACGGGGACCTTGAGTGGATTTTGAAATCCTCTAATGTTTGAAGGAAGAGGAAAACACTCTCTATCAAATCTAATCAATCAATATTAGCAAGGAACCAGTGGACACCCAGCTGGGGCCTGAGTGAATGTGTCACAGAGCGCAGGGGAGCGCTGCCCCCAGGCTCAGCCAGCACAGGCTCCATGGGCCACTGCTGGGTTGAGGCCCATGTACAGCAAAGTATCTGGACAGAGAGCCCAGGGTGGGAAGCTGTGGGGAAGCCTGTTTGACTCCCAAGGAGGGGTGTTTCTCAGCTGCCTGCCATGCTAGGAAGATATTTGGTGCAACTGTCAATAATGACGAATGACTTCATTCTTATAAACTATTAATCCTAAGGAATAAAATCCCGCTCTAGCAAGCTCTGCTATTTCAGAATGCCAGTAGCTTCCTTTTTACTCTTGAATCACAAATATTTGGTCAGCCTCTTGCTAGCTCATGAAGCCCCAACTTTATTATCTCTGTAATTAGGTCCTAACACTTGGTTCGATTGCTGGAAGTTTCAGTAAGGCTGTGCTTGTCACAGATCAACATAGGGCTTGCATATACAGCAAAGACGAAAATGCAGGCCCGGCCTCCCTGGTGGCGCAGCAGTTGAAGTCTCAGCACTATCAAGCTACAGCTAGTTACTGCAGCATGAGTTTGATCCCTGGCCAGGGAGCTGATCCACAGGGCACAGCAGACCTCTCCTGTCTTGCCCACTGCTTCCCTCAACAGTGTATTTCAGCAGATCCACCTGTTCTGCTCCCCACTCTGTCTCCGGTGAATCCTGTCACCCCAATCTCCACATCTCTTGCCTACACCCCAGTTCTTGTATGCATAACTAAATGAAAAAGAAAATGCGGGCACATTGTGGTGAGTGTTATGAGTGTGGTGGCTGGAGAATGGGCCTGCACTCATCCCATACTCCTAACACTGCTTTCAGCGCCTGGGTATAGAGTCAAGCTATTATTAAAAAATCTAGGGTGCCTGGGGTTTAGACTCAGAATGATGAAAGTTTCCTTGTCACTTTTTACAAATACTCACGCTTAAAAAAAATCCAATTAGAGAACACAGACAACTCGGACCCGGAGAAAACTGGGAAACTCAATGGTTTTAGCCTAAACAACAGCAGACAGAATGTGTTTCTAATTAGGGGGGAGATACCTTGACTGCTAGCTTCCAAATGCTGAACTCCTGAAAGCAAGGGGAAAATCCAGATTTAAATAATAATTTGCAACTTCTCCAAGACCACATGGAGGAAGACTCCAGGAGGGGGTGGTTTCCAGTCACCAGTGAAAAGAGCGTCACGTTGCAACCCCTCTTTTCTTTCCTGTGCAAACAAGTTCTGCTCCTTTCTTGTTTTCTTCACTTTGTGGGCTGCTTGCAATACTTTGGCCTGAAGGAGCAACAGAAAAGTTGGGTGAATTCCTCAGAATGTCAGGCTCAGTAATGCCAGGACAATTGGGCTCAAAACCCTGCGCGGGATGAGGCCCTGGGTGGCTGGAACCATTTGAGCTCAGCTTCATCTGGTTCCTTTTAATGCTCCAGTGAAGTTCTGAGTTATTGCATTCTTTCTCAATGTCTTACATAAAATCAGATTATTAAGTACAGAGACAGTCAACTGTTCTGTCCTCCTGGCTGGTTTTTCAGCATCGCCATAGCAATGTCATTAAACAAAGAAGTAAATTCACCTCTGAAGAGAGCCTGCTGGCTTGACTACCCCGCTCGCTCTCACTTTCACTGCTTAGCCGGACGTGTGCACAAGCGCATAGGGACACACTGTTGTGATCACTGTTGTCCTCATTACAGCTGTGTGCTGTCTGACTCGGTGGTAAAAGACCCACAGCGTGACTCCTACCACCCCTTCTTTGCAAACCTTCCATTATGCCTCATTGCTTGCAGAATTAAGTCTGATTCCTTCTCACTGAGCTTAAGTTCTTGCTCTCTTTCAAGGTCACTGCACTATTATTAGGCAATGCCTCATCAAGTCATGCAAGGAGAAAAAGGTCCAGTTTCCTTAAAAGGTTCTTATCTGACCCTGCCATGACTGGACTTCTGTCCATGTGTCCAGCTGTCACCTGAGCACAACCAAAGTGTTCTTCAAATCCATCTTCCACAACTGTATCCCCAACATCCCCTCCGTCTGTTTCTCTTTGACAGCAGTCATCCTGAGTCCAACGTGGCAGATGCCCCAGCTCTGAGTGGGGCTTAGCACAAATTTTTTTATTTTTTAAGATTTATTTATTTATGCATACAGAAATGGGGTACAAGCCAGAGGTGCAGGGGCAGTGAGAAGATTCCCCAGAGACAGACCGGGGAGCAGAACAGGCAGCTTGGTGAAGTACACTGCTGAGGGGAGCAGTGGGTGGGTCAGGAGAGGTCTGCCACGCATGTGGGTCCCGTCTGGGGCTGGGGATCGAATTCACACTGAAGCAGCTACAGCTAGCTTGCAGTGCTGCATCTTTACCCGTGCGCCACCAAGGAGGGCCCAGGGCTCAGCACTTCTAGTCCTGTCTGTACAGCCCATTCCAAAACACAGGTCAGAATCGTCTTTTTAAAATGTATGTCATGTAAGGTAACAGTCATAAGTGCTCCATACCCTTCGAGGGTTTCCTGGCACACAGACTGAAACCCAAGAACTCCTTGGCCCTGCGTTTCCAAGCCCATCCATCTTGTGTCACCTTCTACACTTTTCTCCTCCCCAGCTCTGACTCTCCAGATTCACTGGCCTGCTTGTCATTCCTTAAACAAGCAGAGCCTGGCCCTGCTTCTGACCTTGCTCTCTTCTTACTGGCTTCCTGAAACCATGCCCCTGTGTGTCCTGGGGTGCTCACTCCTTGCCATTCTGATCTCCACCGGAACATCTTCTCCTTAGAGATTTCTTGTCCCCCATCTGCAGTCACCCTACTTCTCCTACAGGCTCCATCAAATTGTTTATCTTGGGTCCTCTTCACACTCTGACATTCTCTTGCTTGTTAGTAAAGCTGTTCTCTCTCTTTCTCTCTCTGTCTCTCCATTAGCGTATAAGTACGGTAGGGGCCGACCACTTCTGATTTCCTCACCAAGAACCCTTAGATCTAGAAAAATGTCTCCCATTCCAGAATTAATAAATATGTCTAAATCAATAAACTCCACCTGTCAACACTGAGATGATATGTGACTTTCCTCCATGAAACTCATGCACCCCGTTCCTAGAAATCTCTCCCCTCAGTATTTATCTCCTTCACAACACTGACTACATCCTTGCTTTAGGGGGTGCTTGGTTCAGCTACCATACCTTCACTGTCAAGTTGAGGAGCATGAAATTCTCTTTGTAGCCAGCCACAGATATTCTGGCAAGTCAGAAGTACTCAGTAGGGAGTGTGTTTTTCTTCTTAGCCCTACAATCACCTCTATGCACTGGCTGGCTTTAGAACCAACCCTCTGCTTAATGAAGCAGACACATTGCTTTCTATGTTACTATCATAAAAGACACTGTCAGGGGCCCTTAGTGTGTTCTTCAGTCTAGGGCTGCTATGGGAGCTGAACGTGTCCCTTTGTAGCAGAAGCTTCATTGCCTGGGCCTCCAGATGGGGTCCCCTGCCTCCAGCAGACCCCCCCCCCAGCCTCCCTTTTGTGGTAAATTAATATTACATCATGGAATAACCCTCAGTCTGCTGAGACAGAAGCAAGGCAGGAACCTCACTCTCCTGTTCACCTTGGGGTGATATTCTAGGTAGTTCTCAGGTCTAAGGTCCTGGCAGGGCTGAGCTTCTGTCACCTATAGAGGCAACACCCATTGTATACTATTGTCCTAGAGTTTTGCCTTCCCTGTGACAATCTCTGTTTTCACACCTGCCCACGATCACCTGTCAAAGAGATGGAAATAGAAATTTCCAGACTACCTGTAAATAGATCTGGCTTCCAAGAAACCCAAATAACTCATTAACCTTTCTTTTAAGAAATTCCTTTGCATTCAACAAATCATGTTGGAAAAACTGATTATCTGCATGCAAAAGAATTAAGTTGGACTTCTCATCATCTACAAAAATTAAATTAAAATGGATCAGAGCCTGAACATAAGAGTTAAAACTGTTAAACTTTTGGGAGAAAACACAGGAGGTGTTGGTGACATTGGATCTGGCAGTGATTAAATGGATAAAAATGGATATCACACTCACAGCATAGGTAATGAAAGATTAGATAAGTGGATTTCATCAAAATTTAAAACTTTTGTGTGTCAAAGGAGTCTATATTATAAACATTGAAAAAGCAACTCACAGAAAATATTTATGTTATATATTGGATAAGGTGTAGGTATGCAGCATATAGAAAGTATTCCCATATCATAACTTCAAGAAAACAAGCAATTAAAAAATGGACAAAAGAGGGCCCTCCCTGGTGGCGCAGTGGGTTAAAGCACAGCTCTTAGAAGCTAAAGGCACTTCAACATGAGTTCTAGCCCCACGCCAGAGGTGACCCACATGGCGCGGCAGACCTCTCCTGACCCACCCACTGCTCCCCTCAGCAGTGTACTTCCCTCAGTCAGCCTGCTCTGCTCCCCACTCTGTCTCTGGTGAATCCTCTCACCACCCCTGTACCTCTGGCCTATACCCCAGATCTGCATGCATAAATAAAAAATAAATCTTAAAAATAAATGGACAAAATATTTAAAAAGTCATCTCTCCAAATATACAAATGACCATTGACCACAGAACATGATCAACATCAGTAATCTTTAAGGAACCGCAAATCAAAACCATCTGAGATTCTAACTCACAACCATAGAGATGGCTATTACCAAAGAATCAGGATAAAACAACTGTTAGCAAGGAATGGAGAAATAAGGTCCCTGTCCATTGCTGGTAGAAATGTAAAATGGTTCAGCTTCTATAGAAAACAGTATGATAGTCCTAAAAATTTAAACATAGAATTAACACAACTCTAGCACATCATTTCTGGGAATGTTCCCCCAAAAATCTAAAAGCAGGATTTCAAACAGATATTTGTCCAACCGTGTTCATAGCATCATAGCACCACAGTCAATTTTTTGACTGTGGTGACAGTCAAAAAATTGGAGCAACCCAGGTGTCTATTGACAGATGAATGGGTAACTCAGATGTGGTGTCTATATGCAATGGAATAATATTCAGCCCTAAAAAGGGAAGACCATTCTGACAGATACTGTACCACAGATGAACTTGAGACATTATGCAAGTGAAATGAAACAGTCACAAAAGGACAAATACTATATGATTCCACTTATGAGAGGTATATAGAGTAGGGAGGTACATAGAGGCAGGAAATAGAATGATGGCTGCTTGGGGAGAGAGGAATAGGGAACCACGGTGTAATGAATATAGCCTTCCAATTAGAAGATCTGGAGCTTGATGTTCCCAATGGTCACACAACAATGTGAATGTACTTAGTGTTTGGGACTGTACAGTTATGAGTAAGAATAACAAAGGAACCTCCTTTGCTGAACATTTGTAGAGACAGAAAGTAGAATAGTTGTGGCCTAAGGCTTGTGGGGTTGGGGAAAATGAGGTGAATTGGTAAAAGATTTCTTTGGTGATAATGAAAATGTTCTAAAATTGATTTTGATGATAGTTGCACAACTCTGGAAATATTCTAAAAAACAATAGCATCATTTAATGGGTATATGATATGGATGTGGTTTATAGCTCAATACAGTAGTTATATATTATATATAAAATATATCCATTTTTATACTATATATAAAAGAGAAGGGTGTCTCCTTTTCCATTTGACAGGAAATCAATGATCTTGGCTATTCATGATATCCTTCTCATTCAGTTGAAAAAATGAAATTCATGTCTTCCTTCCCATCAAAATGACCCCAATTTCTTCTCTTCCTGGTATCTAAAAAGTAACTTTATATATACCTCTGGTTTTAAAAAGTAGTCATGAATAAGCATGTTTGATAAAATGCCTCTGATACTTAAAATATTGAACTAGTGTGGAAAGTCCAGGAAACCTGGCAAGCCAAGAGGATATATTTAGATAGATGTCGCAAGAAACACAATTAAAGTTGCTTGTGATCTCTTTTTGCTGCCAGTGGGAATCAAAACTATCCATCATAGGGCTAAGCTTTCACTTTCCAGAAAGGAAAAAGAAAATGGAGCAGAAATTCCCAGCAGCCCGAGTCTAAGGCCTTAGCCAACATTATAGTCGTGGTAAGATGGCTTTTGTGCCCTAAAAGCTAAAATCTTGAATTCACATGGACTTACTTCAAGATTAGAAAAGACAATATGGGCTTTGGAATAGCCCTATTATATGGCAAAGTGACAAAGTCAGAACTTAAATTGCTAAGGGCCAATTTTAATCATAATCTATTGCAATAGGGAAAGAGTTCAGTGGGATCTGAACTCACCTTAGATTTATGTAGAAGAGACTGGGCATTTTATTATTTTTTAAATATTGTATTTATTTATACATACAGAACTGGCGTACCAGCCTTTATGTAGAAGAGACTGGGCATTTTATTATTTTTTAAATATTGTATTTATTTATACATACAGAACTGGGGTACCAGCCAGAGGTGCATGGAACATGAGGGAATTCACCAGAGATAGAGTGGGGAGCAGAATAGGCAGATGGATGAAGTACACTGCTGAGGGGAGCAGCGGGCAGGCCAAGAGAAGTCTGCTGCGCCATGACCTTGAGACCTGGATTGAACTTAAACTGGAGACTGGGCATTTTAAAGAAGAATGAGGCCCTGGTGGTGCAATAGGTTAAAGTGTAGCACTATGAAGCTATCTATAGCATGAGTTCCATCCCCGGCCAAGGAGCTGACCCACATGGCCCAGCAAACCTCTCCTGTCCTGCTTGCTGCTCCCCTCAGCAGTGAATTTCAGGAGATCTGACTATTCTGAAGCTCCTCTATCTCTAGTGAATCTTCTTACCCTCCCCCGGCCTGTACCCCAGTTCTTATATGCACAAGTAAATAAACCTTTTTAAAAAAAAAAAAAACAGAAACAATCAAGGAGAATGAGGGAACAGAGAGGGCAGTGATTGGAGTGAAAAATTACAAAAACTGTGGTTTGGTGACTGTTAGAAATAGAAGTTAGGCTCCCCCCAGCTCCCCACCACACACACACACCCGAGAGCCTGGTAGACAGGGATCCTAATTTCAGGTATTGCTGAAACAAAATAAACTCTTTTGGCATCCTTGAGTTGACACAGGCAGGTACATTAAGATGGGCAAAGATCATGCTAAAGATGCAGGCTTAGTATTTCATTCAGGTCTTGATAGGTCAAGTTGGACACCTACTGGAGGAAAGACTCAAGAGCCAGGAGTTTGGCCAATGGGAGAAAACTGGGCTTTTGTTACTAACTGTGCAAAGCAAAGCAATCTGAGGAAGTTACATTTCCTCTCTGATCCGTATTTGCTAAGGTCAAAATCAAATTCTTCCAAGCCACTTACAGATTTCTCCATTTTGCACTTAATATGGGGGATATTTCCCTCACAGGATTCCGTGTCAGTAAAGGAGACCCTATTTGTGTTATATTAATTCCACCAGTAGTATTTGTTCTTGCCAGCATGTAGCTAAATATCTTCAAGCTCTCGCTTGGTTTCCCTCACCTTGACTGATAGTCAATAAATTGAGTGAGAGGGGAAGCCAGTCGCTAAGACAAAAACACATATATCCCACTTGTGTCTGTGTATTGCTCCTCCTTTGACTAATCTGAGAAAGGGTGAATTTCTACAAACAAGCCATTGTAGGTATACATATATCCGTAACCAGGGATCTCGGCCTGAGCATAACGATGAGAATGAAAGAACTGAATTTTTTTTCAACCTCTTGAAGACAGAAAGTAGTTTAATTGGAACTGCAATTTGGCAGTTATCCAGCAAGCTTCAAATAGAAATAGCTGGGGGATAGGATGGGAAATGTGAATTCTATCTCATAAATACCTCTTTGGGTCAATCTAGATGGGGTTAAGCAACAGAGTGGGAGGGAAAGGTGGGAAGACTAGTAGAAACCCCCATATACACATAAACACGCACACACAGACATACGCTTGCAGACACACCTGCGTATGTGTACACACAGACTGGCACATACAGTATCGAGTAATTGTGTAAAGCAACAAGGAAGTCAGGTTCTTTTCTTTTTCAGATTTATTTACTTATTTCAGAGCTGCGGTGTAGGCCAGAGGTGCATGAGGTGAGAGGATTCACCATAGACAGTGGGGAGCAGAACAGGCAAAGTGACTGAAATACACTGCTGAGGGTTGCAGCAGACAAGACGGGAGAGGTCTGTTGGGCCATGTGGGTCAGCTCTCTGGCTGGGCACTGACCTTGTGCTGTAGTGGCTGCCGATAACTTCAAAGTGCTGAGACTTAACCCCTTGTACCTCCAGGGAAGCCCAGGAAGTCAGATTCTTGTCCATAACATCTTGTGGCATGACTTCAACCACAGATATTACGTTCTTTCTACTTCATCTCATAGAAAACAACAGCAAAGTACAAGTCATTGAGAGTACTTGGAACACAGACGATATATACAGAGAAGACATGATTAAAGCAAAGTGATGCCTTGGAGCCAGTGATGCTGGTAGAAGGCCACTATATGCAAACCACTGCTCATTCCTTTAAAATCATTTAAAGTCAGAAATCTGTAAGTGTCTTGGAAGAATTTGATTTTGACCTCTTTTTCTCTTGTTGGTCCATGTGAAGCCCAGATTGTCTCTTGCTT
Source organism: Condylura cristata (assembly GCF_000260355.1). Classification (NCBI taxonomy): domain Eukaryota; kingdom Metazoa; phylum Chordata; class Mammalia; order Eulipotyphla; family Talpidae; genus Condylura; species Condylura cristata. The sequence continues at coordinate 35,849,353 of NW_004567122.1, read as the reverse complement.
CTCCTCCTCTCCTGGTCCCCTTGCTTCTGAATCCTCCTTAAAGCTATTGCACAGGCACATTTCCTGCTCTGTGTTTAACGGGGCAGGTTTACCGGCAGGTCAAAATGATGGAAACTCCTTTGGTGCTAGTCAGTTATTGTTGGGAAGCCTGAGAGTCAAGACTGGAGGGAACAGAGTTCTACGGTGCTTGGGGGCAGATAGCAAGCTGGCACAGCAGACCTCTTCTGACTCACCTGCTGCTCTCCTCAGTAGTGTACTTTGACGATCTGCCTGTTCTGCTCCCCCCTCTGTTTCTGGTGAATCCCCTCACCTCCAACCCCCAACATCTCTGGCCTACACCCTCATTCTTCTATAAAATAAATAAATAAATGCTTTTTAAAAGATAAATAAAAATAATCTGCTGTTATACACAAAAACATGGGGGAATTTGCCCAAATAGCATTAAGAGGAAAAAGTCAGATAAAAAATATTAACAAATTGAATGGTTTGAAAAGAATGCTTTATTTATTTAAAAAGTAATACATACACTTTATTTTAAAGATTTATTTATTTATGCATATAGGCCAGAGGTGCAGTGAGAGGATTCACCAGAGACAGAGTGGGGAGCAGAACAGGCAGATCAATGAAGTACACTGCTGAGGGGAGCAGTGGGCAAGAACAGGAGAGGTCTGCTGCACCATGTGGTCACCTCCGGGGGTGGGGATCGAACTCAAAATGAGGCAGCTGTGGCTAGCTTGCAGTTCTGCATCCTAACCACCAGGCAGGTCTCCATGAACTTATGAAAAATGTGGTGTTATGAACACATATGGTCTAATGCTGGATAGTGAGAAGAGCGTAAGCCATAAATGGCAGAGACAGTAGTGGCCTTGGAGAAGCAGAAGTAGTGAGGGAAGAGTGACCCGAGCAGGATGTTTTGTGACATTCTAGTTCTTTCCCTAGCAAGTGATTGCACAGGCATATTTGCTCTGCTGTGATTCTGTCTTTATAATATGTACCGTGTTATACTTCAGTAAGAAGTCTGAACGAAAGAGCAACACTGAGACCCAGGGCAAGCTTACTCCAGGATCTCTGACTCTTTTCTCCTTCATTGTTCAGAGAGGAACCCATAAAACATAACTAGCCTCCCCATAAAATAACCTGCAGATAATGGTACCTCTTAAAGGAACTAACATACCATGTTCACTGCCCTACAAGCCAATAATTCCATGCAAAGCTGTTCCCAGGCTTACAAAAATAAACAAAACAATGGACCTTCCATTTCCACAAACCTATTAGTTTTACTATTTCCATTGCTCTACACAGCAGGAATTTTCTTTCTTTCTAATTATCTATTTTAGATTCATAGTTAAAATGCATATGAAAAAAGATTCTTACAAAACTATAGTAATTTGACACTCTATAGAAGATTCAAATGCCAGTCATCCAGTGACTTGGTAATACCAAATATTTCATCATAAACTTGATAATCACAACTCCCAGCAATATAAGGCCTTCTCTTCCTCACTGCTGACACTGTTGTTTGATGTGCTTTTGCTTCTGCTATGGATTGTGGCTCATCCATGAGACTATAAGCTCCATTAGGGCAAGCATGGTGTTTATATTGATTCATTTGTTCTATACTCAGTCCCAGGAAATACTTACGAATAAATGATGGGAATACTCTCATGACTTACAAAACATGTTTCAAAACACTGTCTAGGGGAGCACAAGAAAGCAAAATCTTACGCATAATCCTGATACAAGTATATAAAAACAGCACATGGGACTGGATCGCCTTTGAATATTTCTGTGCAATTTTAAGGGTCTTCAACAGTTGAATATAAAAAGAATGTGGCTACATATGTAAACACTTAGTTCTCTGTATTGGGAACAACCATTAATATATTCAGCCAGCAGGAAAGGCCTGCAAATAAACAGGATAAGTGGAAAGTGAACTATTGTGAAAATATCATTAATCTCATTTGTCCACCCAATTCTCTTATTTTGCATGGACTCTCTCTTTACATTTTTCAGCAATTTGCTCAAACCTGCGAAGCTTCGAGTAGAATAGTAAACGTAGGTCCTACTTATTGAGTAACCACTCTGTGCATGCACTCCTCAGCACCTTATGCATGAGGCAACTAATCCTACTAATTACCATTTAGTTGAAAGAATTTGAAGGTAGAAAAGATTTTTAAGCCTGAATACAAATCAAACATCTCCTAAACTGGAATTTTCATCAACATCATTGATTCAACAATACATTTTTCAAGTGGCTGCTCTATTAGATCTAATTCTTGCTTATACCTAACAACTTTACTATCAACAAATAAGTTCTCTACCTACCCACTCCACTCCCATAGCCATTTACTATTTTTCTTCCTACCACTAGAGAGAAGTGGTGTAGCCTACAATATAAAAATATTACGAGAAGCAATATTCTCTGAGACATTCAGCATCAGCTAGAGAAAAGGGTGATGGCTTGTGTGCTGCATCTCCTGCTTCTACCCCAGAAGGCCTGTAAATGAGCGGGCGTCCTTTCTTTCCTCCAGATAGTAAAAACAATGGTCACCTTCACTGCCGTCTTGACTGAAACTTGATGGAGCAGAAGTTGGGTAACGGACAGAACTGTATAAAAGTGGATGTTCATAGCCCTCCCTGGTGGCACAATGGGTAAAGAAGCAGCACTGCAAGCTGACTGCAGCTTCTTCAGTGTAAGTTTGATCCCTGCCCCAGATGTGACCCACATGGCACAGCAGACCTCTCATGACCTGCCCGCTGCTCCCCTCAGCAGTGTGCTTCGTCCATCTGCCTGTTCTGCTCCATACTCTGTCTCTGGTGAAGCCTCTCGCCACTCTTGCACATCTGCCCTGAACCCCAGTTCTGTATGCATAATAAACACATTTTTTTAAAAAGTGGACGCTTAGGCATTCATTTTTGGTTCACAGTAAGATGGTGCAGTGAGAGCTGTAGAGACTGTTTCCTGTCTTGTTAGCTACAGTCTGAATGTGTTCAACACCAGTGTATTCCCCCGACGTTTCTTGGCTGATCTCAGTTTGTACTTATCTTCCTACCCAGCACACGATTTTCATCTAAAAATCTTCTTGGCCTTTCCCTCAGAGCCAGTTCTTTCTGATAGAAAAAGCATGATAACATGACATAAAGAGGTCACATCACCCAAATCACAGGATTCAAGTTAGACCCCCTCCAAATCAGGAGTGGGGAAAGGAGAGTGGGAACATCTACCTCTCCATTAAATTCCTCTGGTCAAATAGAAAGAACAGTTTTTGTTTCCTTGATCCTGCTTTGATCCTGTCTTGATTGGGTCTCAGAAGCAAACAAAGAAATTATATCAAAAAGGAAGGAGTGACTCATTGGGCTAAATACTGCTCGGAGGCCAAGGAAGAGAAAAGATGAAAGTTGATTATTGAACCAAACAAAAGGGAGCTCATTGGTGACGTGACCAGAATGGGCTCCATGGAGTGGTAGGCAAGGGAAGATTAAGTGAAATCACAGACCACCTTGGCAATTCTCCAAAGGATTGGCAGAGGGAACACATAAGGGGTGTGGAGACAGAGGCAAGTGTCTGATCACACAAGGAGAGCCCAGAGACTGAGGGAGTCCAGGGGATTCCTGTGGGTAGGAAGAACCAGCGATCAAACTCAGAGCCTTGCAATGAGAAAATAAAAGACTTGGGTTCATGACAGAGACACTTGGTAGAGCAGAAAGGAAAAATCAGAAGCTCTCATTCAAGCACCAGAAAACCTCAGAATCCCTTTGTGGGAACAGGGACTTTCGACTTTCCCAGTGTCTTGTTTGGGGTTAAACAACAATTAGCAGTGTACCGACCATGAGTTTATTGCAGTAAGTTAATATAAACTGATAAAGCATGTTTATCTGCAATAAACTTCAGAATGCAACACTTTTTGAGCAGTGATTCCACTTGAAGGCAGCTGACCCAAAGAAATAATCCTAAAAAAGGAACAACTTTAGGTACAAAGATGAATACTGAAATGTTAATAATGAGGATAGGGAAGTTGAAAACTAATTCATGGTTTAGAAATCTAAGAGTATGTAGTTTAACTAAGGCATACACATTCAGAAGACTTAAAAAAGACATGAAAAGTTATGACTCAATACACACAAAAATATAGGCAACTTAATATTTAGCTTTTAAAATGAAGGACATAGCACTTATATGCAACACATTGTTATAGCTAAGTGGAGATGTGTCAGCACTTAAGCAGCTGTGTGAAAGTGGTGAGACCTTAAATAATCTGTCCAGCTTTCTATGCTTTATTTATTGCTCATGTAAAAATTTTAATATCAAGTTTTTATTGAAAAGAAAATTGCATAGCATTTATATAGGGCATTGTAATGCAACGTGCATACTATGCCGACCAATAGTCCAGTTTTGGTCCACCACCATACTGACCCCCTTTACCCCACTCCTGCTCCCCTTTCCCCCTATTGACCACCATTTTGTTCTTATGTACTAAGCGATTGTTTTTGTCTTGTTTTGTTTATTTGTTTTGTTTCCTTATTAAAGCATTACAGGTACTGATTGTGTGTAGCTTTTTCATATAGAAAAAAGTACTATTTAAAAAAGGAAATTTCAGGAAAAAAGGAGATAGAGTCCTATTAAAGAAAATATGCATTTAGAATTATATTGTACTGAGGAACAACATGTTTACTTTCTTTTACTCTTAGAATAATCTACCTTGGTGCAGCAGATTTCTTCTGACCTGCCCGCTGTTCCCCTCAGTGTACTTCATCAATCTGCCTGTTCTGATCCCCACTCTGTCTCTGGTGAAGCTTCCCACTGCCCCTGCACCTCTGGCCTATACCTCAGTTCTATAATGCATAAATCTTAAAAAAAAAAAAATGAATAATGTACATCTCAACTAATCAATCTTAATCTGATATGGCATCAATTACTATAGCTAAGATAGGGAAACAACCAAATACCCTCTAGTAGATGATTGGATAAAGATGATGTGACATGATGGAATACTATTCAGCTCTAAAAAATAAAATAAAATTCTACCATTTACAACGAATGGCAGTACCTTGAGGGGGTTCTGCAAAGCAAAATCACCAGAAAGATAAAGACAAATATTGCATGATTTCACCTATATGGGGAATATAAGGAAGCCAATTGGATAAATGAACAAAGCCAAATACAAAATAACTAGTAGAAACTGGTAACAAATTAAAGTTACCAGAGGTGAAGAGGGTGGAGGCTAGATGAGTAGTAAATCTGGTATAAAAGATTATGGTGGGTATTTTGGGTTTTGCTTTTATTTTCTCCTTGAAAAAAAAATTTTTAAGATTTTTTTTTAAGATTTATTTATGCATACAGAATTGGGGTACAGGACAGAGTTAGAGGTGAGAGCTTTTACCAGAGACCATGGGGAGCAGAACAGGCCAACTGATGAAGTACACTGCTGAGGGGAGCAGCAGGCGGGCCAGAAGAGGTCTGCTGCACCATGTGGGTCACCTCTGGGGCCGGAACTCATGCTAAAGTGGCTTTAGCTTCTTAGTGCTGTGCTTTAACCTGCTGTGCCACCAGGGAGGCCCTGAAAAGTTTTAAGAGTGCAATAGAACTTCTAAAGTGTTCTTCTTTCCTACTCTCTGCCATTCAGAGAAAGCCTGTTCTGCTTGGTTATCAGATGTGAGAGTATCAGAAAGGTACTTGGAGAGAAGGCATCATAGAGGAGACCATGAGATCCTAACAGGACATTTTCATAACCTGAGAGTGTCCAAATCCTCAAGATATCAGAGATGACAACCAAAATAGCAGCTAAAAGCAGATGTGAAGGATTTTACAGTTCTCTTTTTCATCATTTGCAAGTCCAAAACTTTAGTAGCTTTGACACAGTTCAGATATTTAAAGGTGGGTGAATTCTGTGGACTAGACAGCTCCGCAATAGCTTGATGTGCTTCCAACTTTAAGTCCATCTTTGAAAATGTTGTGTCATTAGTGTCTGGACGTAAGAAGTATTACAACAGAGACAACAGTATTTACAATAGCAAAGAACATTTCCAAAGAAAGTAGGAGTAGCAACTCTATAGAAATAATAAGTTACTCCCTTCTTGGTGATTTTGAGTAAAAATACCACATTCATTACAACAGTAACACATAGGCTGGTTTCTTCTGTGATAAAATGATCATCACTGTAAAGTCATTGAAATAAAAAAAACCCACCAAAGTTTTCATCTGAGCTCTGATTTGCGTGCTTGTCATTAGTACAGTATTTATACTTGTGTCAAAGTTATGTCCCTCAAATTCTTTCTTATGCCATTACTGAAGCTTTCAATTTACATGTCTTGACAAAGAAAAGAAATTTTCACTAGTGTCTACCTAGCTCCTGCCAGGTCACCTTAGAGATTGACTCTGGCTGTGAAGAGACCTGTGGAAAGAAGTCAAGAAAAACCCCGGGAGAGACCATAGAGCAAGACCTTGCCGAGCTGGTGAGTTTAGGAAGGATTCTGAGACAACAAGCTCGATGTACCTCACATCTATAGGGGTATCTTTAGGGGAAGAGATCAAATATCCTGGGACCTTCTATTCCCAAATGCAGTTGGTGCTGTCTAAATTAACTTTGTAAGAGCAAGGGACTGCTTCAAGTCATGAACATTATTTCTTAAAAAAAAAAAGATTTGGCCCTCCCTGGTGGCACAGTGGGTTAAAGCACTGTACTGAGAATCAAAAGCTACTTCCGCATGAGTTCAATCCCCGCCTGCCCCGGAGGTGACCACATGGTGTGGCAGACCTCTCCTGACCCGCCCGCTGCTCCCCTCAGCAGTGTACTTCGTCCATCTGCCTGTTCTGCTCTCCACTCTGTCTCTGGTGAAGCCTCTCACTCTCCGCATCTCTGGCCTGTACCCCAGCTCTGTATGAATAAATAAATAAATCTTAAAAAAAAAAAAGATTTATTTATTCATATAAGAACTAGGGTACAGGCCAGAGATGGGCGGTGAGGGAGTTCACCAGAAATAGAGTAGGGAACAGAACAGGCAGACCAACTGAAATACACTGCTGAGGCAGGACAGGAGAGGTCTGCTGTGCCATGTGGGTCACTCTCTGGCCGGGGATGGAATCCGTGCTGCATTGGTGGCAGCCAGCTTCATAGTGCCTCGCTCTAACCCCTTGCACCACTAGGGAGGGCCCATGAACAGACTGTCTCCCTTATCAATTAACTAAATTTGTTAGAAACCAAACTCCTTTAGCTAACTGAATATTAGATATTAATTAGATACTTTATTTAAAAATACTATCTCTTACATGTTTCTGTGCATGTAATTTACATATGAAAACTGAGGTCAGAATCTCCAGCACCCAGAAAAAGCTGATACTGGTGTCAGGCCTGAGTTCTCAGTTGAGCTCTGAATAACCTCTTTCATAAATTTCTCTGTCACCAAACTATGAGCTTACTACTTGGCAGTGGTTATTCAGTCAGCACATGTCATATCACAATGCTTGAACTGACAAAATTGCATATATGTAGATGTCAGAGCCAACTGCTGCAAGTTTCTGTGATCCTAATTTTATAGATGAAAGCTTGTGTTGCATGCAAATAGATTGAAATTTTCACGAAGAAAGGGATAAAAAAAAAGCTGTATTAAAAATATCTTTTATACAGTCTTAGAAGTCTCAAGAGAAAAAAATGGAGGACTGTGACTGAGATGAAATGATGTGTTTCAAATATTTCCCAAGCTCTCAGACAGAGATTTGAAAGGCCATGTCCACAAATCGCCCCATCCAGAACTAACACACTTTCCAAACGACTCTGTTATTTCAAAAACCTAAATTGATAGCATAAGTGCTATGCTTTCTTTATATATGCTAACAAAAGATAAGGGTGCTCTCAGACATTAAGTTAAGCTCAGAAGAATGTCAATGTCAACCAGAATAGTAATTCCAACAAAGTCTAACAACAAAGAAATATTTGAGATTCCACTGTAAAAGGAGGAGAATCCTACAGCTCTTTTTGCTGCTTCTCAAGGTTAATCAAGAAGCATCAACCTCAAATCCACTTAACCTTGGTCATAACAATAAAACATTCCAGATATCTTATGCAGGATGAGGAATTGAGGTCTAAACTTCAGTTCCTTTCGCATTCCTCAAATTATTTTCAAAGATGAATAAATAGTGGGTATGTAGTTTTGGTAACCCAAGAGATTTCTAATCAGATGTATAAATGTTTTCTCCAAATTTCAGCATGCGTCCTTCCCTCCTGTCAAGCACTATAATTTCCCCTACTCCCAAGAGTTCAAATTTCTCAATCACCACTTACAAGTTAATGATGTGCCTTATCCGTTCATGTTTTAACAGCACTTTGGATCCAAAACAGGGAATTGTACAGGACAAAGAATATAGTTTGGTTTTAAAGCTAGGCCTAGGGTGCAAATCTGGATTCATCCTCCCTTTACCACTAATGAGCTGGTTGACCTTAGACAAGCATTGAAGTCTGCCTATGGTCCCCGCAAGAGGGTAACAACAGGAACTACCTTCAAGGATTATTGTGCCACTAACTGAATGAATCTTGTGAAGCACTTAGAATGGTACCTGGTATACTGCATATATTAAGTAAAGTGTTAGCTGTAATTTTAATCAGCAACCTATGCGTCAGGCTCCAGGAAATTCTTTGGAGGTGATTATACCCACCCTTCAAGATAATATTGTAGGACTGATAATTAATCTCTCTAGTTCCTTTAAGTGAACATCTGGTCAAGTTTCTATTCCAAACAATATCAGTTGAGTGACTGGGCCAGACCATGACTAAATAAGGCAAACATTCTCTAATTATACTTTATTGCTGACAAAAAGTGTTTTCCCCTCTGCTGAGAGCCAGAAACAATGTTAAGGGAGGGTGGTAATTCATTTAGCTTAACAGACAAGGGAGTGTTTAAGCTAAATACATGAATTCCAACGACAAGTGGGTAAGGTATTTTTTTAAGAACAGAGACTTACAACATCATTCATGTACGCCAGGAATTCATCCCCTACTTCATGGTTATTTTGTGAGATAATTACAAAGGTGGAACACTATGATTGATCTATCAGGGACTATCATCACCAGAGTGACATGCTGCTCTATAAAATGTAACACCTCTTGGCCACCAACCTGGATGCCCTGTGGGTTCCCAGAATAGCCCGGCCTTCTTTACTCCATTAGAAGCACAGAGATAAGGAGAACTTTGAAGTGGTATCTTCTTCAACCTGGTACATTTTAGACAGGAGATAATTTAAGTGTGTGGCAGTTTTAGAACATACCTGGGCCTAGAACTGGATCACCTGACTCCTGAGGCAGTGCTTGACAGTCCCCAGACATCCCTCATACAGGCTGAATGTGCCTGGTCATTCAGGCACGTGCCTGGTCATTCAGGCACATGCCTGCAGTTAGCGGGTCTTGGCACATTAACTATTGGAAAGATGACAATATTTCTTTCTCCTGTCATCCACTTGCAGATGGAAATCAGTGTTTTTTTCTCTCCGGACCATCTGGACACCATATGTAACATACCTGGCACTTTAAAAAATAAAATCAGTTGTGAATGTGTAAAAACACACACACACACACACACAAATTCCAGTAAGCAATCAACCATATATTGATTCTACTTATTGTGAAAAATCAGGATGGACCAGATCCTTGGTTAATACTTTATAAGAATTACTTATTTGCTGCTCACAAAACCTTGTGATGTAGTCACTTTTATTACCTTTTTGATAGCTGAGAAAATTGAGAGTTGACAAAATTAAGTCATTTGCCTGGCATCACAGAGCTATGCAGTGTCAAGAGCCTAGTCTGTCCTTGCAGAATGAATGAGATGTGGTTGAAGCAAAAATAGAAGCATTTATTTGGGGTGTTTGTTAGACTGCAGCCTACAGAATACACTGAAGGAGGCTGGAGTTGTGTGCTCAAGGTGTCTAAAGTTAGGAGATTGGATTTATTTTTTTAAGATTTATTTATTTATGCATACAAGAACTGGGGAACAGGACAAAGGTGCAGGCAATGAAAGGATTCACTAGAGACAGAGTGGGGAACAGAACAGGCAGATGTACTGAAATACGCTGCTGAGGGGAGCAGCAGGTGAGATAGGAGAGGTCTGCTGTGCCATGCAGGTCAACTCCCTGCAGGGATCAAACTCATGCGGCAGTGCCTGTGGATAGTTTCATAGTGCTGCGCTTTAACCCCTTATGCCTCTCACCAGAGAGGCCCTGGGGGAATATATTTGGATAAAAAATGCAAGCGGGCCCTCCCTGGTGGCGCAGCAGGTTAAAGCACAGCACTAAGAAGCCAATGCCACTTCAGCACTAGTTCGATCCCTGCCCTGGAGGTGACCCTCATGGCGTGGCAGACATCTCCTGATCTTCCTGCTGCTCCCCTCAGCTATGTACTTTGTCAGTTGGCTTGTTCTGCTCCCCACTGTGTCTCTGGTGAAGCCTCTCACCCCTGCACTTCTCGCCTGTACCCCAGTCCTGTATGAATAAACAAATCTTAAAAAAAAAAAAATACAAGCAAGTTCACACTTAGGTCTGCTTTGTGCAAATAAGGTTTTCAGGCTGCCCAATTCTGATTGGGGCAAAGCTCACGGAGCATTTTATGGGTCAAACTGCAGTACCGGTGGCCTGTGGCAGTCTGGCTTAGGATCAGCTTTGTCCCAGCAGGGACAGATCTGGGCATGTGCCAACATGTGAGGAGTCTGAATGTGCCTGGGAAAGGGCCTCCTGGATGGTTTTTACCCACACTCACGATGACTCCAAAATGTTTCATCAGTCTAAAGGTAGCTTTCAGATTTCATAAAGTCACATAGAGAGCTAATGTTTTAGTTCTCAGGGTTTTTGACAAAAATCAAGTCTCAAAAAAGTATGCATCACATGAAATGTTATGACTACATAGCAGGCTCTCTTGTGACCCAGTGGACAGGGGATGAGGTCATCTACTTTGTTGAGCAAAGATCGACAGCCAGGCCAAAACACCATCCTGAGGTCACCAACCGTTGGGGGGTATCTTGGTTTTCATATTGATAATCGTACATCCCAGGAAACCTCTGACTTCTGGACAAACAGGTCATGCTAAATTATGTTCTCCAGATTCCAAACCAGGACGTACACTTGAATCACTATTAGGTATCATGTAAATACAGGAAAATTATGAAGAATGGAACAAAATCCCTGAAGTACACCAGAGTTTGGGGGGTTCCTGAGATCAGTTTCCAGTATGAGTGTGCAGAGGCTTCCTCACACTAAGTAATTCTTATACACAAGCAGGGGCTAAGAACTCGGTTCTGATACTATTCAAGGTAGTATCAGATCCCACAGGTGAAGGGTCCCATCTCCCAGACCACCCTCTACATCAGCTGCCAATCGCAAAGCGAACATGTTACCTGTGCTTCTAACCACCCAGCTACAGATCAGAGGTTGCCCATGTACCCTGCTAAGGTTTAATTACTGTACCCGAGAAGCTCACAGGACTCAGGAAGCCCAGTTCCTTATTAGACTACAGAAGAGACTATTCAGGAACAGCCAATTAAAAGAGATACGTAGGGCCAGGTGTAAGGGTACAGGGGCTTACATGATTTCTTGAGCTGCAGCTTCTCTCCAGAGGTCCATGTAGTCAACAGCACAGAACTCTCTGGACCCCTCCTTGGTTCGCCTAGAGATTTCATTGCCAAGGCACACTGATTACCTCATTGGCTTCTGACAATTAAACTCAAGTCTCCAGCCCTTCACCTCTCCCCCAGAGGTCTGCAAGTGGGATTGGAAATTCAAACTCTAATCCTGCGGTTGGTGTTTCTGGCAACCAGTACCATCCTTTGTGTCTCCAGAAGTCACCTGCATTAGCATCACAAGGGACAGCTTTAACGGGGACTTCCCACAAAGAAATGCTAAGGATTTTGGGACCTTGAACTAGGGTCTGGGAATGAACACCAAATATGTGAGAAGCATAGTTGCCCATCTGAATGACCAAGTATACCTTATAAAACACAATATCACGGCAAGTCTTTGTGGAGTATTGAGACCATCAAAATGATTATGTTTTGAAAAAGGAAAAACCACTTACTTTTGATCTTTTAACTTCCTGAGTATTTCTCTTTCCCAATAAGCACTTTATTTAAGAGAACATGATAGGTTTTCTTAGCTGTTGTTCCTGCATCCTAAAATGCCTCTTAGGAAAAAAGATGAAAGAAGAATGATCATTTTTCCAAAATGCAGGCCCAGCCCACAGGCGTCCTGGGTAAACATCTTTATTTTCGTTTGGTTTTTGCCTGACTTTCCAATGGTTAGATAATAAACCCCGACATTAACACGAGGGTTTTCTTTCAAAGTTTGGACTAGAATTAAAGTGTTTGGGCCACTAGTTTCATTTGTTGAAGTTAGGAAGGAATAGAGTAGAATTCTTACATTGTATTTTCTTCTTTAGCCTTCTTTGTTTAATCACAATCCAGTTGGAGGAGGGGTGGACTCAAGCGCTCTTGAGTATTAATAACAGAGCGAGGGATGTTGGTTATTATTTCAGATTTATTTTTTTATGAGAAGTTACACAACATTAAGCAAACTTTTCCTAAATGTAGTGAAGAGTGACTTTTTGCCCTTTCTGCATCAAATCATAGTGTAGGGGCAAAAGCTGACCAAACAGTTATTTTTTGATCTTTATCCCAAAGAAGGCTCTATTATTTTCCCAGGAAAAACAACACACTGTTATTTTTACCTTTCTCCACTCTGTGTTAAGGAGAAAGAAATTATATAGAAGTTCTACATGCTTTCATAACAAGTCTTTTTGACATTCATCCTCAATGTGGGATCTTGGGTAGAGCTGGCTTATAAAAGTTTAATAGCTTTGGCGATGCTTTCAAGCGTCTTATTTACCTTAACAACAGGATCCCAGAGCAAGTCATCTATAGCTAAGTCAGCTGTCACCCCAGCCCAGGCCAAGAAAAAGCAAGGGGCCACAGAGCTCTGGGGAAGCCCAGTCACTGAGCAGGGAGCAGGCACTTCCCGGCAGGCCCAGTGCTCTGGCTCTGGAGACAAAGCGGTTGTGTTCAAACCCAGGCTTCCCTTTTTCTAGTTCTGTATTCTCACTTTAAGTCTCAGGGCCCATCTGTGAAATGAAATCCTACTACTGACCCTATAGGGTCTCTCTGCATTTTGAATGACATAAACAAAATAGCAGGCAGGGAGAGAAGCCAGATCCTTGCATTGTTAGCTCTGGCCACTGATGTGATTCTCTTTCCATTTCCATGCTCCAAATGGAAGTTCCTGAAGTTCCTGTGGTAGTTCCTAAAATGGGCACATGTTTGATTTCAACCTTGGCCTGCAGGAAGCTCCCCTAGCCCTTCACCTCACCCTTTCACATTCAGCAGTTCAGGGAGCCCACCTCCCTACCCCCACCTAAACCTCAGCCTGGCCATAGTCTTCCTGCACTTTCCATCTATTTATCAGAACTGGCATAGAAATAAGCACTTTACAAAGGACAATTATTTACTAACATTACTATTTTCAGGTTTAATGCTGTATGTCAAATGAATGGGAGGTAAAAGACAACTTTACAAACTAAGGTGTTTATAGTGAAGGATTCTCCCACCTTTCCATGCAAGGAGTCAAATTACAATAGATTGGATTGTGTGGTATTTGCCAAATTCTTCTACTAATTTAGTAGTTGCTATGATTTCTATATAGTACCCTATTCTATGGCCATAATTTGTTTTATATGTTTCACTTTTTTTTTGGTTAATTTATTTTGAGGAAACATTATATCACAACCACTAATTAGAAACCAATCTTTGGGCACACCAATTGATACATTTCTCTCCTTTTCCTATCAAAAAAGTGGTCTAGAAAAGGGAAGGGACTCTCCCAAGCACGTATGAACAGCAATCACTCAGATCGCTGTGCCTTAGCCTGTGGTTCTCACAGCATTCTACAGAGTCACAACGGAGGTTCATTCCAGACATGACTTGTTTTCCTTTGGTTAGCATTCAAGTGGAACCTACAGAATAATCTGTAAATACTTTTAATAACTTTTATAACCACCTAACGAGCTGCCCTGGTGGTAGCTGTATCTGACCAAAAAGTGCTGGGCCTCTCTGGGGGTTCTGGGGTTAAAGTTTCAGTGCTCAAGTTATCATCAGGCATTGAGGCCTAAGTTCCATCCCTGGCCAGGAAGCTGACTCACATGGCACAGCAGACCTCTCCTGTCTCGCTCGCTGCTCCCCTCAGCAGTGTGTTTTCAGTGGATCTTCTTGTTCTGCTCCCCATTTTATCTCTAGTGAAATTCTCACACTACTCCTCCCCCACAACCCTGACCTATACCCCAATTCTTATATGTGTCTATCTCCCCAAATGCCTTTTACACCTACCGAGTGTATATCTTTCTGGGTTTGAGGAGAAATGGTGAATTGATAGAATTACTAGAATTGTAAGAATTATTAGACTAAAGCTGTGTTTTGGTAGAAAAGTCTTCAGTTGTCTGTGGCACTGATGGGTCATCTCACTCTAATTTTATGGGAGCTACAAGTCTGTAAACTCATAGCAATGCAGAAATAATTCTTTCTATAGATGTTCAAAGCTTATCCAGTGAGATCCAACACATGTGCATTTCCCATGGTGGAAGAGTCCAGATGTGCCTCCATTTCAATGCTGTTCATCTATAAATGTGTCTCTTTGTTTTGGTAGCTATAACCTATCTCTAGTTTCCTCTGTGGTGAGTTAATCATAATCTTTAACACCTGTGCAGATACAGTTATATCTATATCAGTATCATGATTTGAACTATTTTTGAAAATTGCACTAATTGCTCAGATACTCAGAGCACACCAAAGAAATTTCTGAATTGGCAAAAGAAATTTCTGATAAGTACAAGTTTAGGGAATTGGCATACAGTAGTTAGAACAGAGTTTGCAGGTAGACTCCTTGGGGTAAAGAACTACCACTTTTTCTCTCTTTCTGTGTTCCGGGACCCAGAATGTACTACTTACCCTCTCTGACCTCTCAGCAGAGGTCATCATGCTTATTTCCTTAGGCTCTTATAGCAACCATATAAGCTCATCAAACAATGGGTGACCTATAGTAAAAGCTCAATAAATGCCAGTTGTCAATGTTATTACTTAATAAAGAGACATTAAAAAATTCAGGCCCTCCCTGGTGGTGCAATGGGGCAAAGCACAGCACTATGAAGTTAAAGCCACTTCAGCACAAGTCCGACTCCCGACCCTGGAGGTGACCCATATAGTGTGGCAGACCTCTCCTGACCTGTCCGCTGCTCCCCTCAGTGGTGTATTTCAGTTAATCTGCCTGTCTGCTCCCCATTCCATCTCTGGTGAATCCTCTCACCACCCCTGTACCTCCGGTCTGTACCCCAGTTCTGAATGCATAAATAAATAAATATTTTTAAGAAAAAATCCTAGATGCTATTGTATCTTCCCTGGTTAAAGACAAAATGCAAAATTTTACTAATCGCTTATCTCAGTTATTCACAGTCACAGTTCTATTTGTGAAGAGAGCAAGTTGAGATAAAAACAGGTAGAATCAAGTTCACTTGAGATCTTATTCTGTAGACCTGCCACTTTTGCAAACAGACCATTGAAGTCATAGCCCTGAGGTTTCAAACCAGGCCCTTGGTGTTTCTCTCTCACTTCTACACACCACGCCTCACCCCTTCTGTTCCAGGATTTCTTGCAAATTCCCATCTGACTGGAAACAGAAAATGGGATTGTGATGCAATTATCAGGGTGATTTCTGTCTCAGGAGACTCGTTTTAAATATATCAGTTTAGAATCCCATTCCTGCAAACATGTTTTCTGAGACATTTTAGGGTTTTTTGTTTTTTTTTTTTAAAGATTTATTTATTTATTCGTACAGAACTGGGGTACAGGCCAGAGATGCAGAGGGTGAGAAGATTCACCAGGGACAGAGTGGGGATCAGAACAGGCAGATCAACGAAGTACACTGCTGAGGGGAGCAGCGGGCGGGTCAGGAGAGGTCTGCCTCGCCATGTGGTCACCTCCGGGGCAGGCGGGGATTGAACTCATGCAGAAGTGGCTTAAGTATCTCAGTGCAGTGCTTTAACCCACTGTGCTACCAGGGAGGGCCCCATTTTAGGGGTTTTTATGACTTTCCACTTAACCATCGCCATTTTGGCCAGAAAAAAGCAAATTTCTTCAATAGGTAGCTTTACTTTGATGGCTGGAAGATAAAGATGAAAAAGAGGATAAAGAATCCAGAAAAGTGGAGATAAAAATGGAAGTGTCAGACTGACATTGGATTCCAAGATTGGGAGAAATGGCTTTTATCTGCACACATAGGGAGATTTGTAAGTTCCACCTGTGAGGAAGACACTATATCTGGTGGAAAGAATCACAGCACTTGGGAGGTCTTTTTTAGGGGCAAAGGTCTGTATGCATGCTAGATTTTTATTTTTCTATATTAGATCAAAAAGAAATATTAATGCATACTTTCACCCCTGAAAGTTTGCTTTTCTCCATGTCCATCTGCTCAGATAGAAACTGAAAACAACATTCACTTTCCCCCCACAATGTCCAGTTACTTAATTATGAATTCATGGACCCTTAAAGGTCAAGATAAGTAAACATTTGAAGCCTAGATAATCTTTTAAATTCTTACTGTTCTTCACTACTTTAAAAGGCCCAAGATTAATCCAAATTTAAGATGCACTGCTTTTGAGGATTAAAAAAAAATGAAATAAATTTATCATTTCTTTCTGGCAGGCAAGAGGGACAAGTAAGTAAGGATTTTTGACAAAGCCTTTGTTCTTTCTCTTCTCCAAGGCCTGCTATTGACGTGAGTGAGAGTAATTCAGGCAGGGAGCGAGTGATTGATTGGATGGAGCCACAGACTATGTGATCATTGCAGTTTCACAGGATTACAAGAGACACTTTTCAAAGTTCAAGGCCATTCATGCCATAAAAATATAAAGAGAAATGGGTGCATCTTTCTTGGAAGAAGTAAGCCTTCAAGGTCAACTGGTCAAGTGATGTGGACCGAGTTCATTCAAGTGTTAGATAATGCTCTGATTATTTAAAGTGTTTGGAGGGGTTTGTTTTCTGATGAGGCTGAAAAGTCACCCCATGAAGGCTAGCAATGACTCATTGCAAAGGTCAGGGGGAAAGACACTGTTCTTCCCTCGCCCTCCCCAACAGCATAAATAGTTGAATTCATTCTCCCCGCTTTCAACCTGCAATAAAATGGATTGAGCATAAGGGCCAGAGGAGGGGGTGTTCATTTGTTGTTTAGTTTGATTCTTCAGTAGATAACATAGCTATATGGATATTTTTTAATCATGTAGTTTTAAGTCTTTTAAAAAGGGGTACATTTGCAGAGCATCTGGCCATCATTACTTTTACAAAGTTCTCCAAGGGCTTCTAAGGTGCCAAAACTGAGAATTATTGGTGATAGAGTCAGAAATATCTGGATTTTAAATACCATGTTGCTATAAATTACTTCAGCCTCAAGACCTGGTTCCTTATCTAGAAAGGAGAGACATCGGCAAATATTACATTAAGCTTCAAGAAAAATGAAAAAAAAAAAAAAGGGCACACTCTTAAAATTATATGTTAATCCCTTTCCTGCCTACAGTAGACATCCTCTCCCACAAAGAGTTGTAAAAGTGACAAATGTCTCATTACCATATTCAAATGTAATGAATTTAAAATAACTGGCTTTTTTTTTTTTAAGATGATTAATTCTGACCAAGCATTTTTCCCTCTTTGCTGAGTGAATAAAAATAATTAATTTCCAGTAAGGAGGTGATTCAAATTCTACTCACACTCCAAGATTTCCTGGCTAGAACCAAAGCGAAGGATCAGCCACCTCGGCCTGCCGCCTGTTCAGCCATGGGATTATTCTTTACAGACAGACGGGCCACAGCAAGGCAAATTCATGCCAGCTGAGACAATTGTCCTTATCACCATGCATCTTCTGGGAATGTCCCCCCAATCCCTGCCACATGTCCTAGGCCTCCTTTTGTGATGATATGAGGGACTATTTTTGAGTGCTTTCTCTGTGCCAGTCAATTTGTGCTAATTACTTTACATATATTATTGTATTTAACTCTCACAACGGCTGGGGGAATGAAGTATATTATCTGCACTTTACAGATGAGGAAATAGGCTTAGAGAGGCTCAAAACCTGCCCGTGGGCACAGAGCTAATATTTAACACCTGGATTTTTTATCCAAAATAGCAAGTTGGCTCTTGACCTGTGTAGATTCTGCTCTTTGTTCTAGTTCAAGTCCGAGAGCAAGGAAAGCATAAGCATTACTTTTATCAACTTTTGTTTTTTTCTTTTTTAAAAAGGTTTTATTTATTTATGCATACAGAAATGGGGTACAGACCAGAGGTGCAGTGGCGGTGAGAGGATTTACCAGAGACAGAGTGGGGAGCAGAATAGGCAAGTCTATGAAGTACACTGCTGAGGGGAGCAGCGGGCAAGACAGGAGAGATCTGCCACACCACGTGGGTCACCTCCAGGGCGGGATACTGAACTCATACTGAAATGGCTTTAGCTTCTCAGTGTTGTGCTTTAACCTGCTGCACCACCAGGGAGGGCCTGTTTTATAAATTTTAAGTGAATGGATAATTCTATGTGTTCAAAATGAAGTATATGAACTTACATATGTATATCAGATTACTCACTTAATTTCTCCTCCTCCCCCTCTGCACAGAGGAAACATGACAGTTCTAGAAGCCAGCCAAGCTATCTTTTGCTTCTGTTTTCTACACACCTCCTTTCCTTCTCCCTGTTCACTCTCTAGAGCTCTCTTCTCTTGCTCTCCAAAGATGGCTTCATGCGTGCCACTGTGCAGCTGCCTTTCAAAGGCACCAAGCTCTATATGTTCAGTTGCAATTTTTGGTTCTCACTCCCCTGTGATGTCGCAAGCTCCTGTGTTGGGACTGAGTATGGCCCATGTCCATGATGGTGTGCCCGTAGGAAATTTGTTTAGTAAGGACTCATTTCCAACTTCTGGAATACACTACCATACCTAGACTGTACTTTGGACAGTAGCTAGACTCTAGCTCATGTCATATTTCAACTCCCTGTATTGCCAGCCTCTGTGAAGGGGAACCCAAATCTATTTGGTACAAAATAGTGAGAACGTGTAGAACCATTTGCTTAATCAATGCCTTTGTTTTCTTTTTCAATTATTAGCTTTCCTGGGCCTGTCTCCAATTTTTCCTTTTAACAGAAACCTTAGCTAAAGTCAGTTTGCTTCAGATTTAGAGACTGAAATAGAAAACAACTAGATTAATTAAAGCAATGGACTCATTCCAGATACTTTGGTCTGTCTTGAGACATAAACACCATTTTTGCTCTCATGGAATTCCTGTTACGACTTACAGTGTGTTTCTGCTTCAAAACAGTAAGCCAGAAAAGGGTGCTGCCCCATAGAGGCTTTGCTCAGGGTCTTTATCTGACTCCAAAACCATGTTTGCTGCTCCCCTATACACCCCCCACACGCCCACCCACCCCCATCAAAGAGCACTCTTCAAAACAAAAAAGTAACAACCAAGAACCAGAGTGTTCTAATGTAGTAGAACTTCCAAAATGTGTGATTTGCAATCAACATGTGGTGATTGCCATTAAGAAGAGAAAATTCTCCGGGTTTGCTCTTTGAAGGCCTGGTCAACTCAGGTCACTGTTCAGGTGTGTGAACTGCAATTGAAAGGACCTGAGCATGTGGTGCTGAAAGAACAGTTCCCACACAGGCTTTTCTCCTCCACCCAGCTCACACAGGCACTGGAACATTGGGCATCTCCCAGTTTTGATGTATCAGCAAAACAAAGCAGAACTTTCAAAAAATGGTCTCAGACTAGAGGAACCAGAGGACCCAGTTGCTCAGTTGTGTCCAGACTCATCACTACTGGCAGCAGAAATACCTCGGAGACACATCATAACATGCAGATTTCTTGAATGTTCAGATTCCTGGTCTATGTTGTCAAACTGCTCTCTAAACACACTGCACTTATAAATATGACCGGAGCAACGAGGATGTGTTTCATTATACATTCACCAACATGTACCCACTATATACAGATTTAATCTCGTGCTGTAAAGACCAGATAGAAAGTATTTTCAGTTTTTTGGACCCCTTGGTCTCTGTTACAGTGTCTCAGTTCTGCTGTTGCTGTGCAGTAGCCACTGGCAACATGTAAACAAGAGTGTGATCAGCTTCTAAAAACCCTTATCTATGGATTTTAAAAGAGGAATCATAAAATATTCACATAGCATAACTTTTTCCAACTATTCAAAAAGGTTTCAAAAAAGGTAATACAAGTCTAGGTTTTGTGCCACCAAAAAGGGCTAGATCCGACCCATGGTCTGTAACTACTGACCATCAAGTCAGCCACACAAGAAATTAGAGGCCCTCCCTGGTGGTGCAAGGGTTAAAGTGTAACACTATGAAGTAGTCCACAGCCACTGCAGCACCAGATCAATCCCCACCAGGGAGCTGACCCACATGGCGCCGCAGACCTCTCCTGTCTCGCCCACTGCTCCCCTCAGCAGTGTACTTCGTCAATTGGCCTGTTCTGCTCCCCACTCTGTCTCTGGTGAATCCTTCCACCTCCAACCCCACCCCTGGCCTGTTCCCCAGCTCTTGTATGCATAAACAAACAAACAAACAAACAAATAAATAAATAAATTTGACATATGTGCCTTGAGTATCTTGGGGAAGGGGCTCACCCAATTTATGATTGATTCAGAGCTTGTCTAAGAACTTCTCCTATATTCCCACCTTAGAAACAATTTTTACAACTATTATCATCTGATCCTCATAGTTGTCTTTCTCACTCCCTGCAGTAACGTTGCCAAAGAAATCTGTCAGGTTCCTTGTCTCGTGCAAACTGCGAGGATTCAGAGGATTGGGCGGCGTCCGGAGAGCCCTGTGCTTGGACCGGATGTGCCTCACCTGAATTCACTGCTCTTCCCACTGCTCTCAGGACTCTCAAAAACCCCTGCTCAAAAAACGAAATGCTTTCTTTAATTAGGTAGCTAGTTTGACAATTACACATTACTAGCCACTGGGCTATTTGCTTTGTGTTTTTGTGCTGATATCTTGAACAGCATGCCATAAATTCTTTTATTAAACTATAATTTTGAATCATATCCAATCTATCTCACCATCCTCAAATATTATAAATGTAGGTATTTTGTTGCTTCCTAAATTCTTAAGTATGAGGTACTAATCAGTGGAATGAGTTATACAGTAAAATAAGAACTGAATAGACTGACCCACTTTTCAGCAACTTTCCCCATGGAGTAAGAGTGTCAATCTGGAACCCTTGCCTATGAAAGAGTCTGGCATAGATTTCTTTGTGGCAAGCAGATTCCAAGATGGCCCCAAGAGTCTCCTGACCTTGGTTGTTTATACTGTCTCCCAGTTATTCAATCCAGCACTAATCCAGGAGCTGCTCTCAAAAGATTTTGCAGATGTAAGGTTTTTAATCAATCAATTTGGAAGTAGCCATGCTATCTGGGTGGGCCTTAGCTATTCAAGAATCTTGAAAAGAAGTCAGAGAATGAAAACAGCAGAGATCTGCCTGCTGACATTAAAGGAGCTAACAGCCAGGAAGGTGGATCACATGATAAGGATGTGAGGTAGCTTCTGGGAGCTGGGAGTAGCTCCTGACTGACAGCCAGCAAGAAAATAGTAACTGCAAAGAACTGAATTCTGCCAACAACTAGTGAATTTGGAGACAATTCCATGACTCCATGAGAACTCAGCCTTGTCTGACACACTGAGTTCAGTTTGATGGGAACTAAACAGAGGACCCAGCTAACCTATGTGCAAATTCCTGACCCATGGAAACTGTGAGATAACAAACTTGTGTTGGTTTAAGCTGCAAAATTGGTGGTCATATGTTACATAGCAATAGAAAATATGCTCAGATAGAGAGAGGACAAAAACCTTCTTTCTGGTGCTTATATATATTGTTTAATCTTATATTTCACTCCTGCATCTCAGGAAGACAGCACGCTGCCCATCCCCTCCCGGTTACAGTCCTGCACTTTCTGCTCTGTGCTGGATTACTGACTTCTTAGCCACCTGCCTCCACCTGCAACCCTCAGCAAAAGCCTCACCACTCATCAAACACTGCAGACTTAGTTAGAAACTTCCCCCTTCTCTCTCTCTCTATGTCTCTCTTTTACATCATTCTTCATTTTATGAACTTTTCCATCTCAGTTGTAATCCCTGTGTTCTTCCCACCACCAATTCACCCGTGTGCCATCACCATAGTCCAGTGTACTCTTCCCATTCCCCTTACCACCCCCTATAAACCATGTCTCTGGTTTATAGTTGTTCATTGTTTTCATTTTTACTTTATTACATTTTTTTTCCTGATCCCTTATGCTCCTACTATGAGTGAAACCATGCGGTACTTTTCTTTTTCTTTCTGGCTTATATCATTAAGCATGATCCCTTCCAGCTCCATCCATGTTGCTGCAAAAGGCATGTGTTTCTCTTTTTGATTGCTGAGTAATATTCCATTGTGTATATGTACCACATCTTTTTAATCCAGTCTTCTGTTTTTGGGTATTTGGGTTGATTGTATGACTTCCCTATTGGAAGTAGAGCAGCAATAAGCATGGGGATGGAGGTGTCCTTTTTAATCAGTGTTTTCGTGTCCTTTGGGTTGATACCTAGGAGTGGGATTGCTGGGTCATATGAAAGTTTCATTGTTAGCAGTTTGAGAAACCTCCAGCTTTCCATAGTGGTTGTACTAGTTTGCATTCCCACCAGCAGTATAGGAGAGCTCTGTTTTCTCCACATCCTCGCCAACATTGGTTATTGCTAGTTGTTTGA
>NW_004567122.1:35813769-35823682 GCF_000260355.1 Condylura cristata | reverse complement strand
TTGTTGGCCATCTGCATTTCCTCTTTGGAGAAGTGTCTTTTTAGCTCTTCTGCCCATTTTTTGATGGGGTTGTTTACTTTATTTTTGTTGAGTTTCATCAGTTCTCCATATCCATGTCATGTTTTAAATCAACCAAATGTTTTTTCAGTAACTAATTTTCAGTTAAAATTTAACCATAAAATAAATTATTATACTAAAAATAAAATATTTCACTAGATAATTTCCCTACTATAAGTTTAGCATTGAATTTAATAATTAATAAATGTATAGTTCTGAAAATTTTAGATTAGCCCATCTTAATTTGTTCCTGCTACTAAAGGCTGATAGGTCAATATGATTTCAAAAGACTTCAATGTATATTTTGGAGCTAAAAACTTTATAGCCAGAAAATCCTTTCTGACACAATTAATGATTTTGTAGTATACTATTTGAGCATACAGTTATATGAATATTTTAAGACACAAACACTTAAGAAAGTTAAGGTTATCCTTTAAATGTTACAGCAGTTCCTAGTAACCTCCCAGAATTAAGAATTAGTGAATAAGCCTGTATACATCATTTAGATAAAATGAAGTAAAGTTTAAAGTGAGCTCTGCTTAAAAATATCAGTCCTTAAAAATATTCTGTCTGTATCTTATTTTTAGTGTATTTTTATGATAACTTTCACAGATACATCCGACTATACATTTGGTCTGCAGATAGCATCTAAGATTTGTAATGCTGAAATAGAAGGTAATCTGATTTGCTTTCTCAAAATATATTTTTCCTTTTGTTCACACCGAAGACTGTTTAGTAATCAGGCCTACATACTATATACAGTTCTGTCTGCCACTGAAAATCACAAATTTCAGCTCATATTAATTAAACATATGTTGACCGATAGGGTCACAGAATTTGGGATCAGGCTGTTATTCCCCAAATGCATTCAGCCAGTGGTGAGCCTACCTTGGCAATCCAGATTTTCTGATTTCTATTCCCCACCTTTCTGAAATATATCTACAAACTCCAGCATTTCTAAATAAGAAGTGGAAATTGCGGCTATATGGTTAAACTAATTATCTCCCTCTGTTTTTTCATGTTTCCGCTAAATCATGAAAGATTGAAACACTAATGGACACTGTTTCTATCTATTCATTGTAATTATGAGAGAGCTGGAGGAAGAAGGCATTTCAGGGAGCTATATCCAGACAAGGAGTTATTTATTAACAGGAGAAATGAAATCAGAGGAAAGCACTGGGCTCAGAAGACATGCCTAATGCATTTATGTTTTCTGAATCTATACAGGACTCTAAATCCTCAATGAAAGAATTATTCACCATGTTTCCATTTTTCCTCCCGTATCTCTTAGCATCTGTCAGTCATGATCTTGCCTGTAGCAATTTGTGTAGGAGCCAGGATGTGACCCCGTCTGCAGAGCCAGCGAATTTCTGTCTGGGATAAAAGGGGTTTCTCTTTACACATTGCCATTTTATGTGACTACCTTTCTTTGTGCATTACTTAGTTTAGGTTCAAAGGAATACTAAAATATAGTCTTTTAAAATGTTAAGTGTAACTTTCATGTCTGGTTCCTTGAGCCCCTCAAGTTAGGGGAATGAAAATGCAAAATGGTTGGGTTATGAGCCTGTGTGTAATGCATTGATTCATAAAGGCAGTGTTCTGAAAATACACCCCTTCTCTTAGAATTGGAACCAGTTCAAATTTTTCACTTTTCACTCTGACACATAAATTATGGTGGCTTTTATTTACCAAGAGAAAGCTGAGTATTACTGCTGAGAGTCAGCTTCCTAGGAGTGAAGGAGTCTCCATATCATCGGTGACTGGTATTTGTTCTTAAAAGCAAATAATTACGGGCCCTCCCTGGTGGAGCAGTGGGTTAAACACAGCACTAAGGAGCTAAAGCCACTTCAACATGAGTTCGATCCATGCCCCGGAGGTGATCCACAAGGCGCGGTTTGGCATGGCAGACTTCTCCTGGCCTGCCCACTGCTCCCCTCAGCAGTGTACTTGGGTCAATCTATTGTTCTTCTCCCCACTCTGTCTCTGGTGAATCCTCTCCCCAACTCTGCACCTCTGGCCTGTACCCCAGTTTTGTATGCATAAGTAGATAAAAATCTTTAATTAAAAAAAAAGCAAATAATTACCACAGAAAGCTATTTGGTAAGAGAAAGATTTTTTAAATCCCAATTATAGGACCAGGCTCTAATAGAGCAGACTTTAGGAGAATATGAGGATCAATTTAGATTGATTCCTTTCTCACTGAGAAAAAGAGAGAAGATACGTAAATAGAGAACCATAAGGCATTTTATTGTGTACAAAATATATAAATAAGACAGTATGGAAACTTAACATTTTTGAATTCTAGATTGTAAGGACTTGGGATTTTTTTTCTGCTTTTTTTTTTTTTTTTTTTTTAGATTTTATTTATCCATACAGAACTGGGGTGCAGGCCAGAGGTGCAGAGGGTGAGAAGATTCACCAGAGACAGAGTGGAGAGCAGAACAGACCGACTTACAAAATACAAAATACTGCTAGGGGAGCAGTGGGCGGGTCAGGAGCAGTCTGCCGCGCCATGTGGGTCAGCTCCCTGGCTGGGGATTGAACTCCTGATGCAGTGGCTGCAAAAACTTCATAGTGTTGTGCTTTAACCTGTCACACCACCAGGGAGGGCCCTTTTTTTACTCCTTTTATGAACCTTTTAAACTTTCATTGAGAAGGAAGGGTGGAAGGGCAAAAGGAGGGTTGGGGAGGCAAAACAGAGTAGTATTCTCTTGACTGTATATACACAACTGTTCTACTTAGTTGCCCATCCTTGGGCATTGGGCTGACTCCATTGTGAATAGTGCTGCTGTGAACAACAGGGTGAATTTATCTTTTCAAATTTGTGTTGTCATGTTCTTTGCATAAGTACCTAGGATTAGTATTACTAGATCAAATATGATTGAAATTTTTACTCTCCTAAGGAGTCACTATACCCTTTTCTAGAGAGGCTACACCAGTTTACATTCCCACCAAGAGAACACTCTGTTCTCTCTGTCTACAACCTGGTTATTTCCAGTCTTACTCATGTAGGCCTGTCTCACAGGTGTAAGAAAATATTGTAGGGTTTTGGACTGAATTACTAAGTATTTATTGATTCATTGCTATATACCAGACAAAAGGAATAGAAATTGTTCAGAATTACTTTTGATGCTTACAGCAGTACCTGAATCCTCATCATAAAATAATCCTTCTGCTGATTTAATATTCTCTTATTCTTTGATTAATCTCTATGTACAGCTTTTTCAAGTGTACTTTCAAATACTGCACAATCACATAGACCATTAAATAATTCAAAGGCCATTCTACAAGCTAGAGGAAACTCCATTGCCTTTACCTCTGTTTGAAAAAGCAAAAGCCAATAAAATAAAACCTTTCCTTATTGGTGGTAGTGGAAAAGTATGATACTTGACTACCATTTTTAGAAAAAGCCGAAACACTGGGCTGTGAAACACTACATACTGTGACAATCAGTGAACTTCTCCATACGAAGCTGAGCCGACAACTTCCTGGGTAGTGGGGCCCTCCACAGCACAGGATACCTCACATCCCGCTGCTCTACTGTGACCTACTCTGCCTGTGGCTCCCCTGAGCCCAGCCACCTCCCTTTTACCTAAAATAACACCCTGGACAAACAAATAAATATCTGTGCTGGGCCCTTCCTAGTGGGTCAATGAGTTAGGATGCAGCAGTGCAAGCTGGCCGCAGCCGCGTCAGTGCGAGTTTGATCCCAGGCTCCGGAGGTGACACACTTGGCACGGCAGACCTCTCCTGACCTGCCCGCTGCTCCCCTCAGCAGTGTACTTTGTCAATCTGCCTGTTCTGCTCCCCACTCTGTTTCTGGTGAAGCTTCTCACCGCCCCTGTACCTCTGGCCCATACCCCAGTTCTATATGCCTAAACAAACAAATAAACAAGTAGATAAATCTAAATAAATAAATATCTGTGCTTGTTGTACAGATACTGTATTGGGATATTGTATTGCTTGTAGTGGGAATGTAGAATGGCCCAATCAGGTGAGAGATATGAGCTGATGGGTGCTAAATGTTGCAATCAGCCATAGGATTGAAGAATGTTGCAATCAGACTTGTAGGTGGAACACACTGAAAGAGGATATAAGCCAGGGCTGGGGGGGGGTGGCTAAGAGATGTCATATCACTCCAGCCTCTGAAGGAAGAAGGGGAAGAGTCCTGATGTCTGAAGAAAGAAGGAACAGCAGCTGACCTAGAAAGAAGAAAGAAGCAACACCCAGCAGCTGACCTTTGAGGAAAGAAGAGGAGCCAAAGTCCCTCCAGTCCTGTCTCTGACATTGCCTGACTCTCTAGTCCTGTCTCTGACATTGCCTGACTCTCCAGTCCTATCTCTGACATTGCATAAAGGGAGCACCAAAGGCCCTGGGCCTGGTGTCTCAAAAAGCTGTTGGTTGTTGGTATCACCGAACAACTCATAAAGAACTGTTAACACTGAGTATCTTTCACACCACCTGTGGGTGACCAGTGGTGACCATCACTACTGGACAGTGCTGTCCTGCTCTGTTGACAGGTGACCAGCATTTTGCTCACATCTGTACTGCTGGTGGACACTACCTGGTGAGACAGCCAGCCAATAAGCTACAGTAAGCTCCTTGCTTTCCATTTGTAAAATAAGCAACAAGGTTGTTGTTCCTTGAGCCTAAGCTATCTTGCAATTGTGCATGAGAATGAGAAGCCATAGAAGTGTCCTCTATCCGGCACTGTCCTGTGACTGGCTATAGCCCCCTATTGTATAGGTGTTGCTATAACCCTCAGTTTTGGTTTACAGCCCTTTGGGCTATTGGTTATTCTCATCTCTAGAGGCTGAGTGGCCTCATGCCCACCCTGTTTCACACTCAGAAGAGTTTTCCCGACAATCTTGCCTGAACCTAAGGCATCAGTTACAATGAATTTGTAAGCAGTGATAGAAAGCAAAAATGGAAGCATAGTCAATGATGTATCTGTCTTCAGCATAGGCTGAACCCTGAAGAAGTTTCTGTAAATGAAGCTTGACAACATGCCAGGAACATGTTGCAAGGAACACTGTCCCCTTTGTATTGAAAATATTTACTAAGGTATTCAAAATTGTTTTCTATACTTCCAATAACCCTTGGTCTTCTGAGTTTTGCAGTTCCTGAGAGAGACTGGAGTGAACATGTGTGTATGCTGGGTCTTCCCTTGCTCATACTGTTACCACACCCATACTCCTCCCATCAGCCCCAGCCTTTCCCTCCAGCACTGCCATGCTGGGCTGTTGACCTCTCACCTCACGAACTTCATTGTGGCTTTGACGCCCACGGCCCTCATAACAGGTGAGAGTGAGCATTTTTTCATGTGCCTGTGGTCCATCTAGATGTCTTCTTTGGAGAAGTGTCTATTCGTGTCTTCTGTCCATTTTTTGATTGAATAGCTTGTTGTTATTGACTATTGAGTTCTTTGTTTTTGGAGTGAGCCCCTAGTCAGATATATGATGTGCTAATATCTTCTGCCAGTCAGGAGGAGGCCATTTTCTTTAATGGTGTTTTATGTTTTTATGGTGTTTTCTGTTTAGTTTGATGTGATCCTATTTATTTATTTTTAAGATTTATTTATGCATACAGAACTGGGGTACAGGCAAGAGATGAAGGGGTGGGGAAAGGATTCACCAGAGACAAAATGGGGAGCAGAACAGGCAGATCGACAAGTACACTGCTGAGAGGAACAGCAAGCGAGACAGGAGAGGTCTGCTGTGCCAGATCCCTGTCAGGGATCAAACTCATGCTGAAGTGGCTGTTGCTTCATAGTGCTGTGCTTTAACCCATTGAGCCACCAGGGAGGACCCTGTTTATACTTTTCTTCCCCTTCCCCATCCCAGTTGAGTCCTGGGATGCATCTCTGAGGTCATTGTCTAGCTGTGTATCTGTCTCTGGTGTAAAACCAGTGAGATTGCTTTGTAAATGGATGAAAACCATGGCAAGTGACTAGGAAAAGTAATAAAATAATACATCTTTTGAAAGCTCAGATGTATATTGTGAAGTATTGTGGCTGAATAAAAGGTTAAACAGGTTATGGGCTCCCCCTGCCCCCTGGTATCCTGTAACTCAATGCACTGCTGGCCCTTACTGAGAGATTTTCATTTAAGAGATTAAATTGCATCTGTGAACTTGTTCCGAGGAAACTAGAACATTAGAACATTTGGAGTGAGTATCTGACATATCACACTAGTCAGCAACTGCTAAACATTTGTCTCCTGCATACTTAAGGTAAAAGGAAATTTGGAGAATGATACTGGCTTTCAAATATTGAAGAATAGTAGCTTCCAAGACAGATGCTTGGTGTATGATATGGGGCAGAAAACCTTACAACTTCTCACTGGAAAGGTGATTATGTCATGTCTCGTTAACTAATCCTTTTGCAGAAAGGATTTGCCTGGAGGATATTTATAAGCCCTCTTTTTACACCCTCACCTTAATGATCCTGTCCTCACTCAGCTGTTCAGTTGCTGAGGCAAAGGGGTCAGCCCCGCTCTCATGAGGAGTCAGATTTTATTTTTCATTGTGGGTAATAGGCCATTCTTTTAAAAATGTTATTTATTTATTTATTTGTTTGTTTATTTATTTACAGAGGTCAGAGGTGCAGGGGGGTGAGAGGATTCACCAGAGACAGAATGGGAAGAGGAATAGATAGGTCTGATGATATCTTTCTAAAAGAGGAGGGAGATAGCAGGTTGGCTCAATAATTCTCCATTAGCAATTTTCACCATGTTCAAAGAAAATATTTTTACTAAAATAGCACCCTGGACACACAGATAAAAATAACACTTTTAATGAATATAAAATAATTCACACTTCCAAGAAAAGATTTCGGGAAACATAGAAATGCATGAAAGACAAAAGTGGAGGTTGCTTGTAACCCTACAACTTGCCTTGAACTGATATCTAATTTATATATCTATGAACTAATATCTTAATATGCATCCTTGTTGTTTTTCCTTATTTAAGTGTGTGTGATATATATATATATATATACACACACACACACACATATACAATAATAGAGATCTCGAAGTATTGTATACGTAGTCGTAAATATGAATGCACATGTTTAAGTATAAATAGACTAGGTATGCATATTTAGAAAATAACAATTTTTTTCTGCACACACAATTGGAATCATTAAAAATATTTTATAATATGATTTTAACATTGCACATTTATTTCAAAGGCTGTTTTTAGGTTTCTAAGTAACAGTCTAGTCACCAATCATTGAAGTGAAACTCGGTAGTGGTCTGTCAGAAAAACTCTCAGTGTTTGATGAAGGTATATTGAAAATAGCAGTCATTTTTAAACAAAATTGATTATGGTGTCAATTTCTCCACCAAAGTTCACAATGTTACAATTTCTAGCTATGGCCAAGTTTATTGCAAACTCTGTACTATAGTCTAAAGATACTCAATGGAAATGGACGAACACTCTATTGTACACCTACTGTGTGTCAGAGTGCTGATGGAGGCCAAGATTACCTCATTCATGTGTGACATCTGTGGGGTGAAAAGTGAGGTTTCTAATTTCTGTACCCTTAATGTGGGCAAGAGACCATGTAGGTCCAAGTTCCAGCAATTAAGGAAGGAAAAACCAAGGTAAGCTTTGATCAAAAATATTAAGTACACTGTGGGGTCCAGGTTAACTACAGCACTCCTTCATTTTCCTTTCACAGTTTTAGTGAGTATTAAAATTTTATCTTCTGTTGGGTAGATTTTGCCTTCTAATTGATTTTTGCACAAGAGACATCTTGGGCTTTGCCATATCGGGGCTTGCTCTGTGCTTGCTGTGCAGAAGTTGCTGCTTCTCTCCGATCTATAGGTAATAGAAGCATTTCCCCAAAATTATAGGGCTCTCACCACAAGTTATCTTAATGCAAAGTGACAAGTTATTTACTGCATGTATAGGAAATGCATATTGGAGTGAATGGAGAGGTTTTTAGGAACACTAGCTGGAAACTAGCTAGCAGAGGGCTTTTGAAGCCCCAGCCTGAAGTGCAAGCTGTGGTATTTCGGGCAAGGAACTTGACTTCTTTAGGCCTTGTTTTCTGCAGTGGTGAAATAAAAATAATTGCACTAAATTTTTGGGTATTTATAAAGCTTAAGGCAATGCACGTGAAATTCTTAGCACACTATCTTACTCAATGAGTGAAGTCCTTAATAATCCTATTAGGCGGGTGAGGCAAATAAGCAGAAAGACATCAAGAAGTTAAGTAAGACATTTGGCTTAAGGCCATATAATTGCTGAACTGGAGTCACATCACGCCATTTCTTTGAAAGGCTGCTTTGCTTTCTTAATTAAACACATATGTGTACATGCAGCTGTTGACTTTTAAATGTGATGTTTCTTCAACACCTGCCATTATTGAGCAGCTACATAGTGATGAGGCAATGCAGCTCTAACACTGGGCAAAGCCACGCCCACTTGCCCGCCCACGGCCCTGGGCGCGCATGCTCAGGCACAAGCCTACTGTCTGCGTGCACTCCTCTGGAAGGAAATCAGATATTTTGCATGTATCCCACTTCCATTTATGTCTCTGGAGTAACTTGGCTGTTGACTCAGATTCAACTGTTTTGGTGGGAAAAAAGAAATAGTAGTCTCTGACTTGTGTTTTGAAGATTAAGATCCTGGATAGGAAGTCTTTGGCACTGAGTCTTGGCACAGAATAAATGCCTAATAAATGTTAACTGATACCCTTATTGTTGGAGGTGCTGGTGCAGTCAAAAGGGCAAAACTAAAACTTGTCCTTATAAGGCCAAATGGATGGCCATCAGCAGGCAAGGAGGAAGGAAAGGGGTGAGTAAACCCAGTGAAAGGACTCAACTGTCTGACAAAGGATGGAACCGGACTTTAAGTGGTGAACTTTATATATATATATATAAATATATATTTTACATCAAGTGGTGAATTTTAGTAGCCTCACAGATGTTGCTGAATGATGCACACCTAACACTTATATATTGTCACAATGCATTGTTACTTTGATGCAGATTTTTTAAATGAAAAAAATAAAAGGACTATGAAGCCCATAGATGGACCAATCACTAAAACAAACAAACAAAAATCTTTCCCCAGCAGCAATCTAAACATTGAAGCAGTGGCTTTCTTTAATCCATTGCTCTATGACTATCTTCCCTGGTCACTCATAGATTATCTGGCCCCACTAAAGTTCTGTATTGGGGGCAACCAAGGACAGCTGAACACACAAGTGTCCCCCTAAAAGTCAAAAGGGGGAAAATAATCTATTGAGCAAAATGAGGGGGAATGGTCTGTGTTGCTGACTTCTCACAATGCCAATCTGGATCTCTCACCAATCAGCATTAGTGATAAAGAAGCAGTTGCCCAGAGAAAATCATCTTGGGCTATCATGAATAATGCTGAGAGTCCAGACAATACAGCAAGTGCTTGTCTATATGTCTTTAATACTAGTCTTTGGTCAACTTCCATGTCCTAAACTTCATGGCTACCACAGGTCTGCCACCGAGATCCCATTCCCTCTGAAACTGGAGATTAGTATTTCAGCTCATCAAACTC
Source organism: Condylura cristata (assembly GCF_000260355.1). Lineage (NCBI taxonomy): Eukaryota > Metazoa > Chordata > Mammalia > Eulipotyphla > Talpidae > Condylura > Condylura cristata. The sequence goes on along the minus strand of NW_004567122.1, from coordinate 35,814,082 downwards.
ATTGCAAAGGCCTTCAAAGGTTATATCTGTGTACACGCACAACCCACCCCATACTTATGAGCATGAATGGAATTGCTTTGTGTGAAACAATTGCAGTGGTGGCTGACACACAGCAACTGCTCCTTAAATATTCCCTATTATCAAAATCTTTACTATTAAGACCCATTTATCCATAAAGGATTTATGGAGCACCTATTATATGCCTCATGATGTTCTGGGCTTGAGATATTGGAAGATCTAAGTCTTCGTGGAGTGCAGAGAATAAAGCTTCTCATGCTGATTAGAATAGCGAATGACGGCCCTCCCTGGTGGC
>NW_004567122.1:35779072-35812884 GCF_000260355.1 Condylura cristata | reverse complement strand
TCTTTGGGTGTGCATTTTGGAGGTACATCAGAGCTGATATGTGAGCTCAAGTGTGGGTTCTGACTGAGGGAAAACTGGGCATGAGCGTGTGAGGTATTAGCCTGGGATTTGCTGTATGAGGATAATGTGTTTTGCAAGGCAAAATCTACGAATGGTATACATGTTTGCTTACCTGTCTTGTAATTGAGGCAAATTAAGAGGCAGCAAAAAGGAAAATGGAGGGTGGTATGAATGAGGTAAGAAAGAAGAAAGAGTTTCAGTCTAGTTTTGTCTGTGAGTCAACTATAGGCTTTTGTGATTGTCAATGAAGAGGCTTTCTTTGTGTGTGTGTGTGTGTGTGTGTGCAATTCAGGAGTTCGTTAAGTGAGGGTTTAGATTTATGAAACGGATATAGAGCTGGCATCGATTGTGAAGCAACTATAAGGTTAGGACGAGGCACGTCTAGGAATATGGGTAAACGAATCTGGGGCTGAGTCTGGTAGATCCGAGTTTGTTGTGCTGGTGCTAAGCCTGCCCTGGCTTTCAAGTGAACACACCTGAGTGTAGTGTAATGAAGTCAACGAGGGGCCAGAAAGATTTGAGCACGTGCGGCAAACTCCGGCATCAGTGTGGGTAAAGCAGGATGTGTACATGTGTGAGTGAAGCAAGTTCTAGAGCGTGAATCTGGGGGTTGGCGGTGAGCAGCGGGCAGTGTGTGTGTGCGGGTGCGCGCGCGCGCGTGTGTGCGCGCGCCAAGTTGCGATTCGTATTTGCCAAGAGCTACAGGGCGCATAGTCCTGGGGCCCGCTGGGGCCCGGCGCTGGAGGAGGCGCTGCGGGGCGGGCGGGCGAGAAGGGCCGCGATCGGAGCGCGCGTCTGCTGGGGCCCGCGCGCTCGCTGGCTCGCGGGGGCCTGGCAGGAACCGGAGCTGCACTGCCGCCCCTGGCGAAGGCTCAGGCGCCTCCTCCCGCCACTCTCGCTCACTGTGGCTCGGCGCACGCTGCCGGCGGCTGCCCTTTCTGCCTCTGGGGAAGCAAACCCGCTGGCCGCTGTCGGCTTGAACCATGGCCTCGGGCCGGAGGGGCTGGGACAGCTCCCACGAGGACGATCTGCCCGTGTACCTGGCCAGGCCGGGCACCACCGACCAGGTCCCGCGGCAGAAGTACGGCGGCATGTTCTGTAACGTGGAGGGCGCCTTCGAGAGCAAGACCTTGGATTTCGATGCCCTGAGCGTGGGGCAGCGGGGCGCGAAGACTCCCCGAAGCAGCCAGGGCAGCGGCCGCAGCTCCGGGTGCCGACCCGGGGTGGAAGGGGACACCCCGCGCCGCGGCCAAGGCCGGGAGGAGAGCAGGGAGCCCGCGCCCGCGGCGCCGGCGCCGGCGCCCGCCGGGGTGGAGATCCGGAGCGCCACAGGCAAGGAGGTTTTACAGAACCTCGGCCCCAAGGACCAGGTAAGGGGACCCGCTCTCTTCTCCGCCGGGCCTCGTTTTGTTCCCTTCTCAATCGGGGCGCTACGGCCCGGGTGCAACTTTCTCCCGCTCACTTTGCAAGGGCACAGGCGAGTATGAGGGGAAAGGGGCATCCCCCGTTGAGAGTAGGTGACCTTCTAGCCCGAACTCGAATTCGCGCGTGTCCGCAATCGCAGCATATTCGTGCGCGCGGGACAAAGCCGCGCGGGTCCCCCGGCTCCCTGCCGCAGCCCCGGGCCATCGGTTCTTGGTGGGTGTGTCAGCCCCACTAGCCCAGGAACTAACGCTTAGGGTTTTCCAGTCCATCTCAGCTGCCGAATAACCACGCACAATTGTCTTGTCCACTTCCCCCACCCCCCTTCCCCAAATTAAATCGCAGCTCCGGTCACCAGGGCAGAGGGCAAATTGGTGCAGGGAAAATGGGGTCATCTCCATAGTGCCCGGATGAAGGTACAGGGTGGGCGGCCTCCTATTTCACCCTTCAAACATCAGTTCTATCCCAGAAACTTTTTGCGTGTGGAGTCGCTAGACTAAACATCCAAATCTCACTGCCTCACTCCTGCCTTGGATCGACATTTCACATCTGTGAAGGAGGGTGTAAGGAGTATATTTGTGTACAAAGCTTGGCACAGGACCGGGTACCACGGGGGTCCGGCTGTCTTTGCAAGGCTATCATCTACTTTTGAAAATAAGTGAGAGCATGAAGAGGCGCAGTAAACTAGCAGGGACAGCAATTCCCTGCTGCCTCTCACGTGCCAGAGCCAATTTCTTCTGTGTCATTTTAAGAAACTCATGTCACACTAAACTGACAGAAGTTATGGCTTTGAAATCTAGTGTGCCTTCGTCGTTGATTTATTTCACAGAAAATCAGAACTCTAGTCCCAAAAATGCAGGGCCTGGGCTGGACCGGAGTTCTCCAAGTTCAAACTGATGCGTTTGAGATGGGAAACAATAGTGGGCAGATACGGTTTCACTGTCTAGATAGTGGCTGCAGAACCCAACTACCTAAGTTATTCTGTGCTGGCGCGTGGGTGAAAAATAACTTTGCTTTGGTGCAAAACAGTTAATGCTTACCTAAGTTGTAGATTTTTTTTTTTTCATTGAAACACAGTGAGCCAGGGAAAGAGCAACACATCTCTCCATTGATTTTTCCAAGTTTTTAAAAATAAAAGCAGACAGAGCTTTAACAATGGATACCACCAGGGAAAGAAATACGGAAGTGAGTGCTGTTTAAAGGTGCCTTTTGGAAACATTGACTGGTCAAGCCAGTGTCCTTTGGAATCACCCATCTGGTTTGTGATTCCCCTAGGCCTTGCTCTCATACCCTTTTAGGAAAAACTTCTGATACTTTTGTAAGTTCTTTGGCTGATTGCTGAACAGCAGGTTACTGCCCCTTGGCAGTTCTGAGTTGATCACTATTGAAGACTCCCATCCTGACTCTAAAGGGTGGGACAGATGGAAAAGGTCGGTAACAATTACTATGAGTCAGTGCTATTCCCCACACTGCAACACCCCTGATGTAAGCCAGATAATATGCCTGGTTTGCAAGACTGAAGAATGGTAACTAGAGAAAGGGAAAATGTGCCTCGTTTAAACCCAGCAATTCTTCCTTTTCCTTCCTTTTGCAAACCCTGTATTTTTGGCTCCTAATTGAAAAATAATAATACAACCTAAGCATCTACAAGATTTCCAGTGCCACATGGTTATTTGTAAATTCAGGCTTGCTGTCAGCTTCATCCAGGCCATGTTATTTATTACCTCTCACTTGTTTGAATCACACTGAGGTTGTCTACTTCTGTACTTGATTATTTGCTTGAAGATAGAAATTATATATCTGTGCTAAAATGCCTGCCACATTGAAGTAACTCAATAAATGGTTGATAAGTTAGGCCTTGTTAATTAGATATGTTTTTGCTATAGAGATGCACAATAATCATCTGACCTCTGTATAGATATATCAGCATGTGAATAGCCATGACATTTTCAGGGCCCCCTTGACCTCATGAAGCAACTTTTGGACAATTTTAATTGAAAACATTAAATTAAGCTCAAATCTACCTATCTGTATCTTCTACATACTGTCCTTAGTTCTGGCCTCTGCAAATAGAAGATTAACTATGTTTTCTTTATTGAGATAGTTGAATGATTTTAAGCTTTTGGGTTCCTGTATCTGTCAGAATAGCCTAGATGATGGCCTAGTAACAAACATCCCCAAATCTCAGTGGCTTAATCAAACAATAACAGTTTATTTCTTTCTCCTGTTATATATCCAATAGGTTATCTACTGCGGGTTATCTACTGTAGGGCAATTCTTTTTATCACTGCCCTTCAGAGACCCAGGCTTACTTATTCATTCTTTAGTGTTACTTTTAGAACCAAGCATGATGGAGATTCCATCCCCACACATCTGTGATTGGAGGAGGATGTGTATTGTTCACAGACAAACTTCACACTAAAGTCACCACTTGACTTCATGCTCACATTTCACTGGACAGTGGAAGCCATTAGTCTGTGCTCAGCTTAAAAATAAAAATTGGGAATCCCTCCTTGGTGGTGCAAGGGGTTAAAGAGCAGCACTGTGCAGCTATCCACAGCCACTGTAGCACTAGTTTGATCCCTGGCCAGAGAGGGGACCCACATGGTGTGCAGACCTCTCCTGTCTAGCGTGCTGCTTCTCTCAGCAGTGTGTTTCAGTAGACCCACCTGTTCTGCTCCCCACTCTGTCTCTGGTTGAATCTTCTTCCCCCTACTCCTCTGTCCTGTACCCCAGTTCTTGTGTGCATGAATAAATAAATCTTTTTAAAAATCAGGCGAGTGCGGGCCCTCCCTGGTGGCGCAGCGGGTTAAAGCACAGCACTGAGAAGCTGAAACCACTTCCGCATGAGTTTGATCCCCGCTTGCCCGGAGGAGATTCCACATGGCGAGGCAGACCTCTCCTGACCTGCCCGCTGCTCCCCTCAGCAGTGTACTTCGTTGATCTGCCTGTTCTGCTCCCCACTCTGTCTCTGGTGAAGTCTTTCGCCAACCCTGAGTCTCTGACCTGTACCCCAGTTCTGTATGCACAAATAAATAAATCTTTAAAAAAAAAAATCAGGAGAGTGCAATGTTAGTATGATCTCACAAAACAGATTAGAATATCTGGAACATAACTTTGCTATCACTCCCAGATTTTGGATGGGCAAATAGGGTGTAACCTGGCTCAACTCTCACAAATTCTATCACCTTCTGCATATAATTTAACCTCTGTGCCTTGCTTTACTCATCTGATAAGTGGACACAGCAGTGACTGTTTTGCTTGTAATCAGTACTCTTAGATTTTTACTTTCCTTTACATGTTTGGTGGCAGTTGTTACATTGTCCCTTACATTCACTTTAAAAACATCATTATTCCGGGTCCTCCCTGGTGGTGCAGCAGGTTAAAGCACTGCACTAAGAAGCTTAAGCCACTTCTGCATGAGTTCGATCCCCACCTGCCCCGGAGGTGACCACATGGCGTGGCAGACCTCTCCTGACCGGCCGGCTGCTCCCCTCAGCAGTGTACTTCCTCGATCTACCTGTTCTGCTCCCCACTCTGTCTCTGGTGAATTCTCTCACCCTCCACATCTCTGGCCTGTACCCCAGTTCTGTATGAATAAATAAATCTTTAAAAAAAAAAAAAAACTTCATTATTCCTAGCTGCTTTAGTTCTCCCCTCTGATCCCTTTCTGGTTATACTACGTTTTGCAAATATTCTCCCCAGAACTCAGCAAAGCACTCTAGATGGAGATATGACCACGCGGAGTGCATGAGACTGGCTGATTCTCTTGATTTAGAGACAACATATGCTCCTGTAGTACAAGGCCATGTGTCATCAGGAGCCGTGTCCTAGTATTGTCTCTCTAGCAATCTCCCTGTCACTCAGGCCCAGAAACCTGCACATAGGCATCAGTTAACCCGGAGCATCCACATTCTCTGCTGATACCACTAAAATGAAAACAAAACCAAAGGAAAAATCATACTTGTTCTGACTCTGTTTTTCCTCTCAGGCTAATTTTCATCACCATCTAAGCTCATCTTTTTACCCCATCACACTTTTGAATCTTCATTCTACTACACAGCATCCCTCATTCCAGCTTTGGACCATGTACAGATGTGACAATAAGGACCTCTTTCGAACACTTTCTGTATCCTAAAATAAATATTTTTCCACCCAGAAAATGATTTTACAGATAATGAAATTGAAACTCAGAGACTGTTTAGCCACAGATTATATATAGGTAACGAGGGGACTTTGCCTCTGATTGTTCTGATCCCAGAGTCTCTCTTCTTCCCAGATGGAAAGGCTGCTTCTTTGTTTTAATTCACTGAGCCTGACCACTGTGGCTGCTCCTGACCTGTCAATATAACCAGGGCAAGATGGGCTCCCCCACACTGTAGAAACCCCTTCCCTTTTGCCACCTGCTCCTACTCAGGATGCAAACAAATCAGTTGCTCAGACTCTGAGAAGAGTTTCTGCAAAACCTTTATTCTCTCAAGTTGATTTTGAAACTGCCCCCCCAATTTTTTTTAAATGCCTCAATAAAATCAAAATATGCTTTGTCTCTAGCATACCTAATAGTTAACACACACCTTAGAGAAATGAGGTGAGTTTTTAAATAGATAAACTAGGAAGGAGTTAAATGTGTTTAACAGAATAAAGTATAAAAAATGTCTCTGAGGTATACTTTAAGTGCCAGATACCAGGTAGAACATATCACCATGTATTCATCTGGTTCTAAACCAACCTGTGACACCTTGTTCAATTACATTTTTAGATTTTTCTGGTGAGAAACATTCATATTGCCAAAAATCTCCATGGCTGGCTCACACAACTTTTTGCTTAAAATTTACTTAAACCTGTTTTGTGAAACTCAATACAGTCAACATGAAACAATTGAAAGTGAAAAGCAAATGTTTCTACTATTTCTCAAGATGGTGTCCATGCATTTCACTGTTTCAGTGGCGAAAACATTCTAAAGGAGGAGGCTTATGATCTATGGTCTTGCCAAGAGCAAATGATACTGCAAAGAGTTTGTCATCCAGTGAAAACAAAGTAATGGCATTATGATTACATGGGTCTATTGAGAACTCCTTTTCAGAGTCATGGGTCATTTCTAGTTCCCTGCTCCCCACATGGGCCACTTTTGTTTGAGATCTTCCTTTGTGAAGTGGGCAGGAGCCCCGGCAGGAGCCCTGGGGTGCAAGAGGAGGTGATTTGAAATCACTGAGATGTGGCGCCTACCTTTCCCCCATTTATCACTTGCCTTTTTTGTCTGGAGCAAAAACTTTTCAAAATGGTTCTGAAAAATTGGAGGTCTTCTCTTTACCACACTGCACAAGGGTGGCCAACTGGAAATAGAACTCTTAGTTTATAAAGGCCTCTCTTGTCATCAAAATCTAAACACTGTTGTGTAAACGAATTTTGCAGGGTAGTGCTGAGGGTGGAAAGTTTGTGCTCAGGCTAAGAATGAGGCCCTTGCTCACCTGGCCCTCAGGCCATGCTTGAATCAAGCTACATTTACTTACCCAAACTTGGAAATGTTTGAGCCCGTTCAGAACTTTGGTTTAGTTTGACAGTAGGCATTTGAGGAACATAAAAAATGAGCTTTCCAAGTAATGCTACGATTGGCAGTGTTCCCTCAAAGTAATGGGCCCTGGAGGCTGCGATCTGCTGACCGTGCTTGTAAGTGATGTTGAAGGCAGCGAGCGCTGTCTGTGATGGCTCTCAGGGGCTTCTGGGGCTGATTCTCTTCATGATTAATCTCCACTGGGCATTATTCCTACAAATCATGTTCCTGGGAGACCGTGGCTTTAGCTTCCTAGGAATGGGAGATCTGGCCGAGCAGAATCAGTCTGTGCCTGGAAGCTCAGCCCTCTATTTCCCAGAGGAGGCGAAAGTCCATTGAGATGTCTCAGCGCATGTAAAACATTCAACTTCTAGGAAAATAGGATGTTAAAAAAGTTACCTATACTCAACCTATGATTTTTAAATAATTGAGATGAGACAAAAAATTCAACTGGATAAAGCAGAGAGGTCTGAACTTAGAGACTCAACATTTTTAGCCAAATGCACATCTCAGGTGAGTCCGCGCCCGTCTCTCAGTTATTTCCTCTTTTCTAAAATGAAGGAGCTGGACCAGATGGTTACTATGGAAATGGTCTGTGAACCTTTTTGACCCCTATGCAAATTTTTTGAGCTTGCTCTTTCTATGTATATTTATGATCTATGTATATATACCACATATGTATATATATCCATTACATATACAAATAATGTATTAATATGCTATGACTATTATAAATTCAAATAAAAAGGACAAACTGAACAGAAGAGATAGCATCATTAAGGCAAAAATTAATTCTGATATTTTTTTCTTGTACCCTCCTTTGTGTGTCTGCTTCTCCAGTAGGATAAATGCTTCTGTCTGTGTTTAGATCACAGCTACAATTGTCACTATTTCTGATATCATGGTCACTGATGACTCTATTGCAGGAATAGATGCTCTCCTGTGGACCAGTTTACGAGAGAGAAGTTCAAAACTGTTGCAAGGCTAGATGCTGGTCGGTGCTCTATCCTGTCTTTACAAATTCACATGTGAGGCTGGTGGGGTATGGACTGGTAGAGTCACCATAAATGTAACCAGGAATCCCCAAATCTCCCTTCTCCACTAATTTTTTTCTAGGCCTACTAAAAAACTTTATTAATCACAAGTATGTAGGTATACAATAAAAAATTAATGTTGGGAAAACAAAGACAACCAATGAGATAAACAGTAGGAAAATGTAGACTGTATTTCCTATTAGTCTCCCAGAGTGCACTGCCATTAGCACTGCGTATTCTTTACCTCTGTGTGCATGACACATTTTCATTCCAGAATAAAGGCAGCAGGCAGTGTTATCTGTTTTTTTTTTTTTTTTAAAGATTTATTTATGTATACATACATAACTGGGGTACAGGCCAGAGGTTCAGGGGCAGTGAGAGGCTTTATCAGAGACAGAGTGGGGAGCAGAACAAGCAGATCAATGAAGTACACTGCTGAGGGGAGCAGTGGGTGGGTCAGGAGAGGTCTGCCGTGCCATGTGGGTCACCTCCAGGGCAGGGATTGAACTCATGCTGAAGTGGCTTTAGCTTTTTAGTGCTGTGCTTTATTTAACCCGTTGCGCCACCAGAGAGGGCCCTATTACCTGTTTTTAAACTTTTTTTTTTTTAAGATTTATTTATTTATTCATACAGAACTGGGGTACAGGCCAGAGATGCAGAGGGTGAGAGAATTCACCAGGGACAGAGTGGGGAGCAGAACAGAGGGTCTATTTGTTACAGCAGATGAAGCTACGCTGATATGCTATTATCACCCAAAGGCTGCACTAGGGCTTGTTCTCAGTGTATAGTAAGTGTTTTTTAAAAAAAAAAATATCCTGACCATTATCACCCTGTTTTAGTATCAAGCACAGCTCTTTCCCTGCCCCCCCAAACCCTTTGTGTTCCACCCATTCATCCCTCCCTTTCTGCTACCCTCTGGCAACTACTAATCTTTTTATTGTCTCCACAGTTTTGCCTTTTCTATGTGTCTTATAGTTAGAGCCACACAGCTTTTTCAGATTGGCTTCTTTGCCTTAGAAACATGCATTTAGGTTGACTCTGTCCTGTCATCTCTGGGTAGCTTATTTCTTTTTCTCTTTATAATATTCCATTGCCTGAATGTAGTACAGTTTTTTTATCTATCTACTGAAGGACATGTTATTTGCTTCCAAGACTTGACAACTATGAAGAAATCTGCTATAAACATCCATTTATTTTCTGTGGAAATAATTTTTTTAATTCTTTTGAGTAAATATCAAGGAGATGATGGATCACATCACAACAGTATGTCCGATTTTGTGAGAAATCTCCACACTGTCTTCCAAACTGATAGTACGATTCTCATTCTCACCAGCAAATATGGGCTCTTGTTTCTCCACATCTTGTTAGCATTTATTGTTGTCACTATTTTGGATTTTGACTATCCTAAGAGGGTAGTTTTATCTCATGTAGCTTTTTTTTAAGGGCAATTCCCCAATGACTGATGGCGTGGATCATCTGTTCACATGCTTACACATGCTCTGTAATTCATTTATTTTATTTTATGTTTGCATAGAAGAACTGGGATGTAGGCCAGAGGTATGGGGTGGGGGATGAGAACAGTCACCAGAGATAGAGTGGGGAACAGAACATGCAGGTTGACTGAAATCCACTGCTGAGGGGCAAAGTGAGTGAGACAGGAGATGTCTGCTGTGCCTCCATGGCCGGGGTTTATAGACAGGCTGTGGTGTGATAAGCACTGAGACTTAAACCCAAGGCCACCAGGGAGGCCACATGCTTATTATGCTCTATAGAGCTTATATGGTGAGGTACACACATGTGTACATATACATACATAGGGAGAACAAGGTTAAAAAAAGTGCTTTCACATATACTGCAGTATCTTCTTTGGTGAGGTGAGTTGACTTGTTCATTTTCTTATTGTTGCATTTTAAGAGTTTTTGGCTAACAACACTTTAATAGATATATCTCTTGCAAATATTTTTTCCCGAGTCTGTAGCTTGTCTTCATTCATTTGACATGGACTTTTGCAGAATGTGTTTATAACTTGCTGAGGTCCAGCTCACCCATTATTTCTTCCATGGGTTGTGTCTTCGGTATCGCAGCTAACTAACTTTTGCCATTTCCAAGATTATTGAGGTTTCCTTCTAGGGGTTTATAGTTTTGCATTTTATAATTAGGTCTGTGGTCCATTTTGCATTAATTTCTGTAATGTCTGTGTCTAGAATCATTTTGTTGCATGCAGGTATCCAGTTGGTCCAGCACCCATTTGTTGGAAAGAAAGCATCTGTGTTCCATTGTATTGTTTCTGCTCCATTGTATTGTTCTGTTCCCTTGTCAAAGCTTCATTGGCTGTATTGACATGGATCTCTTTCTAGGCTCTCTGCTTTGCTTCTTTAAGCAGGTTGTCTTTTGTATGCCAGTTCTACACTGCTTGAGTTCTCTATTTTCATGGAAAGTCTTGAGGTTTTGTAGGGTCAGTTCCTGTGAGTTTCTTTCCTTTAAATATAAAGTTAACTGTAGGTTTTTGGTAATGTTCTTTATCAACTTGAGGGAGTTCCTGACTATTCCTCGTTTGCTGAGGTTTCTTTTAATCATGCCTGGGTGCTTCCAAATGTTTTCTTCTACATCTATAAATATGATCATGTGATTTTTCTAATTTAGCCTGTTGATGTGATGGATTGCCTTAGTTTTCTAATGTTGAGCCAGCCTCACATACTTTGAATAAATCCCACTTGGTCATGGTATATAATTCTTTTTATGTATTGTTGGATTTGATTTACTAGTAATTCATAATTATGTTCATGAAAGGTATTGGTTTTAGTTTTCCTTTTTTTGTGATGTATGTCTGGCTTTGGTATTAGGGTATTGCTGTTCCCTTTGTAAATATCTTCTAGAAGAGACAGGAGAGCATCGGTACAACTACTTCCTTAAATGTTTGGTAGTGTTCACCAGTAAACTCATCTGGACGTGGTATTATGTTTTGAAAGGTTATTAACTACTGATTAAATTTCTTCAATAGATATACACCTATACAGATTCTTTCTTTCAGTGTGAGTTTTGGCAGATTAGGTTTTTCAAGGAATCAGTCCATTTCATCTAGATTATCAAAGCTGTGAGTACAGAGTTGTATGTAATATTTTTTGTTATCTTTTTATCATATCTGACTGAAAGCCCTATCCAGTTCAACTATGTCCTTACTAATTATCTTCCTGCTGGATCTGTCCATTTCTGATAGAAGCATGTTAAAGTCTCCAAATATAAATAATAGGGAAATTATCTGTTCCTTTGTGCAGTGCTATCAGTTTTCCTCACAAACATTGATAGGAATAGATGTTATAAATTATTACTTATTTTGGATAATTTGCCCCTTTATATTATAACATATACATAACTGAATACTTTGTTGCTACTATTACTTTGAACAAACTGCTATATATCCTAGATCAAGAATAAGGAAAGTGAAAGTTTTTATTTTTAAGAAAAGTGAAAGCTTTCGTTCTATCTTCACTGTTGGTTTTTCAGTGCTGTTCCTTTCTTTGTGTAATCCAAATTTGTTCTATGTAATTTTCCTTCTCTCTGAAGGACCTAAAGGACTTTTAAAAATATCTCTTGTAAGGAAGATCTACTACTACCAGATTCCCTCAATTTTCATTTGCCTGAAAAAGGCATTATTTTTTTTCTTTGCTTTTGAAAGTAATTTCTTAATGTCAGAATTCTAGATTGATTTTTTTTTGTCTTAACCTTTTAAATATTTCACTCCATTCACTTCTTGAGTAGTCTCTGAGGGAAGTCATATTTAATTCTTATGTTAACTACTCTATAGGTGAGATGTTTTTACCCTTTGGTTCCTGTCAAAATTTTTCCTTATCTCTGGTGTTCTAAAATTTGAATATGATATGGTTAAGTTTAGTTATTTTTGATTTGGAGGTCTCTGAACTTCCTGAATATGTAGTTTGGAGTCTGACATTAATTTGGGTGAAATTCTCAGTCATTATTGTCTTAAGTATTGCTTCTGTTTCTTTCTTCTTCTGGCATTCCCATTTTGTATATGTTAAACCTCTTAGTCTAGAATATTTTTTAGTCTGTCCTTTCTTCCCCCTCCCACTCTTGTTTTCTTTGCTCAGTTTTGGAAGTTCCTTCTATTATATCCTCAAGTTTGGAGATTCCTTTCTCAGTAGTGTCTAGTCTATTAAAAAGCCTCAGAAGCAATCTTCATTTCTTGTTCTCTAGCACTTAAAAAAAAATTCTTTGTTGGAACTTCCACCTCTCTGCTTACATTATCTATTTGTTCTTGTATATTGTCTTCTTTTTTCCACCGAAGCCCTTAACATACTCACCATAGTTTTTCTAAATTCCTGGTCTGATAATTCCAACATTCCTGCCATGTCTGACTCTGGTTCTTGATGTTTGTTCAGTCTCTTTAAATAGTGTTTTTTGCTTAGTTAGTATGCTTTGTATTTTTTATTGAAAGATGGACATGGTATACTTGATGAAGCAGCTCTGTTAAATAGGCCCTTAGTATAGTGGTGGTTTGATATGTAAGGAGAGGAAGCATTCTGTAGTGTTATCACTGAGTCTTAGGCTTTTAGTGAGTCTGTCTCTGGACTGTGAACTTCACCAGTGTTTTTGCATTCTTCCCATCACCCTTTGGAGAGCAGCATGACAGGAGAAGGTTGGAGTTGTATATTTATCTATCTTCCCCAACATGGAAGTCTAGAGGTGGCTGGCTTGGGTTTCCTCCCTCCTCACCCAAGCAGGGTGGGCTGTGATAAAACCTAGCCGGCTTTGGTGAAATAGTTTCCCCTGAGGGCAAACCTTGTAGAAGGAACAGAATTCTCCTCTGACTTTCAGAGAAGTTCCTTTCCCCTCCCCTTGTCTGGAGGAAGGGATTTTTCTGGTATTCATATGAGGACTTAAGAACTCTTGGAAGTAACAGCCACAAAATTTTAACTGAGTCTTCCTGGAGTTTTTACCTCTCAGGGTTGTTCACTTAAGCCTCCAGCCATTCCTTACACTTCAGGTTTTCCTGTCCCACTGTGGTTCCAGAAAGTGCTCGCCTCTGGATCTCTGCTCAGGTGGGTTGAGATTCTCATATCCACCCGTGTGTTTCTCCAATGTGGGGCCGGTAGTTCTTCCTGTGACATTTTACCTTTCTCCTGGCTCTTAGAAGGTTCTAAGTTGTCAGTTTGTTCAGCGTTTGTAGTTAGGTCAGAGTAGCCACTTTGTAGCTCCATACATACTGAACAGGAAATCCTAAACTATTTTTTTTAACTTAAGTTATGATAGCAACTTTATATATAGAGTACCACAGATTTTCCAAAATATAATTTACAATGTCTGTATGTGATATAGCATACATTTAATGACAATTTCTTCTCAATTAGACATTTCTATTTTTGTTTTTAGTTTGATTTCAACTTTTACTTTCCCTTATTATATGTAAATAAGTAGACCTCCTTTTAGCTAAATCTTTATGTGTATTCATTTTAGTACCACTTGTCAATAAAAAATTCCTAAAAATGTCTAATGTAGTGTGCTATTTTCATGTCGTAAATACACCAACCATGGGTTGGTCGCTTTCTACATGAAACTTCAGGGAGGGAATCTAGGGGAAGCCAGTGTAGCCTATTGTAAATTCTGTAAGAAATGGGGGGTACAGTCTTGGCCACATCATTCAACCACATAAGTTAAGAGTGACAAGTGCCAGGTGAGTGGTAACAAAGTAAAAGACATGGAGTGATTTGAAGTTTTAGCTGGAGATTAAAACATAAAGAGAGTAATGAAATTGTAAAAGTAGATCACTAAAAGAAAATGGGTTTTCTCTATAAATTAGGTTCTACCATAATCTCTTGGTTTTAGTTTTCCTTAGGTTTGGAGTGACAAATCCAAGGTTCACAATATGTTCTAAAAAGTTCTGTTTATGGAGTACTTACTTATGCAAGACACTGCTGTCTGAATTGAGAGCTTTGCAAAATATATTAATATCTATACTGTGTACAGGGGAAGCTGGATTTTGGAGAGGTCACTTGACTTCTTGTATACAAGAAGTGGACAGTCAAGATTTAAGCCCAAGGGCTCTCTGATTGCTTTTGATATATCACTTTGCTGTTCTCCTTTTATATAGTGGAAGCTAGTGTGTCCCAGCACCTAGAACTAACCTGTCTAAAAGGGTTATCCAAAAATAAAATGTCTACTAGTGGGACTTTCTGGAGGAATAGATGGGGTTAACAGAATAGAAATAGGAAAGCAGAATTTGGCCAGATTCAAAGGTGAACACAGTAGCTAAGACAAAAATCATTGGTAGCTATGTGTGGCTAGCATTGAGTGGCCAGTTTGATCACCATTACTGATACCTGTGGGTCTGCATTCCTATACAAAGGTCAGAACTGCTTGGTCAATCAGTCATAGCCAAACCTTACAAGGTGCCTTTCAAATTTACCAAGAGCAGAAAGTTTGATCACCCTGGGAAGGATATGCATCACAAGATATGACCAAGAACACCCGTAGGGCCAAGGACCCATGTATGGACAGGCCTCTGGAAAGCTAATCAAGCATTCTCCTGTTGGTAAGAGTCGACCCATGGCCGGGGGTCTGGGGTCTGGTTTGGATGACAACACTTGGTCATCCAGCAGATAAGAATTAATCTGGTCAGCAGAATCATGTCCCCCCAGAAGCCCTAGATGCCAAAACATCAAAAAGATGGGTTCACCCATCTTTTTCTCCTTATTCTTCTACCCCATATAACAGATGTTGTCTGATTATCCTTTCAATCAAAAGGCCAGGGTCTTGCTTGTTCAGCAGCATCTTGTACTGCACCTCCTGCTCCATGACTCCCAATTATCAGTGTGGTACTGCCAATGCCACAGCTGTGAGACTCTAGAAAAAATGCCAAGAGATAAAGAGAAGGAAGAAGTGGAGAGGGACTCAGACAATTGTGTTATGCCCCAAGCTTATAATGATCAGTTTCTTGGGTGTTGTGACTTGCTGATGGGTTGGCCTGATTTAAAGTTCCCTGCTTCAGATAGTATATGAAGGATCACAGTAGAGAAAGGATTAAAATCAGTCCTGGGCAGCTCTCCTTGTTGGTGCAGTGGATTAAAGCACCACATGATGAAGCTCTCAGAAGACACTGCGGCATGAGTTTGATCCCTGGCCAGGGAGCTGACCCATATGGCATGGCAGACCTCTGCTGACCCACCCACTGCTCCCCCCAGCAGTGTACTTTGTCAATTTGCCTGTTCTGCTCCCCACTCTGTCTCTGGTGAATCCTCTCACCCACCACATCTCTGGCCTTTACCCCAGTTCTGTATGCATAAATAAATAAATCTTTAAAAAGAAATCAGTTCTGGACTATGAGCCTGTAGCCATGCACCCTGTTCTAGACCATGCAGAGCCCCGGGGTGTAATTTCCAGAAGTTAGAGTGTATCCGGAGAGAATGCATTGCTTATGTTGAATTGGAAGTGGGCTAGAAAGGGGATAATTTTCTCTGACTAGTATTCCCACATCCTGTCAGATAGCAAGAAAAATGCCAATGAAATGGAAAGTTGTGTGATAAATGGATAATGAGTGAGAAAGAAAAAAAAATACAGTTGATAATGATATTTCTCACAGTTGGGAGGGAGGAAAACCTTTCCAAGAAAGCTTTCTCTTACAGACCACCAAGACAAGAGTCAGGAAGTCAGCCAGTGGTACCCTTAGGGAACATCTTAGTGAGATTGCAGAGTGGGTAGCTGAGAGTTTAAAATGGGAAAGGGGGATTTGAAAGGAAGGCATTATTTGACAATGCAAGCTTTCAGATGAGGGGTTTGCAAGTATCTGATGATCTCCTGGTTGTCTACAATGGGAGTCTGTAACCTTTTCCTG
The DNA here is from genome assembly GCF_000260355.1 of Condylura cristata. Classification (NCBI taxonomy): domain Eukaryota; kingdom Metazoa; phylum Chordata; class Mammalia; order Eulipotyphla; family Talpidae; genus Condylura; species Condylura cristata. The sequence continues at coordinate 35,796,971 of NW_004567122.1, read as the reverse complement.
GAAGAGTCACTTAGTAAATATTTTAGGCTTTGAGGCCAGTAACATGAACAGGTATGACGGTGTACCCATAAAACTTTATTGACAGAATCAGGTGGTTGGCTGGATTTGACCCAACGCATTATTTCAACGTTTCGCCAACTCCTGGCCTTAAATATGAGGAAAGAGGTACAGACACAACAGTGTGTGTGTGCGTTTGCATGTGTATTGCAGTGGCCAAGTGGCTCACAGCAACTTTTCAACATGAAGAGTCAGAAATTTGAAGTGAATATGCGAGAGAATCCAAAAGGCTCAGAAAACTGCTTGTTTCCCCTTCATTATGTCTGAGATTGCCACAGGAAATTAAAAATAAATACATATCTGATCATGAAGAGGAGAACAATACCAGCTATTTCAGAGAATGAGTTTTCTGAAGTGGAGGCAAAGCTTTATGAAGAACAAAGACAGGAGAAAGGGGGAGATTGAGAGGGTAACCTGGAAATGACAGTGGCAGAGAAACAAATGCAGGAAGTCCGAGTGAGGAGGAGGAAGGAGGTCAAGCTTAAAATAAAGCTTTCCTGCCCCGTGGAAAAGAAGTGTGCAGGCAGCCAATAGCAGGGAGCTGCAAAGAGGAGAGGGAAAAGTAGAAGCGTGTCTTGGAGTTGTTAAGAGAACGTGCAATTGTTACATGTCAGGGGAGAATAATGCCTGTGCACTAACCCTGAAAACATGCCAGCAGATGAAAGCTGTAGAGTTTGAAGTGCTGAAAGAAGGGCTAGTTTCAGGAGAGTGTGCTAGGAGTTTTTGTGCAGGAATGCCCTTGGGACCCAGGGTGAGGTGCTCGCCTGTGGAAGATGCGCGCACCCAGTGGAGAAAGCTGAAGGGTGGGGCCTCATGGGGTAGTATCCCCAGGCAGGAGGTGCAGGCTGTGGCTGTGTATTCACTTGGTTTGTTCTTGCTCCCATGGGCCTGCCAGATAGCTGCGACAGCCCACCGCAGCCCTCTGCAGGGTCACTGGAAACCAGAGATCCATCAGCCACGTGAGGGGAGCGTGTGGAAGAGGTGATGGCAGCTTAATGTGACTCCTTAGAGGGAATCCCGAAGGACAGAGTGAGGGAGAAGGGAGTCATGGGCAGGCAGGCCCAACACAGCGCTGTCATCCAACTAGACCAGAATCTCAGAGCTGGAAACAGTGTTGAGATCATGTTGTCCCCTGCATGGTGTTAGTAGGAAAACTGACTCCTCGAGAGGGGTATGAGGATGAATAGAAACATATTCAATAATTATCGTAGTCCAGGAAGGTTTTTGGCTATTGTAGTAAAATATACCAAACATAAAATATACCTTTTTAACCCATTGCAAGTACACTTCAGGGGCAGTAAGCACAGTGGTAATGGAGGTGTCTTCATAAAAGAGGGGGTGCCTTATTCCGCACCCCCATTCCCACATGGCCACCTTGGACTAGCTCCTAGGGACTGAGGCAAACTGAGAGACTGAGGGATCGGATGAAGCTGCTTAACACGAAGACGGTGTCTAGTTATATGCTTGCCCATTCTTCACAGTATCCTAATACATAAAGGCAGAATTTAACATCTCCTTGTAACTGAATAGATTTCAGGCCAGGAAATACAAATGAAAAAGTGTTTTGGGATTATTTAGCCTCTCAGCCCTCTGAGAGAAGATTTGATCGACATCTTGGGTAGGGAAACCGAGGTTTAGAGAGGTTAAGGAAGCCCCGTGAACCAGATAGCTCACAAGTCGGGATACTGTCTACAGCCCAAATGCATGCTCATAGCCTCAATAAAACATGAACTGGAAATTGCATAAAGCTTTAGCCATGATGTATTTTTGAGCTGGGGGATAATGGGTAACTTGTGTTTTCTTCTGCCCCTTCAGCATCATTTGCCACAGTGTCCTTTCATTGCTCTTGAAACTGAACAAAAGGATTACATTTTCTCTTACAAAGAAGAGAATCCTGCTCAAATTAACTTCAAAGCATAGTTGACTAAATTAAACTTCTTGTGAAAGAAAATATGGGCCACAGCAAAGTAAGCAACAGTACTGGTGAGAAGCTCCAAAGAGTGGTACAATTTTGTGGCTGTTAATGCTTGGCAAAGGGTCCCCCCAAAAAACTTGAGTGTACACTCTAAAGGGGATTCAGCTATCCATGCACAAAAAGTCAAAGGAAAAGACTCTTGGTATAACAATTTTTAATAGAATTGATGTGCCCAGAGAGAGAGAGAAGAAAGGATTTCAAATAATAATTTCCCAGTAAAACTCCTCAAATTACCCATCCTCTTGTGGGCAAATGCCCAGCTAAACAGGGTTTGTCTGAAGCAGGGACAGTGAGGCCCAAATGCTTGTCACAAGTCTGAGGGACCTTCTGACGGGACCACAAGAAGGGATCAGGAAGTTCCTAGAGAGGTGGGACAGAAGGAGAGACTCAAAATCCAAGTATACTCCATCAAGATAATGGCTGTGATGGTTTCTGCCAAAACCAGAGCCACATTCCCATGTATCTCATCCATGTGTCTCTTTCAAGTGTCCATGTGTCTCCTCCATGTCACTTCTAAGTAACTGGGTGCAAGTCAAAGATGGAAAAGCAAGAGAATACGAACATGAATGTATTCAGGTATAAGCCAAGCATGGCTGTTTTCCTCTGACCCTAGCTCCCAGCTACCCCCTAGTCAGGAAGTCAGGTTCATGGCATTCTGGGAGTTGTAGTCCTCAGCGCCTGAGATCTTTTCTGCATGGAAGTGGGAATGGAGCCTATAATAATGTCAAGGGGTGGAGCTCATTCAGGATATCATGATGGGTTCAGGGTTTGCTTCTTACTGCTCCTTTTAGCATTTAATTTTCTTTACCATCTCAGCACTTGGCAACTACTCATGGATGATGACCACACCTTTTCCCTAGATAAGCATCTCGGTTTCCCAATTCCTTGAAAAGTTCTGTTGATTGGAAAGAGCAGTTAGGAAACCACACCACCTCACAGGCAGGTGCTTAGTGGCCTGTGTGACAATGTGGAGATTTGAAATATTCAGTTACTTACAATCACTCCTCGATTCCCTAGCCTCCATCTAAAATCTTCCTTTGCTCTTATTTCTGAGTGTTGTTAGTGAGAACTTGCGTGGGGCCTGATTTTTATCTTCTCCCTATAGTTTCCACAAAGGGTTTGCGAAATACTTCTCCATATTGTTACTGTAAGGACAATATTAGTTTGTTATTGTTTGGTACTGTTGATAGGCACCACATCCTGAAAACTAGTCATCTCTAAGGGCTTAGGTTGTGGATGTTTAATTCCAAATTTCCCCTTTCAAGTCCTGTCTTCTCATTCACTCAGCAGTGATGTGGCTCCACAATAGCTGTAATATTGTCATAATTTCCATAGAAACCGTCTGTAACGCTGCAAACACAGGATTACACCCTCCCTGCAGGCTGAGGCAGGAAGGCCAGATGGCTCTGAGGGGGGAAAGGTCCTCAGTGAGACATAAATCACTTGGTGTGAGAGGGTTGGAGGGAGGCGTAGTGGGGGGTGGGGTGGTGAGGAAACAGCTTTAGGAGTTTGGGTTTGGTACAATCTTTGCCACATGGTAAAATACCCAAATGACCAGGCTAGCAGGCTCCTCTCCAAGGCCTGAGGCTGGAAGCTGGTTACTTCCATGGATCCTGATGCTACTGAATGAGACAAAGTTGTTTTTTTCCTATTTGGGTTGCTGACTTCACAGACAGACACCAGGTTCTGGTCAGCTCCTGTGTGTACAAAGATGTGGACAGACTTACAGGAGGAGTCACCTCTATGTGTCAGGCTGCATCCTTCCTGTGGATGAATGTTCCTCAGAGTCTCCTTGAGGGAAGGTATCCTTATTTCTGTTTTACAGCTGAGGTAACTGACTGTTCTCACTCCCTCTCCTTCAGATCTTAGCTTCATCTTGAGCGCCTCCAGAGACCTCACCCGGGGCCCTCAGTGTTGAAAGAGACCAACGATACTTACTATTCTGTATTATAGAATTCTTTTTATACCTTTGTTTACTTTATCACCGCTAGCCTGGGAGTCTTTTGAGGGCAATACCTTTAGTACCTAACATGGGGATGCTCAATATTTTATTTATTTATTTATTTATATTTATTTATTCATACAGAACTGGGATATAAGCCAGAGATGTGGAGGGTGAGAGGATTCACTAGAGACAGAGTGGGGAGCAGAGCAGGCAGATCAACGAAGTACACTGCTGAGGGGAGCAGCGGGCGGGTCAGGAGAGGTCTGCCACACCATGTGGTCACCTCTGGGGCAGGCAGGGATCAAACTCATGCAGAAGTTTTAGCTTCTTAGTGCTGTGCTTTAACCCGCTGCGCCACCAGGGAGGGCCAACTAAATATTTTTTGACAAATGAGTGAATAAGATTGTTTCAGCAGCTCATTCAGAATCTACCCTTTTCACAGATATATCCCTGGGATTCAGCACAATCCCTAGGATCTAATAGACCCTCCCTAAGTATGTGAATGAAATAGTGAAGGAATGAATATCAGCAGGCTGATTACAGTGTCAGTTTTTATGACTTCAGGCATCGTCTGGCATTGGTTGGTGGGAGAAATCATTGTCACATCTGGTCAGGCCATTCAAAATACATGCCATCCTGATAGTGGCACCATGACTGCTCTTAGAAGGACATCTCATGACTTGACTTTCCAGATTGGTGGAAAGAGCAGTTGTCCGAAAGTCATGAAAACAAGGGCGAGAACTGGTTCTAATTACTCATTCTGTACATTTAGCAAAGTCACAAAATTTTAGTGGGATCAAAGTTGGTCTTTTAGGAGGATGCTTCTTGTTGGTGCAGGGGTTAAAGTCTCAGCATTATCACGCTGTGGGCAGCCACTGTGACCTGAGTTCGATCCCCAGACAGGGAGCTGACCACATGGTGCAGCAGACCTCTCCTGACCTACCTGGTGCTCCCCACAGTGTATTTTAGTCCATGTGCTTGTTCTGCTCCCCATTCTGTCTCTGGTGAATCCTCTCACTCCCCTGTGTCTATGGCTTGTACCCCAGTTCTTGTATGCGTAAATAAATAAAATATGTCTTTTTTTAAAAATCAAAGGGAATCTTCTGCCTAATCCTTAGAAAAATGGAGCTGTTTGGATGGAGGCCTTTCCCAGTTTCCCTTTTATGTGGTGATTCCCATCTTTGGTCTCCTTTGGGGAAGTGCTGTGGACTGTCCCTGGGGAAGTTCAGAATCCACTAGAACCAGGTTATATTTAGAGCCCCTCTGCTTCTAAAATTCAAAAATTCTAGAAATATGGTATCTGGGCCCCATGTACTGTGTGGGCAATGCTGGTCTGATGGTTTGTTCCACTTAACAGTCATCTCAATGGAGAGGAATGGGTAGGATTTGGGGGTCTTGATTTCTGAATTTTGGACCACAACCCCACTTTCCCAAAGGTATCATTGAGCAAGTCTTTTCACTTCTCTGAGCCAATTTGTTCATCTATAAATTGGGGAAATTGTTCTTTCATGGCTGAGATTTATGAGACTCATTGTGATAACCACCACTTGCTGTATAATTACTAAGTGCTGAATAAATTTTGTGGGGAGAGGCAATTACCATGGGCTTTGAGTGTCCATGCATGTTCTTGCTAGTTACCCCAAAATGCAAGGCCCCCCCCAATGCTCATAGCCTGGCTCATTTCTCCTGGTTATATTTTCAGTGAATAAGCTTAAGTGAGATAACACTGCCGTCCCAAGTCTTACTTCTGCTTATATAGCCCCCCAATGCAGCCTACCTCTATAACTTAACCTGCACATAGGTACTCATGATAGACCTCGGGTGTTGTTCCTCTGAGATTTGAAAGGCATAAGCAAGCAGTGAAAAGCCAACAAAATCCACATAGTGCTTTTATTGTGATAAAATCAGCTGTCTCTCATCCAGAAGTTTCCTGTCTTCTACCAGCATCTATGACATAGTAACAAGCTAACTTGTTAGGTTATAAGTATGATAAAGTCTCAGCCCTTCACAGTTCCTGATATTAGATATATATAAAATATTTTGTTAATTTAATGATTACACCAGCCAACTGAGGTAGGCATTTCCAGGAAACCAAATTATGTTGATATTAATACTAGGTTTCAATAAGCCAAAGGCTTTTTTATGGCAGAACCAAGATTAAACTAACATCTGTCTTACTGCAAAGGTTAAATCCTTTACTAAGTGTCCTCTCTGAATCATAAAGTTAGGCCAATGAATTCCATCCCAAACTCTACAACACTGCACTTATAATTATTATTAAAAATATAATTCTGGCCCTTCCTGATGGTGCAGCAGGTTAAAGCACTGCACTAAGAAGCTTAAGCCACTTCCGCATGAGTTTGATCCCCGCCTGCCCAGGAGGTGACCCACATGGCGCGGCAGACCTCTCCTGACCTGCCCTCCCATCCCTCAGCAGTGTACTTTGTCAGTCAGCCTGTTCTGCTCCCCTCTCTATCTCTGGTGAATCCTCTCATCATCCCTACACCTCTAGCCTATACTTCAGTTCTGTATGCATAAATAAATAAATCTTTAAAAAAATATGTATATATAAATCTGATGGGCATACTAACAAATTGTTTCAGACCAACATATGTGCACTGATAATCTGCCATGATCCCAGCTTCCCCCAGCAGATGAAAGTGTGTATTTAAGCTTCTGTGGCAATCCTGGGCTTAGTAATAGCTCTGCTGCTGACTGGCTGTGTGACATTGGGCAAGATATTTACTGTCTTTGTGTCTGTCCATCCAGGCGTGGTCATCAAAGCAGACACAGCATGAGGTATGTCAGACAGGGGGATTGAAAACTGAGAATTGAGTGTACAGTAGTTGAAAGCCCAAAGAGCAAAAAGGAGTATTGAGGGAAACCTGGAGATGATAATTCAAGAAAGCAACCCTGAGTGAGGGAGTCAAGAGGACTGGTAGAATGAAGGTGACTGGAGAAGGGGCACTCAAGTTTCTGAGGCCGGATCTCCCTGGCTGCATCTTGTGGTACAGAAGGGCTGACCAAATTGGTAATGGCAGTGTACAAAGGAGCAGGAGCCTGGCCACAGTGCAGCTCAGTGAGCAATGTTGTGCAGCAGGGTGACGCCGCAGCTGATGGAATGTGGAGTGAAGGGTGGGTTTGGGGCTGCGAAACGACAGCAGGTAGCAGGGACCATTGCTGTCCCTTGGGGCCCTACCTGTAACATGGGAATAATGTCTGTCTCGTTATTTTCTTTCAGAGGGTTAAGTGAAATAACCACGCGGTTGCTTTAGACTGATAACAAGTGCCCAGGAAATGAAGCTTGTATTATTGTTGTTGTTTTTCTAAGCTTGCTCACGGCGTAATCTGCCTTTGCCGCTTTCCCAGTGGGAAGTGGGTGTTCAGCTTGCTTCAGGGATTAGCAGGCCATCTGGGAAGCCGGCCTGGGGAAGCCCATGTGGGCGCAGACTTCAGAACTCAGCATTTGCCCTTGTGAGCCAAGATGGGCGCCCTCTCCCCAGAGATATTTAATTAGCTGGTTGTCAGTACAGTGTTAATAGATGAAGTGCCTGTCTCAGATGTGGGATTCTCCGTTTCCTTCATTTGTCATCTTAATTTCCTCTCTTTCTCCAAAGTCGCCCCCACCTCAGCCTTTCACTTTTCTCTCTTTTCATTCTTCCTTGGGAAACATGAAGTGACCTTCACTGAGTCAACACTATTTGCACAACCAAACAGTCTTTCTGAACTCTGGGCTGCTCAAGCAGCTGCTTGGAATATACTCTTGGATTCTCAGAATCCCGTTTAGCTTCACAACATAGTCTGGTCCTGAAGGATTAGCTGTGCAGAAGAAACAAGCAGAGTGACAGTCCTGCTCACTGTACTGTTTATTAGCTCTCTAACCTTGGGCCAGTCACCTTCCTGAGCCTGTTTCCTTCTCTTTAAAATGACAACTGTGTGTACATCACAGTAATTGGGGTTACTGGGGGAAAAAAAAAGGGTGATTCATGCAAAGCCCTAAATCTAGCATGCTTCCCCATTTTGTAAATTTTCAGTGGAAGAGAGCTTGTCTTGTTGGCAACATAGATATTGTTCTTGTATGAACTCCTGTAACACTTCACTTTATTACATTGTTTCACAAATGTGTATTGGTCACCTATTACATGCCAGATACTATGCCATGCAAATAATGGGTGAACCCAATATGAGCAAAATGCAAACCAGACCTGATGAAGCAGAGTAGCGTGCCTGACTGGAAGTGCCAACCATTTAGGAAGTTCTGGGGCACGAGGCTTGTCTGCATTCAGGAACACAGCGCAGTGCAATAGGTGTGCCAGTTGGGGTCGGCACAGGGGTCACAGTGCACAGGAGACAGGGAACTGAACCAGGCCTTGGGGGACAGAAGAGATTTCCTATGGCTTTGGCACACATTTGAGTTAGTATGGCAAACTACAGAAAAGGTGTTGTGATGGTGATGAAAATGTGTCTGTGTGTGTGTATGTAAGAGAGAGGGAGAGAAGGCAAGAGAGAGAAAGGTTAGTGGGGATTGCCCAGGGGTATGGGTATTTGCAAGCAGAGTAACTGTTTAAAAGTGAAGCCATGGGCCCTCCCTGGTGGGGCAGCGGGTTAAAGCACTGCGGGTTAAGCCACTTCCGCATGAGTTCAATCCCCGCCTGCCCCAGAGGTGACCACATGGCTCGGCAGACCTCTCCTGACTCACCCGCTGCTCCCCTCAGCAGTGTACTTCGTCGATCTGCCTGTTCTGCTTCCTACTCTGCACTGGTGAAGCCTCTCCCCGCCCCTGAGCCTCTGGCCTGTACCCCAGTTCTGTATGCACAAATAAATAAATCTTTAAAAAAAAAAGTGAAGCCATGGCATGCTTTTGAATGTGAGCTCCTCCAGACAGCAAGGGCATAGGTTGTGCATAAGTCAAAGCTCTGGAGATCAGCCAGAGCTGAATAATACAGAGCCTCACGGAGCAAGTGCAAGAACACGTGCCCCGGAGCACGGGTGTGCTTCCTTGATAGCCTCCCTCTTTCTGACGGTGGTACCTGGACTCAGACTACACCACCTATGTGTTATGGCATTTCTCTAATCAAGAGTTTCCCTTTTTTAAAAAAAATTTATTTTTATTTATTTACGCATGGAAGAACTGGGGTCTAGCCAGAGGTGCAGGGGGTGAGAGGATTCACTAGAGACAGAGTGGGGAGCAGAACAGGTGAATCTAATGAGATACACCATTGAGGGGAGCAGTGGGCAGGACAGGAGAGATCTGCTGGACCATGTGGGTCAGCTGTCTGACCAGGGATCAAATCAGGCTGCAATGGCTGTAGATAGTTTGAGACTCTGAGACTTTAACTCCCATGCCACCAGAGACCCGTGTTTCCTTTCTTACTAAGGTAGGTCTGATTTTGTATAAAAAGATGCTTGACCAGCTTGAAAAGTTCCATTTTCTAACCTTCCTTTCAAGTAAAGTTCTGCATAGCTGTGTCCCTGACCCAGATGCCTGCAGATTTAAAAATTTTAAAAGGCAGAGTGTGCTTTAAGATCTGTGGATTCCGTCGAACAGACCAATAAACACAAAGGGTCTGTTTGAAGATTTGCCGGAAATATTATCTTGTGGAGTGAATAGCCCAGAAAGACCCTTTATTGGAAAATATTTTTAGAAGAGAAGTAATTAAAAAGAGAGCTCAAAATTCCAAGGCACAAGAGAAATAAGTTCTGATTTTGGCTCTAAAATATCTTTGTTGCCAAATAAGCCATTGACTATAAAAATAATACCGTTGTCTGGTATTGCTTCTGGGTGTTCCCCAGAAGATCAAAGATCAAAAAGCGATACCTCAAACTAATGTCCCTTTAGTATTTCCTGTATTCCAGGCACTTTTTTCATTACTTTACAGGTACCCTTTCCCTTAAAACACAAAATCTACATGCACTATACATTTTTGAAAAGTGAAATGAAGCAGAGTCATGAAATCATTTGCTGAAGCTCAGAGCATTTTCAGGAGTCAGAATCTGCTGCCTGACTCCAGAAGCCCAGATCCCATCCCAAGATTCTGTTGGCCTAGGGTTGCTATTTTATTTTTAAAGATTCATTTATTTATGCATCTAGAACTGGAGTACAAGCCAGAGGTACAGGGGTGGTGAGAGGCTTCATCATAGAGTGGGGAGCAGAACAGGAAGATTGACGAAGTACACTGCTGAGGGGAGCAGCGGGCGGGTCGGGAGAGGTCTGCTGCACCATGTGGGTCACCTCTGGGACCAGAGATCAAACTCCTCTGGGGCAGCTGCAGTTAGCTTACAGTGCTCAGACCTAACCTGTCGCACCACCAGGGAGGGCCTGGATTGCTATTTTGAAAAACACTATACTATTTATGAAGGAAAGAGTATTATCATTCACCATGTGACTTGCATGGATAACTGAGAATTGGAATGAGTAAAATATTCTAAACACTAACATTGTATTTGGTGTTGGTGGATATTTCTTTCAAGATGATAGGTTTCAGAATCTTTGTGGGCAATCTCTCTGTTGGCCATTTATATCTTTTCTTTGTCTTTGGAGTTCTGTAATTTTAGTAAACATTTAGGTATTTTTATTTTTCTCTTTTGAATTCAATATATTTTTGAATCTGAGGATTCATGTCTTTCAAAAGTTCTGGAGATGTTTTACCATTGTCATTGTGAGTATGGCCTCTTTCCATTTTCTCTCCTTTCCTGTTGGGGTGCCTGTTAACTTACAGTGAAGCATGAAGGATAAGATTATTTCTTGCTTCTCTTCATTCTTTGCCACAGTTTGAGTTCTTTGATTACATTTCAGCTAACAAATTCACTCTTTAAATCTATCCTGTCTATCATGATTTTACTGACAAGTTTCTTTGATTCACAGTTTTTTTTTTAATCTGCACTTTCTGTTTTGATAGTGTCTTACTCAGTTCCTATACTATTTGGGGGAATTTTTGTTAGTTTAAAATATACAACTGGTTTTATGTTATCCAGTTATTTTATTTTTAAAAAAGATTTATTTATTTATGTATATAAGAACTGGGTTGTAGGCCAGAGGTGTGGGGGGAGGGTGAGAGAATTCACCAGAGACAGAGTGGGGAGCAGAACAGGTAGATTGACTGAAATACACTGCTGAGGTCTGGAGCATTGGGTGAGGAAGGAGAGGTCTGCTGCGCCGTATGGGTCACACCCCTGGTCGGAGATCAAACTTTTGCTGCAGCGGTTGCTGACAGCTTCACAGTCTGAGAATTAATCCCTGTGCTACCAGGGAGGCCCACTCTCTGGTCTTAAGACTGCAGAGATGTCACTTTTCATAATTATAACATGTTAACATGTGGAGCAGAACACTTAAAGCCCTGAGAATAAATTAAGAGAGTCATAGCCAAAGAACTTTTATATGTCCATGTGAGCATGCTTGTGATTCTACCTTTGTGTTGATCCAAAAAGCAGAAAGACCTAAATTTTCCAAGTGGCTGGCAATAGTTTGATAGTGCTGTCTTTAACCCCTGTGCCACCAGGGAGGCCCTTATCTAGTTATTTTGTTATATGACATTTTGAGCAGACACTTACTGTGTCTGCTAAATCTATTTTCTCATATTGCTTGTAGTTCTCAGTTGTGAGCTCATTAGGGAGTGCTTTTTCTCGAAGAAGCATCTTAAGCTAGGTATAGGATACCTTTGCAGGTGGCTTAGCTGTTTGCCACAGTAGTGTCTTTGTTAGAATCACTTGTAATATTAATATCTCACTTTAACAATTCCTGCTGACTTAGAGTCCAAACCTGTGTATGATCCTTCTGTCATTATAAATTATGAGAACCAACCCCCTTTCCTTCCACAATACCTCATCAAGAGAATGGGCCAAGGCAAACAAGCTGTGTTTTCATCCCTTATTAGTAAGGTTGTTTTACAGGGCTTTTTTTTTTTTTTTTTTTTTTTTTATTTAAGTCCCAAATTTATATGGGGCTCATTGTCCCAACTCCTCTTGCTTTGGTGTGTAGGGTCTCATCTTTTATCTGCTCTGGAATTTTCACACCCAAGGCCTTGGTTACCAAGCTTAGCAAATTCCTATAAGGCAGCCAGAGCATCAATTCTCCTGCTCACTCCTGTTTTCAATGTCCTCGTTTTTGCCACCATCAGTGCATTTATAGACTTTTGCATTGGAAATATTGGGTCATGTAATTTACTATCTTGCTATGCTCATCATTAGGATGAGCGTATATAATGCACATATTGTTATATATAATTCATAGTAATCCATGTAGTCTCTCTATTGTTTCAAATTCATAAAAATCACCATGTGCGTGGATCTTTGATAATAGAGTTAATGTTAATTCAGAAAAAATAAATTTGTGTCTTCTTTCACCTATGTGATTGAGGGATCCACTGGCAGTCGGGTTTAACTTTCTAGTTTAATGTTATAGATCAATTCATGTCATTTTTGTTTGTTTGGTTTGAATTTCCAAATGGGGTTTATAACCACTGGTAGCCTTCCAGTGACGACAGTTCCAGTTGTAGTTCATCGCTGACTTGAAATGTGAACTTGGTTGGGGAACAAAACCATGGTGCCTCAGTTTTTACACTCAGGAAAGGGTCATAGTAATAGTCTCTATCTCTGTAGGCTGCTAGGAGAATCAAGTAAGGTCATTCATGTAACAACTTGGGAACAGTTCTTGGGCACATAGCTCTTGATAAGTGTTGTTGTCATTGTTACAAGCATGGGCTAAAACGGCATAAAAACACATTCATAAACACACATACTTTCACACAACTGCCTGAAAAAATACGCGAAATCTGCATAAGGTCTGCTAATATGATGGTATCAGCGTTAGCTACTTGGTTTTCCTATTATACTGCCATTATAAGATGTGACCATTGGCAACAACTGAGTGTTCAAAGAACTCTATGTGCCATTTTTGCAACTTCCTGTGAGTCTATAACCTTTTCCCAAAAAAGTTAAAATAATGGTATTTCAATAGAAAAAAAAACAAGATAAGTTTCGTAGAGGTGATCCAGATGTGAAAGTTGTTACCTGTAACCCAGTATAATAATCACACATTCATTTCTGAGGATGGTGCTTCTTTGTAGTTAGGCTCTTACTCCAAACAAATGTACTGCAGAGTTTTTTTCACTGTAATTTCCCCTTTAATAGCTTTAAGAGTGTTCTCAAGAGTTTGAGTCGTGGACCTCAGGGCCATTACATGAGAAGACAGCTCTTGAGTGTGATTGTGTCCACAGTTTCTAACTACAGTACTTTGATCTCACCTTTGCAAAGGTACCTTGTGCGTATTCTTTTAACTGAGCTAGTATTTATAAACTCACTGAGTCTCTGCTATTATTTGTCTGTTCTTTCAAACTATTCTTTGTTTTCCCTTGAATAATTTCCCATCTTGAGCATTTAGTTTTTTGACTTCAGTCTTTCTCTCAGGTCGTTAGCCATGATGATCAAGGTATTTCCAGTCCTAAGAATGATCTCACATCACATGTACGTGTCAACTTTCACATCTGGATCACTTCTACGAAACTTATCTTTTTTTTCTTTTGAAATACCATTATTTTAACTTTTTTTGGAAGAGGTTATAGACTCACAGGAAGTTGCAAAAATGGCACATAGAGTTCTTTGAACACTCAGTTGTTGCCAATAGTCACATCTTATAATGGCAGTATAATAGGAAAACCAAGTAGCTAACACTGATACCATCATAATAGCTAGATCACAGACCTTATGCAGATTTTGCATATTTTTTCAGGCAGTTGTGTGAAAGTATGTTTGTTTATGAATGTGTTTTTATGCCGTTTTAGCCCATGCCTATTCATAGTACTGCCATTACAACCAAATTCCAGAATTTTCATCGCTGCAAAAGAACTCCCTCCTGCTTTGCCATTCAGTTGTCACACTTCCACCATCCTTGTCCCCTGGCCTCACTAATAAATTTTCCATTGCTCCAGTTTTGTCATTTTTAAAGATGTTATAAAAATATCCTTAAAATCCACCCTAGATTTCCATATGCCAGTAGTTTGACTCTTTTTAAAAAAATATTTATTTATGCATACAGAACTGGGGTACACGCCAGAGGTATGGGTGGTGAGAGTACTCGCCAGAGACAGAGTGGGGAGCAGAACAGGCCGACTTACTAAGTACACTGCTGAGGGGAGCAGTGGGCAGGTCAGGAGGGGTCTGCTGCTCCATGTGGGTGACTTCCAGGGTGGGAATAGAACTCATGCTGAAGTGGCTTTAGCTTCTTACTGCTGTGCTTTAACCCGTCGAGCCACCAGGGAGGGCCCAGTTTGACACTTTTATGGCTGAGTTGTACTGCACTGGGTGACTATGAGATTATATTTATTCACTTATCAACCACATATAGGCAGTTTATACTTTTTAGCTATTGTAAATACAACTATGAACATTCCTGTTCAAGTTTTTGGGGGAATGTAAGTTTTACTTTCTCTGGGCTAAATGCCTAAGAGTACAGATTGATAGGTTAAATCCTGCATGTTTATTTTCATGGGAAACTCCCAAATTATTTTCTGAAGTGACCATTTTACATTCCAGCCAACAGTGTTTGAGAGAATTGCCTTTTTGGATACAATAATCTTTTCTCTTTGAACAAACCTTTGAAATTCCAGATTTAAAAAAAAGAAGAGACTTTTCTCATGCTAAAAAGTTCTGTACTTCGATTGCAGTGGTGCTTGTTTATATACCTGTGAATATATTAAAAACTATAAAACACTTTGTCGATGAAATTGATGGTATGTGGTTTTTATCTTGATCAAGAAGGTAGACCAAATGAAAGTATGTGACAAGAAGGAATCCAATTATGTTACCAAAAAACGTATTCATCAAATTTCTGATACTTATTAAGATTTTTGGGGGGGGCTGGCATTACCTACAATGCTTTGTATGTATCACATTGTATGCGGAATCCCTATATAATCACTATCTGAAATTCACAACAAACACATTTGTCTGCTTAGTCCAGATTCTGAGCTATCTATAATTAGTGGGCCATTTAAGCACTCTCAACTTCCGTATCCATATTCTGTAAATGGGAATAGTAAAATGATCTCCCTCTTTGAGGTCAGTGAGTGAAATAATGCATATGCATATAAAAGCATTTAGTTTGCTACCTGATAGAATCACTTTCCTTATTATTAAATTCATGAAAAGTCATTTTCCTCTTACTAGTTCATAGCTGCCTGGAATAGCGTTAGGAGAAAGTGAGCCAAATGTATTCATAACAGATGGCAGATTTTGCCATTGTGGGTGTAAGAGGACAGGAGGAGTAGCTTATTTATTGATGTCCTACTGTGTGCCAGAGACTGCATTTACTAATCACCATTTTGTATATTTAATCTAAACAATGCCCCACCATGGAAACAATGCCCCACCATGGAAGTTTAGTGTTTTTTTTTTTTTTTAACGATTTATTTATTTATGCATACAGAACTGGGGTACAGGCCAGAGGTGTAGGGGCGGTGAGAGGCTTCACCAGAGACAGAGCAGGGAGCAGAACAGGTAGATCAATGAGGTACACTGCTGAGGGGAGCAGCCAGAGGGTGAGGAGAGGTCTGCAGCACCATGTGTGTCACCTCCAGGGGTGGGAATCGAACTCATGCTGAAGTGGCTTTAGCTTCTTAGTGCTGTGATTTCACCTGCTGTGCCACCAGGGAGGGCCCTAGTGTTCCATTTTTTATGAAAGAGAAAACACACTCAAAATGGCTATAAGAATCTTCCATTTCCTAAAGCAAGTATTTGATGTTGTCAGTATAGAAAACCAGGTCTGTGACTCACATTCATGTTTTTCTTCATTCAGATAAAAGAATCAATGTAAATTAAACTTTTCTGTAAATATTGCAATTCACTTAAGGTATTAAGATACCTGCAGCTTTGCTTTCTTCTTATTCAGAAACTAAAATTTAGCACGTCTAAGATTCTTGTACTTTAAATATTATAAAAATAAATTTGGGGATTGTTCCAGTGGCTCAGAAAGAGCCCCAAGGTTAATCATTCTGTATTTCCAACTGTTTCAGCCTTGCATCAGAATTTAACTACAGAAAGCAAAATTGCCAATGGGAAAGTCCATTGCCAGAGTCCTCGGAAAGTAGTGAAGAGATATATTCTGGAGATCAGATGAAGACAAAGCCTGTCATGCCAAACTCAATTAAAAAAAAAAACAAAACAAAGCAAAAATGAAATCCAAACTAAGAAGAAAATTGCTATAATATATTATTGCAATCATCTCTCAAGTGTACTCATCCATGGATTATTCTTTGTGTTCTTTCTCTTTCTTCTTAAAACTCCTTTCTCTTTAGAAACTGCCAAATGTTGTAATGGAAGTAAGGAAGATGCTCTAGGGTCAGCCAATTTATTGAGAGCAACAAAGAAAACTTGCTTCTTTTGTAGTGATCCTCACAGATTAAGCCCATTCCTCAGGCTTATGGAAAAACTAGACTACAGGTTTCCACTGGAAAAAAACACAAAGATTTGGAATTCCACTTGGAAAATTTAGACCTCCCAGCTTTTTGGATCAACACAAAGGCAGGATCACAACGAGCACGCTCACATGGACATGTAAAAGTTCTTTGGCTACAAGCCCTCTAATTTATTCTTGGGGCTTTAAGGGCTCCACTCCATGTCTTGACATGTTATAATTGTGAAAAATGGCATCACTGCAGTCATGCTAAAATACAGCCAGAAAGTGGACCTCCCTGGTGGCACAAGGGGTTAAGTCTCAACACTAAGAAGCTATCACCAACCACTGCAGCAGTTCAATCCCTGACTAGGAAGCTGACTCACCTGGTGCAACAAACCTCTCCCATCCTTCCCGCTGCTCCCCTCAGCAGTGTGTTTCAGTCAATCTAATCATTCTGCTTCCCACTCTGTCTCTGGTGAGTCCTCTCACCTCCTCACCTCTGGCCTACACACAAGTTCTTGTACATATAAATAAATAAAATAAATCTTTTAAAAAAATAAAATAGAGCCAGAAAAACCACCTCAGAAAAAGACACTTTACTGTTCTCTTTGAACCGGTCTGACCATCAAAATTCCAGGAGTCAACAAGAATGAGAATATCCTGTTTGAAAACTTTTATCTACTTTACTCTGTGGCTCCTCTAGGTAGAGGAGCCACCATTTTTCCTTTGAGGGTCTTGCCTCCGACCACTCCCTCACTCACTACTGTATCTTCCATGACCTCATCCTTTCCCCCCCATGACCTCATCCTTTTCCTCTCCATGCCATACATTGTTGGTTTCTAACCTGAGTCCGTGATCCTCAAATTGTAAGTCTCTGCTGTTCCCAAAAAAATCACATTTTGGCTCACTTTTAACCTTGTTATCTTATTAAAGTTTAACATTTATTTTACTTTATGTGTTTTAATTATGAGCAAGGGAAATGATATCTGGTTTCCATATGACTAAAAAACAAAACAAAACACTTGGAGTAGGTTAGGAGTTTTTCTGAGCCATAAGACATGATCTCAAAACTGGCTGAAAAACCCAGTGAGAAAGAAAAATGGCCTGTTGCAAGTTCCAGAAGGTGCTGTAGAGACTAGCTCCAGACACATTTCATTTTGCATTGTTATTAATGGCTTGGGAAGAGGCTATAAACCCATTATGGTAATAATATCTGCAGATGAGAGTAAATAGGATGGTGTTATAGACTCCAGTGAGGAAGAGACAGAGAACAGAGCAGTCTAGGGAGATTAGAAATATGGACAGGAAATGAGCAAATGAGATCAGCCTGGAAAAGTTGAAATATGCATCTGGAGAAATACATAATTTGAAAAACAGAGAGGAACTTAAAGGGAAGATCATGCTTGGAAAGCAACAGTGGTAAATAGGCCTTTGAGTGGAGGTCAGGGGCCTGGATATGTTTGTAATATGATGAAAATGAGTATTCAGATCTGGTGTTCCTATAGCCTTGTGGAATACACTATTTTTTTTT
>NW_004567122.1:35776552-35777562 GCF_000260355.1 Condylura cristata | reverse complement strand
CCAGAGGTGCGGGAGGTGAGAGGATTCACCAGAGACAGAGTGGGGACCAGAACAGGCAGATTGACCAAAACACATCGCTGAGGGGAGTAGCGGGAGAAACTGGAGAGGTCTGCTGCTCCATGTGGGTCAGCTCCCTGACTAGGGATCGAACTTGTGCTGTAGTGGCTACCTTTAGCTTGATAGCTCTGAGGCTTTGACCTCTGGGCCCCCTGGGAGGCCTTCTTATCTTTAACTGTTTAATTAAGTGTTTCTACTAAATGATATCCTGTTAACATGCAAACGAGCCCATTCAAAATTTTCTGCCACCCCCAAGCAACCCCTTCCTTAATCCTTTAGAATCTTGTCCTCTGCATACATTTGACTAGC
Organism: Condylura cristata; assembly: GCF_000260355.1. Lineage (NCBI taxonomy): Eukaryota > Metazoa > Chordata > Mammalia > Eulipotyphla > Talpidae > Condylura > Condylura cristata. The sequence continues at coordinate 35,777,196 of NW_004567122.1, read as the reverse complement.
GCATGTGTGCATGTGTGCATACTTTCCTGTATATGTGTGTTTTCCCCAGGGAAACATTCAGAACACAGCTTCTCAAGTCTTCTTCTATCTGCTAGGAACTGTAGTGGCACAGATCCAAATGGTGGAGGGTTTTAGAGCCTGAGGATGAGGCCAAAAATCCTGATAGCTATTCTCTGATAGTAAGTGCAGTACTAGAGGTCTCCAGAGGCTCAGGGAAGCACCTTGGGACTGAGGAGGTATCAGGGAGAAATAATCCTTGAACTGAGTACTAAGGGATGGTTTGACTTCCCTGAGTTAAGAAAGGGGATGATCTGCTGGGACAGAAGGTACAATATGGCCAAGCACATGCAGGCATCAAACACGAAGTGAGAAAGGAGCCTTGGTTCTGGGTTCCCGGGGTACAATGTGCAGGTGAGGAGGCAGAGAAATGAAGCCACAGAGATAAGCAAAGCCTGAGCATGGGCGGTTTGCTACATGCGATTAAGCATCTTGGATTTGTGTGTGTGTGTGTAAGATTTATTTATTTATGCTTACAGAACTGGGGTACAGGCCAGAGGTGTGGGTCTTCACCAGAAAGGCTTCACCAGAGACAGAGTGAGGAGCAGAACAGGCAGATCGATGAAGTACACTGCTGAGGGGAGCAG
>NW_004567122.1:35774599-35776452 GCF_000260355.1 Condylura cristata | reverse complement strand
TTGGTTTCTAACCTGAGTCCGTGATCCTCAAATTGTAAGTCTCTGCTGTTCCCAAAAAAATCACATTTTGGCTCACTTTTAACCTTGTTATCTTATTAAAGTTTAACATTTATTTTACTTTATGTGTTTTAATTATGAGCAAGGGAAATGATATCTGGTTTCCATATGACTAAAAAACAAAACAAAACACTTGGAGTAGGTTAGGAGTTTTTCTGAGCCATAAGACATGATCTCAAAACTGGCTGAAAAACCCAGTGAGAAAGAAAAATGGCCTGTTGCAAGTTCCAGAAGGTGCTGTAGAGACTAGCTCCAGACACATTTCATTTTGCATTGTTATTAATGGCTTGGGAAGAGGCTATAAACCCATTATGGTAATAATATCTGCAGATGAGAGTAAATAGGATGGTGTTATAGACTCCAGTGAGGAAGAGACAGAGAACAGAGCAGTCTAGGGAGATTAGAAATATGGACAGGAAATGAGCAAATGAGATCAGCCTGGAAAAGTTGAAATATGCATCTGGAGAAATACATAATTTGAAAAACAGAGAGGAACTTAAAGGGAAGATCATGCTTGGAAAGCAACAGTGGTAAATAGGCCTTTGAGTGGAGGTCAGGGGCCTGGATATGTTTGTAATATGATGAAAATGAGTATTCAGATCTGGTGTTCCTATAGCCTTGTGGAATACACTATTTTTTTTTTCCTTCAAATAGGGACATAGCCATGATTTCATTTGCTCATCAACCCAAAGAGGTTGGAAACAAATAGTTTACTTTCCATGAAAAGAGATGAGGAGAGGTTTAAGTGAATTGCCGTGCTCAAATCATTTTTTAATAAAATTGACATGGCTAAAATCTGGCCCTCTTGATTCCTTAATCTTTTCCTCTTTTCACAACAACACCTCATCATTATGTCTCGGATCTCAGAACAGTAATGGTTTCTGGTTTTGCATTTACTCATTTCTGATATTGTGCACAAATTGATTTCATTTGAGATGGAAGCTTTGCAGAGGGCATTAACCCCAACCCTACGCCACACACCCTGGTATTTCTGGAAGTGAAGTAGGGCAGCGTGGATCTCTGGGTCAAGACTCAGATCCCTACAGCAAGCTGTTACTGTGTGCAGGGCTAGGCATTTGCCAACCATGTGCTTCCCTTGTCATTTGCGCTTCAGCTGTAAGATGGAAGGGGTTGATGGCTATGGTCTCGTGGATTGATCTCTTTGAAGATCTAAAAGAAGAATGTCATTAATGCAGATAATCAAAGACAGAGACCAGGGAGCCCGAGAGCAGCACAGACGCATGTAAACACCTGCACTGAGAGCGCTAGCATATGGCAGGCAGGCTGATTTATGCTTTCAAGGGTGACCTTTGTAAAACGTGTCTCCCTCGATGTTCTCCTGCTCTTTCTAGGGAGGTCCCATTTTGAAGTTGTGCTGTCATGTGTTGCTTTTCTTTGGCCATGATGCATGAACTTGTCTGCACATATCTGCCCCTGTTGTGTGGTCAGCAGTAAGAATCAGTACACGCAGTGTCTTTTGGCTTCTACCAAGATTGCAACGCCTCCTTTGACTCCTGGTGGACTGTTAGCCTCGTGTGTCCTGATTTCTCTGTAGGTGATTAGATGGGAAGGGTACAGCTGATTCAAGCAGACCGAGATTATTTTCCAGTTGGGATTGGAACCCAGACATACTTATTTTATTCTCTCAGTGTGATAGACCAAAGAAATGCTGGGTGGTCTGATGTCATTGAGGGCTCAGAAGGTAAAGGAGAGCACAGCCTAACGGATGTTGTTTACCGCCTGGCTGGGTACTTTAACTTGAATATGCTTAATATAGTACCTCTTTTTTTTTTTTT
>NW_004567122.1:35769849-35772653 GCF_000260355.1 Condylura cristata | reverse complement strand
CTTTTGGACCTTTCTTTGGGCCAGCCCTGTTTGGCTGGACAGTTAACCACGAGGGCATAGATAACTGTGGGTGCTTGATTTAAAAGTTATATTCTTCATCATTTCTGTATTGCACACTGATTGTACTAAATTTCCTTTCCATTGACGTTTTTACACACTATGGTATGTTTTGCCTTGATGCAGGTGGATGGCAGAACCTCTTTAGAGTGGACAGGTGCATCCTCCCTGCCTCGTAATTATATGAAACACTGAGATCCCAGGTTTCTGGCTAAGACCACCTAGTGAATCTGTAACAGGGCAATCCCCAGGGAAAGCAGAAATTCTAGGATCCCTGCCCCACACAAGCAAGGGTTGAGTTGAGCAGGGAGGAGGAGAAGCAAGAGGGGCAAGGACACGGGAAGAAGAAAGGAAGAAGGTAGAGAGCAAGGAGACCTGGAGGAGACACTTGGAGTAAAGAGACATGTGAAGAAGCCGTGCATGGTCTCAGCCTTGGACTTGTACCAGGGACTTGGGGGGCGTGGGAGGAGGCACTGGGAACAGATATGGGTGGGAGACCACCAAACTATGGCAGTGTTTATCTTCATTTTCCTTCCTGACTTATCTGGCTCTTCTGTGCCTTTCCTATTTCCCCATCACCTCCCCTCCCCCACCCCAGAAGGTTTCATAGATTTGTGGCAAGTTTTTGGGCTTCAGTGGCCCAGCTTTGACTGAGTATTTTCCCATGAGGGAATGGGTAACCTTGGTGTTATGTGCAAAAACTATTTATCTACTCATCCACTTTTCAACTTTCCTCTCCATTAAAGGTCTTACTCGCTAGGGTATGTTTTGTCTTGATGTAATGGGTGGCAGAACCAATCTACAGCAGGCAGGTTTGGGTATCCTGGGGTGCCCATCACCCTACCTGGTAACAAATCCAGTTATCACCACCTGAGGTACAAAACACTGGAGAAGGTACAGAAGGTTCTGGAATCCATTTGAGATGGATGGGTGTTTTAATTTCCCTAGAAGTTTTATCAAAGGACGCCCTTGAGGCCAGCTCCAGTAGAAGGAAAGGGAAAGATGGTAGACTTAACCTCCTCACGGGAAAATATGTAAAAATATGTACTCGCAGAATTTCTTTGGCTCTCTTCGACCTGCTTTCATTGAATAACCCTGGATCCCAGTCAACATCATGTCATATTTCCATTAATCAGATTCGCTACTGCAGTTTTTTGGAGCAGTGGTGGATACCATTACTTCATTTAGCGTTCAAGTGTGTGTGTTCGTCGCATTGTTCCATTGTAGAGAGGGACTGAAACACCAGCCCACACCATGGCTGGCTTGGCTCTACTTCCTGTGCCCTTGGTGGGCTTTCTGCCCCCATTTTGGCATTCTCAGCCTGTTCTTAAATTCTTAATGAATTGTAAAACAAGTTAGGGATAATCAGGCAGCTTCAGGGGCCCCAGAAGAGTTTAGGGAGGCTCTGTAACTGGGTGGTCCCTAGGGAAAGGGGAAGTTCCAGGTTCCCTGCCCCACCCAGAAGGAGGGTGGAGCTGAGCGTAGAAAAGGAGAGAAGAGAAGGAATGTGAAGAGAAGAAGGAAAGCAGGATGGAGAGCCAGGAAACCTGACGAAGCCACATGGAGCAGCAAGCATATGAGCAAGAAACCATGCTTGTTTCCTGACCCTGGACTGGTTAAGGCAGATGTGGGTGAGAGACCTGTAGGGAGGTGACTATGGCAGTGTTTATATTGATTTTGAGTTTGCTCTTTTCCTCCCAGATTTGTCTGGCCATTTCTGACCCTTTTCCATGGGTCCTGGCCAGAAGGTGCTTTAGTCTTGTGGCAGGCTTTCAGGCCTTGCTTGGCACAATCCCTTTTGGGTGGACTTTTACCCATGAGGGGATGGGTTACTTCAGGTGTTGATTTAGAAGTTATATTCTCTGTCTTCTGTATTGTATATTCACTGTATTAAAGTCCCTTTTCATTAGAGTTTTATGTTTTGTCTTGACGCGGCGGATGGCAGAACCCACTTAGAACAGGCAGGTTTGGGGCTTCAGGGGTGCCCCTCTCTCCCTGTCCTGTAACAGATTTGATGTCCTGTAACAGCTCCAAGACAGGGCAACAAAGTCCAAATCAAACACCCCAGAACTGGGGGCAACAGGACATTTGGGAACAAGGACAATAAAGAAAAAAACTCTAAGGTAAGGGTTGGGACACAGAGACATTCAGGCAGTGAGACCACTGCGAACCAACCAACCAGGAAGCTTGAGGTGGCACTTTAAAACAATTAGGGAAAAAGGTCTATATTCCCTGAGGCATAGCTCCATTTCCCTTCCTGTGCCCCTCACAGGCCTGGTTCCAACACCCTGGGAGTCTCACTATTTCTGCTCCTTTTCTCCTCAATAAATTTTTTCTTTCTCTAAACCAGTTTGCTTCCTTCTTTGCTTCCTGAGCATCTGTGCATTTCCTGCTGAGGCTCCGTGAGACACCCACCGTGGTGGCCTCATGGCGGGGACTACTGCTACTGCAGCCTGAGCCGTTCATGGCTGGGAGACGAGGCCTGAACACCTGACATTTCAGTGTCATTATCAAGTAGGGAAGAAAGCAAGGGGACCCAGCATCCAGCAAGCAGACTTATGGGTACCATTCTGCAGCCACTGGCGGTGAGGAGAAACTCTGCTTGATAGGAGACTTGCTGGCATTGGGTAGAGCCCCCTAGAGGTGGGGGTGGCCTGGCTGAGTCTCCCTGCTCTTGGTGGTAACTTAAGGTTTCCCAATTAGGAGTTTGAGCAGGGCCCTCCCTGGTGGCACAGTGGGTTAAAGCA
>NW_004567122.1:35698550-35769649 GCF_000260355.1 Condylura cristata | reverse complement strand
AAAAAAAAAAAAGAAACGAAAAAAGGAGTTTGGGCAAGGGAGGGGAACAACCAATGCCCCAACTTTGTGGGGCGCCAGTGTGTAAAGTTAGGAACCTGACTGACTACCTTGTGTTCTCGAATGTAGTTAGCTTTGCCCGTGCTTCAGGAAGCTTTACCATCTTTTTATACTAGTTAATGAGAAGTTAATTAGTGAAATCATAATAAAGAGGTCATCATAAAGTTGTCGGGATACAAAGAAATCATCCTGTACCTCTCTGGGTTCTTGCAGATTGGCAAATAAACACGCTTTGGACAGTGATAACAGAAAACGCCAAAAGCAAGTTTAATAGCTGGGAGACCTCTGGTGTACTTGGGAGAGGACCGGCTGGGCTGAGTGGCTGGCTTATTTGCCTTTAGATACCATCTTAAATAGCTAAGATCAGAGCCTTGGGGGGAGGGGAGGAAGGGAAGGCATGCAAACAAAGGATGCAGATGAAGTCCTGCTTCTCTTGGGAAAAGTGATAAGGAGATTAGGTCTCCTAGGGAGAGGCCCTTGCTGAGAGATATTTACATATAAATAAGAAAGCAACCTCTACCTAGCACTTACCCTCCCAGAATTCAAGCTGTTGCCAAAAAGACCTGTTTTCAGTGTGACACTTCAGTGCCCCTCCAAGGGTCAGCCTTCTGTGGCAAACTCGGCTTCTGCCTCTATCTGATAGGAACTTTTACTACCAGCTCTGTGATCGTTTTCCTCTGTGAACTGTTTCAGTTCCAAGGTTTTAAGTGAGGCAACCATTGATCGTGTTAAAACAGACTTTCCACATTATAAAAAGTTACTCAAGGGACTTAGAAACTCAAGTTTACAGTGAGAAAATAGGTAATACTTACAGAGTCAACTTAAATTCTATAGGAAATGTAGAACTACTCAGTAACCTTCACCCTGAAAGTGTTATGGAACAAACCTGGGGGACGGGAGTGACCTGGCTGATGAGTCTTGAGAATACAATGTGGAATCCCAAAGCAAACACAGAAAAACATAAAGATTTAAAATGATTTGATTACCCAGGGACTGAGAGAAAAGAAGAAAATCGTTGCCAGCACAAGTGAGATACTCTCTGTCAACCAGCAGACAGCACCAGCTAACACATGACCCTGAAGCAGAAGAGGCCTGTGTTCAGGCTTTTAAAAGTTTACTTGGAAACGCAGCTGCCCTTAGCAACCAGTAGCCTCTGTTTTGGGGCTCATCGGGTGTAGTCTGGAGAGAGCCACTCTCCCACAGTGGCCTGGAAGCCATCTCACTGGCTCAGAGGTTGCCTCACTCCTTTTATAAAAGCACACCTTCAAGTGCTTCCCAGGGTTTCTTCTTGGAAGAAGACAGTGGTCCTCGATTTTAATTTTTAATTAAGGCTGAGTCAAAGAAAGATATGTGGGTGTTTGTAATAATCATTTTCCACTGTGATGTTAGTTTAAGAAACTCATTGCAAAAGAATCATTGTTCTGCTAACTCACATCTTGTTACACACTACTCCCTCATGCTCTAGAAAATCCCCATGGCAACAAAACGTTCCTATAGGCTGCTGGCAGTACTTTGTGGTTTTGGGAGGTCACTGTAAATTATTCGTGGCTATGAAGTAATGAAAACAGGTCTGGTCACTTGTTAAAATATGCATTATCATTACATGTACTTTTCTGGAAGATGTTCTATTACTGTTCTTTAGAAAGTCCTTATGTAATTTGGTATTTGAATACAAATTAGGATTTGGCTGGGGACTGGGTTACACAGGGGTTCTCTGTTTTCCATCTTCTCACCTGTCCAGAGACTCCAAAACCTGTCCATGTACTGAATCTTGGCTCTAGTGACATATACTGGCAGCTTCTTTTAAATGAATTAACTCATCTTTCTGTTCCCTGAGACCTCATGTTTTTGTCACTATATCCACTGATTGATTCTAGTCATCCTTATTTTTTTTTTTTAAAGATTTATTTACACATACAAGTGCTGGAATATAGGCCAAAGAAGTAGGGGTGAGAGGATTCACCTGAGACAGAGTAGGGAGCAGAACAGGCAGATCTACTGAAATACACTGCTGAGGGGAGCAGCGGGAGAGGCCTGGTGAGCCATGTGGGTCACCTCACTGGCCGGGGATCAAACTCATGCTTCAGTGGCTGTGATAGTTTTATAGTGCTGAGACTGAACCCCTTGCGTCAGTAGGGAGGCCTCTAGTTACCTTTTTTATAGATGAGGCAGGTAATGCTCAGGTTTTTAAGCAATTGATTCCAAAGTCAAATAACTTGAATTTGCAAAGTCAAATCATTTTCCTCTATTTCGGCCTCCGGTTCTTGCCTTTTTGTTCCCTGACCCCAGTGAAAAATTCATGCCTGAGCCTTGCAGACTGACTGAGCACTGTGCCCAGGGCTGGGCCCACCACTGACACTGGGCCTCTGAACTCAGAAAGCCAGGGTTTGTTCAGGATCAGCTTGGAGCCATGGCCAGTCCAAGGGAGATGTACTCATTCTGTGACACGTTGCTTTTGTTTTTCTTTCCTCAGTTTCTCCAAGAATTCCCTCTAAGAAATCTGCGATGACTGTCAGGCATAACTCTCTGCCATTCCTTCTGGAAAGTTAGGGAGCAGAGGGTGAGGCCCAGAGGCTGGAGCATTTGCTGTGGTTGAGTGCAGGAAGTGGAGGAAAAAAACAAGGTCCTGCAGCCCAACTCCCTTCCTGGAGACGAGGGAAACGTGGCAAACAGAAACGGGGTTGCAGCCTAGGTGGGAGTGAGGCAGCCCCTGTCTGCAAGTGAGCAGCTGTGCTACAAGGGAGAGCACTGAGCCCCCCATATGTGTTTCCATTTAGCCCAAGGTCCCATCCGCAGGCCTTGACTGTACCACCAGCAGCTCCAGGCACGTCCTCAGGCTTTTAATAGAGAATCCTGTAGTTCTGGGATCCAGTCCTGAGGTCCAGGGGAAGGTGGGGATGGGATGGAGTTGGGTGGGGGAGGTGGTGTTTCCCTGGATGTAATTCACTTTTCTTTCCATTCTGAACAACCACCAAAAATTGTTATAAAAGAAAATGTTTGTCTTAGAGCCCTGGGGTCCCTGCTGATAAATGAGTAGGTAGCCCAGTCTCCAAATGGCCTGACATCATTCATTGACATGACTGGAAGCCACAGGTTGCATCAATAGATGGACACTAGCCCTACTGGAGGAAGAAGTGATAGACACTGTAGCTAATAGGAACACATATGTACAGAGGTCCCAAGCATTTAACCCGAGCTGATGGGCTGTGCGTCTCTGTGAGCCCAGAATGTTCTGCAGGAAGACACTGACAGATAATACATGTGTCTTGGCTCTTGTCCTGTCGCTCCACCAAGCCTTCCACCCAGCCTTCCTCTTTTCATCTTTCCTCCTCCTTCCTGGGATCTGTCTGACTTTGCCCAGGAGCTGATGTATAAATCTGAGCCCTCTGTCTGATGTGGATGACTAGGTGTATTGTCTGCTGCTGTGGCCTCTGGGGAAGAGATCGCCTCACTATTGCCTTTCAACACCACCCCTGTTTTGACACCACCAACTTGTTCCACAGACCAGGCCAGCCTAGCTGTTAACTAGACCAGGTGTTTCCTTCCCATCTGCTGATGGTAAAGGACAGAGAGGTGCCAACAGAAGGTGCTAGAACAACAGTGGTGACCTGGGTGACTGGACCACCTACTCAGATAGCTTATTGTAGCCTTCTGCCCTTCTCATAGCCAATCCTGGGAGTGTCATTCTGTCTTAGAATGAGTCACTGTTTGGCCTACCTGATCTTATGTGGGGTCTGGCAGAACCCTTTATGGGCATTTCACCTGTGTGGGCATTGCATGACCCTGAGTCAGGCCTTTGCCTCTCCTAGGGCCTAGTAGCACTCATAGGCCTCTCTTTCTTTCTTTCCTTTTTTTTGTTAAGATTTATTTATTTGTGCATACAGAACTGGGGTACAAGCCTGAGGCTCAGGGGCGGCAAGAGGCTCTACCAGAGACAGAGTGGGGAGCAGAACAGGCAGATCTATGAAGTACACTGCAGAGGGGAGCAGCGGGCGGGTCAGGAGAGGTCTGCCACGCCATGTGGTCACCTCCAGGGCAGGTGGGGTTCAAACTGATGCGGAAGTGGCTTTGGCTTCTTAGTGCTGTGCTTTAACCCGCTGCGCCACCGAGGAGGGCCAATGGGCCTCTTTTTCAAATGGTGCCTAAGTAGGGCTCCACAGTCCCTACTTGTGGAAACTATGATACTCCCATTTGTTCTTGCACAATCTGCAAATGGCGACATTTCCCATTACAGATGGGGCTATTTCCAGAGCCATAGGATACACTGAGTCATATGGCCAGTGACGGGGTTTTTTGCCCCACACCCAGATCTGCTGCCGAGCCCTGTTCTATACCAGGAGCCATTCAGAGCTGACAGCCGTCCATGCATACAGGCTGTGAAAGTACTTCCACGCATGGAAGACGCTGTCTGCATCAGCTGAGGAGGGCCACAGACTTTTTCCTTTTTATCAGGGGTAGTTGCCTGATTAAATAATCTGTCCTTACTCTAGAGGAAGGAAATATTGTGGCATGTCTTGGTTCTCTGGATTCCTGTAGTTTTGCAGATTTCTCAGTCCCCTGATCTTTCTGGACTTTATCTCCTACTCTAGCAGTCATGTGTTCCTACCAAAGTCTTCAGTGTACTTGTATGTTCTTGTTCATCTGACCAGATTTGCATGATGTCACCCATAGAGCTGCCCATGCAGTGTTCTTCAAGATGGCCATTCTCGATCTTTCCTAATATAGGAAAGTTAATATATAGGATGCTGCATGGGCACTGCTGCCTGTCCCAAGTGCGTGCAGGTGGCATCCGAGCCTTCTTTCTTAAAAAGATGGGAAGGAATTCATTTGTGTGATCAGTGGCTCTGACCTTGTACTTGAGGCCATGATAGTCCATTCTAGGAAAATACCACAACAGCTTTAATTTGGACTATTAGTTAATTGAGTTATGGGATTTGTCTGACTCTGTAGTATTCAAGCTAGTGAATTACATGGCAGTGTGGTGCTAACTACAAGTCTCGAGTCCTCCTGGTCTTCCAGTCCTCATAGGATCACACCTCCCTCGCTCTGTATCCATCCCCTCTGCCTCTCTCTTATAGATAATCCATGGCTAATTTTCTCATGTTAGGAATCTTAGTCCCTTTGTCCTGTAAGGTAACATCTTCAGAGCTTCTGGGGATCAGGGTATGGGCATTTTAGGGAACATGATCTTGCTTGCCATAGTACTTTCTGTGAGATGTCCATCTGTTTTGCTTGTAGGACATCAGCCATCTACTCATCATCTCCATCCTGCTTCAGGTCATTTCCTGGCTACCAATTTTTTTTTAAAGATTTATTTATTTATGAATACTGTGGTATAGGTTAGAGGTGCAGGGGAGGTGAGAGGATTCACTAGAGACAGAGTAGAGAGCAGAACAGGTAGATCTATGAAGTACACTGCTGAGGGGAGCAATGGGTGGGTCAGGAGAGGTCTGCTGTGTCTTGTGGGTCACCTCCAGGCTGGGGGATCGAACTTGCACTGAGGTGGCTGTGGGTCAGGAGAGGTCTGCTGTGTCTTGTAGGTCACCTCCAGGCCGGGGGACCGAACTTGCACTGAGGTGGCTGTGGCCAGCTTACAGTGTTGCACTTTAAACAGTTGTGCCCCCAGGGAGGGCCCGCTGGCTACCATTCTGTCCTTGACACTGATGTTAATCACATTCACCTGGCTTCTGGAAGTTTAGTGCTGCCACCTGCCTCTTATCGCAGAGTCCTAAGCAAGCTCAGCTCTGTGACCTTCCCAGCTACCAATCCTGAATTAAATAACATTTACTAAATGTATGCATATATGAGAGGATATATGAATGAGAGGAAGTCCCATCATTGGTGAACTTATATTCATTCCCAATCTCATTCTCCACTGCTCCTCAAAAACATCCAATTCTATCTGCCTGATGTCTTTCATGGGGATTTGAAGCAAATGCATGATTAAAAAGTGATTTTAACAGACTTAGATTCTGAGACTTAGATTCTTAGAAAGGTGGCCTCTTTGATGGAATGGGGGATGGGAGGGAGTAAAACAGGCTAAGGAGATCCATTGCATGGTGTTGAGTAGAAATATACTATAGTATATTTAGTTGTCAAAGTATAATGATATACACTTGAAGATTTTACAATGTTGTAAACCAATTACTTGTCAATAGAAGCTTTAAAAAAAAAACAGATCTTTTAAAAGATTTCTTTATTTTTGCATAGAAGAACTGGGGTATTGGCTAGAGGTGCATGGCGGGTAGGTGGGTGAGAGGATTCACCAGGAACAACAGAGAGTAAAAAGGTGGATATAGAAATCCACTGCTAGGGGGAGCAGCTGGCCAGAGAGGAGAGGTCTGCTGCATCATATTGGTCAGCTCCCTGGCTGGGGGATCAAACTTAAGCCTTCACTATGATAGCACTGAGACTTAACCTCTAGGTCACCAGAAGGGCCCTGAAAAATGGATTTTTTAAATTTTTTTTTTTTTAAAGATTTATTCATTTGTGCACACAGAACTGGGGTACAGGCCAGAGGCTCAGGGGCAGTGAGAGGCTTCACCAGAGACAGAGTGGGGAACAGAACAGGAAGATCGATGAAGTACACTGCTGAGGGGAGCAGCGGGTGGGTCAGGAAAGGTCTGCGCGCCATGTGGTCACCCCCAGGGCAGGCGGAATCGAACTCATGTGGAAACGGCTTTTAGATTCTCAGTGCTGTGCTTTAACCGGCTGCGCCACCAGGTAGGGCCAAAAAATGGATTTTAATGGGAAAGGGAGCTTCATCATCCTATAGAACATTGATTTTTCCATAAATTCCTAGCCACAGCGGGCCCTAAATATTTCACATCAAAGTATTGTGCTGAGTTGTTTTCTTTCCAGCCCTATCCTCATCTCATGCATAGCTGCAGGAACCTGGAATCAGATGCCACAAGGCATTACAAAGCAACCAAACCTTGAATCCTTTAAAATTTTAAAATCAGGGCCCTCCCTTGTGGCGCAGCAGGTTAAAGCACAGCACTCAGAAGCTAAAGCCACTTCAGCATGAGCTTGATCTCCACCCCGGAGCTGACCCACATAGCCCGGCAGACCTCTCCTGACCTGCCCGCTGCTCCCCTCAGCAATGTACTTTGTCAGTCAGTCTGTTCTGCTCCCCACTGTCTCTGCTAAATCCTCTCACCATCCCTGCACCTCTGGCCTGCACCCCAGTTCTGTATGCATAAAAAATAAATCTTAAAATTTTTTTTTTTAAATCAACCTGACCATATATTCTCCAAGAAGAGTGTCAAGACTTTTTCTGTTAGCCTGAATATAAGCTTACCTTTTTGGCTACAATGTGCTGGGCTGGAGGAGGGAGATTACACTTAGTGACTCATCCCCCTCCCAAGCTCACTGTGCCACCCTGGCCAGCAGGGCCCAGCTTCCTTTAAGCACATGGACAAAGTCAGAAACCTTCAGTGTCACCCTCTACTGAGGAATGAGTGAGAAACTTCATCAAGAGGAAGGTTTGCACACCCCATCTCAGCTGGCATATCATTGCTGACTTTGTGACTGTGATCTATATTTTTTCCTTTCTGGTGTATGTGTTTCAAGGACAGGATTGTTTATCAGGTTATTTCTGTGTATTTAATATGTAAACATCTAATAATAGCGAAGAACTTATCGCTTTGATTTCCAGCCTGTGACACTGGAAGAGCGTGACTAAGATTTCCTTAGATTGAATTGTAGGTGAAATGAAGGGCCCAGATGACTTAGCAGGCCGTTCTGAGATGAAGTGTTTATTTTTTCATGGGAGACTAGTGTATACATTTCACAGAGGCCTGGTATGTGAATTTTGCCCCTTGGAAACACCTATATTTGTTTGGGAACTATTTTTTCCCTCTAACTTTCCAATCAAGACCAAATGGAAATATTTCGCCATAGGAATATATTAAATAGATTTGTTTGTAAAAATCAGAAAATATTTTCCACAGCCTGATTAAAAGATATGACCAAACACTTGTTTTAGATATTTTGAGGTTTAAAGGAAGACAGGACATATCCTTGACTTTCCCTTCTCTTCATTTCAACCCTCTCCTCTGACTCTCTTCCAACCATTATAAAAGTGCTGAGACTACAAATAAAATAAGATGTAGTCCCGGACATAATTGAGTTTAGCAAGTAATAATCTGGGCATTAAAAATAATGGTAGAAATTGCTGCTGTCTAATTAACTTACTTTGTGCTAAGAGCTTTATATGAATAATCTTATTTAATCTTCAGTGTGCTTACTGGCCATTACTTGTGCACACTGAGTCCTCTCTTCTCAGTTTACATCCAGACTTCATCCTCAGTTCCCTTGAGTTTTCTCATCAGGCAAAAAAAAAAACTCTTTTCAAATCCCAGCCTGCAGGGATCAGGCCATCTTGCTGACGTCCCACAACCCCGCACACTGCCTCTCTTTTAACACTCATGGCCACCAGTGGAAAGGATTCCTTAGCCACTTAATCACACCATTTCCCTAATGCTGTTCTTTACTGCCTAGAAAATTATTGCAGACCAACTCTCTCCTGGAATGCTCCAGACCTTCTCTCCCAGATTGCCTTATTAATGGCCCAGAAACTAGACATGATCCAGGGAGAACTTCTGTATGGCTCTCAAGAAATTTCGTCTTGGCCTGTCTCTGCAACAGAAGCTGTGGTGACTGTGGAGCGTCCTTCCTCCCGGCCAAGGGCAAGCCCTCCATTTGAACACTAGATGTCACCTGTGCTGCCTCTTCCAGAACCTTGCAACAACTGTTGCAGACCAGCAGGGTATTATTTCTCTTGCATGAAATTCGACTTTTCTGCTAGCTGCTGTACAATAAAACCCTGTGAAAGATTTCCTGGGATGTCTTGAATTTCCACTTTGCTTTTCTCTTGGAAACACTCCACTCGGATTCCCCCCACAAGTTCACTAAGGCTGCCCCGGCCCTCACACTCAGTAAATATTCCTTGGAATTTAATCCAAGCTCACACACACAGTCCCCACACTGGCAGGCAGGTGGAAGATTCTCATTTCATAGGTTCTAGTTCAAGGTCCTCATTGACCTTGACATTGTTTTCCTGCACTGGTTAATTTCACTTCTCATCCTCCTCTAGCATTCACCTGCATTTAACAAAAGGAACATATTCGCTTCTTCACCCTTTGAACACTCTACTCACCTGGAGTTAATAATTAATAATTTTAATTCTTCACCCTTTGAACACTCTACTCACCTGGAGTTCCTTTGATCTCTTCACTATCCTCTCTGCTTCTTTGCTAGTTACTCCATCTCCTCCAGATTCCCACTCATTCCGGGTATCTTCTCTGTCTACACTCACTTTCTTAGTTACCTGACCCAGCAGTGTTACTTGAAATAACCTAGAGACTGACAGACAACTCCCACCTTTGTTATCTCTGTGGCAATTCTTATTTCCAAGCTCTACTGCTCACCTGCTGCTCAACATTTAGATATTTGATAGGAATAGCCAGAAGATTTCTGGTCTTTCCCCAAACTCATCCCTCCAAAGTATCCCCATGTCTTTCATTTTTTGAGTTGCTCAGGCTAACACTTTATCGTTATCTATTTCTTTTATCCCAGGCAAATCCATAAGCAAATACTGTTGGTTTCTCCTGACACAGCCAGCATCTAGCCACTTCTCACTGCTTCCACTGTTACTGCTGACCTTCTGTAAATCCCTGTCTTTCCTTCAGATACAAGTGTGACAACCTCCCCATTTATCCCCAAATGTACTTGCCAACATTAAAACTCCATTTTAAAAATTTTTTGGTGCTTTGTCTTTTTCCAAGAAAGGAAGTTTTAAGAGGGCAGGGGTTTATGTATTTCATTCAAATATTTGTACTTCCCTTGCCCAGATTTCCACTGAAGCTACTCAGTCAGCATTAATTGAATAATAAGCTATCTCAGTCACATTGGGAGGTAAGCAATAAGGTGATTATTTTAGAGATGACCACAGCTCAGCAAGGTGAAGCGACCTGCTGAAGGTCATGAACTAGGAAGTGGGTGAATGGAGATATGGACTGAATTCCTCAGCTTGAAGTCTGGGTATTTGTGAGTCTATCATTCTGGGATCTGGTTCATAGTTTTCCTCTGAATTCATTATCAATTTTTTTTTAGAAGAAATTCTTAAAATTAACACCAGATTTTTGATCTTTGCATTTACACAGATGATAGCTCCTTTCAGAGCCTCAGTCTCTAACCTGTGCTGGGGGGCCCACTATTCAAATGAGCTGTTCTTTGACCCATGAGTCGCCTTGGGAATTTGTAAATTTATCATGTTAGCAAAGTGGTTCCTCCTTATCAACTATGTTCACCTTTTCAGAATTCTGAGTGGGAAATTCTAAAAAGGATTTAGAGAAGCATAAAGGAAGTGCTTCACCTTAGATTCTAACCCTTTAGTAACAAGAAAGTTCTATTCCACCAGTTGACTCTTTCTGCAGACAGAACTTATTTATTTTTAACATTTTTTTTTAATGTACACATACATTACTGGGGTACAGGCCAGAGGTGCTGTCTCCACCAGAGACAGAGTGGGGGGCAGAACAGGCGGGTTCACTGAAATATACTGCTAAGGGGAGCAGCAGGAGAGACAGGGGAGGTCTGCTGCGCCATGTGTGTGGCTCAGACCCCTGGCCTGGGATAGAACTTCTGCAGTGGCCGAGGCTAGCTTCATAGTGCAGAAACAACCCCTTGCGCCACCAGGAATCCCAGAATTTAACAGTCTTCCATTGACTTCCCTAAGAATCACTGAACCATTATTTCACACGTAGGACACAGCAGTAAATAAAATGGACACATTCCATGTCCTCTGGGAGCTCATATTCTAGTGATGGGGAGAAGAATGATAATCAAGAGCAAATTAATATTTCATATGACAAAAGCTTCTTTGAAGACAGATAACACACAGAAGGAGCGAACAAGTGATGAGTGATTGCTACGCCCATCTGTAACACTTGCACTGAGATAAATAATAGTGTGTGAGTCTTGCGAGAATGAATGAATGGTGTGAAGCAGGAAGTCCAGTCAGGAGTGCCCCCGTGATAGCTGATGGCAGCTAGACGGAAAGA
Organism: Condylura cristata; assembly: GCF_000260355.1. NCBI lineage: Eukaryota > Metazoa > Chordata > Mammalia > Eulipotyphla > Talpidae > Condylura > Condylura cristata. The sequence continues at coordinate 35,758,526 of NW_004567122.1, read as the reverse complement.
AGCTTTGCAAATGGAGAGATGTATTGCAAAGCCAGACGCCACATAGGGAATGTGCCTGAAGGAGAGAAGTTAGGATGATGCCAAGCCTGGGGCCTGAGCAGCTAGAATAAAGCAGCCTTGACTGAGGCATGCGAAGCTACGGCTTGATGACCAAAACTGAGTTTCTTTGAGACCATCAATTTTCTCTGAGTCTCTCTTCCCCTCTCATTGTCTCTTGAGGTACGTAGAGCCAAGCCTTGCTGTGTAGCCAAGGAAAGCCCTTTAGAGTCATTCCACTGTGGGAAACATCCATGCTGGTTCCTCTTCTCACTCTCTTGGCCAGACACAGAGTCTTTCTGTGTCCATGGCTGCTTTCTTCTTACTCTTGGACTAAGAAAGGCACAGACAAGGAAGACTTTCTCTTCCAAACTCAGACACTTGATTTTGATTTAGGAAAGAGAAAGATGATTGAAAGGGATGAAAGAGAGGAAAAAATAGTGTTCGTTGTGTGCCTGATGACGGCAACAGCTTGAACCGATTAGCTGGTTATTATGCATTCTTGTGCATGGCTTGTCACAGGAGTCTGATGTGGAGCTCAAGTCTTACTGCAGGCTCTTGCATGCAAACCTGACCTCAAAGAGTCTAACCAAGTCTTGTAATTTGAAACAACACACACATACACTTATCAAGTGATCAAAAATATGGTATAAATCAATTTAGTAGAGAGTGTTCTGGATTATGATGACAGTAATGGGAGATAATGAGGATGCAAGAAAGGCAAAGAAACCCATGACATTAAAAAAGAAAACAAAACTGATATTTCTCTAGAATTGTAAATATCTCTTACATATTTTTGCTTTTCTTACAAACGCACAAGATCCCTCCCAGCAAGTTTGGGACCACAATATCTATGGCAAATATGCAGAGAGAGCTCTGCAAGGTTTCATTTTATAGTATATAGTTAAATCTCTTTTTACTCTCTTCTAAATATAATCCTGCTCATTTGCATGCCAATCCCCAGAATGCTTTGTAATTTCACAACTCTTGGCTAGTGGTCTGAGCACTTAAGCTTTAAGAACAAAGCAAAATGTTTAGGGCGTGCCTTTGGCTTCAGTCTATTTTTCTTTTCCCCTGCACTTTGCAAAAGAGTGCCAGGAGGTGACCTTTGCCTGGCCTTCATACTTCAAGCCAGAGCATCACAGAAATGAAGTGGAGACTATGGACTTTTCCTGTGAAGATGGCATTCAGTTCATTCACTGGAGAGGGCTTGTGTCAAGGGTCTTAGTCTGCTCTTTGATTATGCCACCAGGCTGGTTCCCTTCAGAAAGCCCACGCTAGAGCATTCTCTGCTCTTTTGGGGGGATGCTTTCTAGAGCTTCTCTATTTCAAAGGAGTGAAAAGAAGGTCCAAAGTGTGCTCAGTGATCTGCCTAAAAGAAATGTGAATTCAGGATACTGCTCACACACCTAATCTTCTTAGGGAATTTACTAGGGCTTTTGGATGGACAGTTGATGGGGGCCGGGGGTGGTGGTGGTGGTGGATAGGAGACTTGGCTGGAGGGGTTTATAATTTTGCACAGCAAGCCATTTTTATTGATGTCATTTAAATGGTATGTGTGGGATTGATTTTCGGGAGCTCCGAGAAAGCGCCCCACCCCGACCACTACTCCCAAGGTCTCTTCAAATATGTCTTCCCTGGGTGTATCATTTGAGCTGGTAATTAGAGGACATATATCTTGACGCCAAAAGGCCACGTTCTGGCTCCTCATGACACACTGACCTTTGTCTTTTTCTGTGTGCAGTGAGCTCCGTACCGTGGACAGCACACGTGGGCACTGCGGAGCCGGCGCAGGGGCGTCCTTCACCAAACCTGCGCGGCTCACCAGTACACGTGCAGGGGCTTCTGCCTTCCCCCCACAGGTTTCTTCTTCCACCCGGAGCAGTATTCATGCGCGTCCTTTCAGTCTGAGAGCCAAGCAGTGGCACTCTTTTAAAAAACAGTATTTTGACACTTTACCCAGACAGAAGGGTTGATGTTAACGGGCCTGGTGTCCCTCGCGGCCCTGCGAGAGTGAGCGGTCGCTTTGCATTTCTTGATCTGTATTTTCAGGACGGCAGCGGGCTGCTCACTGACCAGTTCTCGGCTGGCCCAGGGATCGCGCCGGCTGTTTGCACAGCCAGCTGCCAGCAGAGGCAGCGCCCAGCCCTTCGCGGTAACAAAGGCGGCGGCCACCGCCTCCTGCCCGCGCCGGCCGAGGAGCACGCGTTCCGGGAGGGAAATTGGGGCCATCTCCTTTGTGAAATGAGGGTGCTGATGGTGGGACTTGGAGTCCGGGGCTGCTCGGAGACATGGGCGCCTTTCAGGGCGAGGCGCGCGAAGCCCGCGGGGCGCCGCCTGAGCTCCCCTCCCTACACGCGGGACTGCAGCATCCCCGCCCCGAAAAGTCCCTCGCGCCCCCTGGTGGCTGCCGCGCCACAGACTCCGCCGCACTCGCTAGTCACCAAAAAAAAAAAAAAAAAAGAAGAAGAAAAAGAAAAAGTGGGTGAGGCCGAAGCTACGAGAAAAATCAATAGGGAGAAGAGCGAAGAGGGAGGAGTCGCGGATCAGCCATTCTTGTCTTACGGGGTTCCCAGCTGGCACCGCAAAAGAAAAAGAAAAAGAAAAAAAAAAAGCTCGGGCGTGCACACTAGTGGAAGAGGGGGGGTATAGCGGGAGGGTCGGGGTGAAAGGGGGACCTGGGAGATTTACTATTGTCTCTGGCAACCACCGCGGGAGCCCGGGAGGGGGGCGGAGGCGAGAGGAGGCGGCGGCCGCGGCCAGCGCACCATTCGCTCCACCTGATCTCGGGGCGCTGTGCGCTGAGGAAGGCGCGGGCGAGCAAGAACAGAAGGAGGGAGGGAGGCAGCTGCTGCAGCCACCGCCGCCACCATGTCCTACCAAGGCAAGAAGAACATCCCGCGGATCACGGTGAGTCCGCGCGCCGCAGCCTGCACAGCTCACCCGCTCGCTGCCTTCTGCACCACCGCGGAGGCGGCACGGATCCCGCCGGCTCCCCCGGCCGGGTCCCGGGGGAGGAATGGGGACCCGGGGCCGGGGGGGTTGGAGAGCGGCGGTCAGTCTCGCCGGCGCGGCGGGCGCCACACAGACGGGGCGACCCTGGGTTTAGGGGGAAACAAAACAAAGAGGAAACCCAAACAGTGGCGCGAAGAACTTTGGATTATTTCTCCTCCTTCCCCACCACCCGGTAGTTTCCAGAGAACACAGACTTACGACCTTTCCTGGACCCCGCGCCACTGGGGTGGGGGTGGAGGGGGGAGCCGTGCGTACTACCCTCGGCAGAGGGGTGCTTTTTGTTTAAGATTTTCAGGCACAGTGGGGGGTAGATGACAGCTTTCCCCAGGGATACAGTCCGCCTGACCGCGCCCCTCTCTTAGCCCCTGGCCCAGGCGCCGCTAGGGTGCTAGGGTGTCTTGGACCATCAGTCCTCACCCTGTTCCCGTCTTGTCTGCTTTCACCTCGCCTATTTCGGTGCGTCATGTTCTGGACCGGACAGCGAGAATGACCAACTTTCTTTCTTTCTTTCTTTTTTATCCTGGGTGCACTTTTCATGCCATTCCTCCCTCTCATCCCAAGAAAACGTTGAGTTTTTAGAGCGGATTTTAGTTGCGGCGGCAGGCGCACCCTGTGTGGGTGCCGCGTTCAGTTGCCATTGTGCTTAGGACCCAGCAGCTCGCCCGCGGGGTCCGAGGCGCTGGGGGTGCGCCTAGGGCGGGGTGCAACGGGGATGTGCCATTATCACACACAAAATCCGCATCTTTGCGGGAGTCTGGCTCCGAGCTCGTCTGGGCAAAATACCTTTGCCGTGTCCCAGGATTCCTACCGGACGCACTGAATGATGTCCCCGAACAGCAGGGGCACACTGCAGGCTGTGGTGGGCATTTAAAAGAAAAGTCAAAACAACAACAATAATAACAACGAACCACTGACATTTGTTAGTTTCGCACAAAATAGTGCGGTGGGCTTTGTCTGTAGTGAGTGGGGAGGGGGTGGCTACTCCATCTTTGCAAGGGGAACAAAGGAAGTGATCAGCTGGCCCCTGGGAGGCTCTGCAGCTGCCCTGAGGCAGAGCTGTACCTGCTACCCTGGTAGGTACCCGGATCTGCCAGGTTGGCTATACACAGCAGTCTGTGTGCACTTGTTCCTTTAAGCTTGGGAACACCCTGTGCGTCTGGATGGCGGTGAAGGACCTTCCTCTCCATAGGCAGAGGAAAACGTTCTTGCCTCTAGTGTACTTTATTGCCAAATGGTTTATCCCTGTTTTAGTGTGCTACCTTTTTCAGGCACCTGTGTCCCATCCCTAGCCAGCTGTCCAGCTGATCTCAGGGAAGCAACATTCCTTGGAGGAAGAGTTGTAATGTTTATGGATTCTTCTGTCAGGTAGATGCCGGGGGTTTAACCCCATCCTCCTTTACCAATACCTGCATTATTGAAGAATGATGGGTCTTTTACAAAGCCTGATATGTTCCTGAACCAGTTGTCTTCGCAAAGAGACATAGAAGCTATAATTAAAAAAAAAAAAAAAACCGATTGGGATAAAGGCTCAATTTTTCTATTTATTTCCCTAACTTTACATTCATGCGGCAAGTGTGCATTTACCTTCCCCCGTTTGGAATAGCGGAGAACATATTCTTTTTTCCTCCTTAGCCTCAAGACTGCAATGGTTGTTGAGAACCCAGCTCTGGCATCAGGGCCACGCCCATTCTCTTAGGTATTAAGCTACCTTTAAGGGAAGACACAGAAATGTAGCCTTGATGATTGGCCTCAGAAGCTCCCCATAATTGAGACTGTGCCCTAATCTGAGGCTGAGCTTGTAAGGGGTTCCCTTTTGTTCCTGTTTGGATGCTCTTCCCTGGGGTGCAGCCTTCATTTTCAGTGCGGCTTCCAGCCTTTCTCTCTGCCTGTGGGGCGTGGTGCTGCAGAGACACCTCTTCCTGAACCCTGGGCCAAGTCTCCAGCAGCTGTGACCGCATTGGACACCGGGTGTGAATTTCTTTAAGCCAGACTGCCTTACATTCATTGTTGAAAGGAGGGGGTTGGGGAGAAGAGGGCATGGCATGGCATGGCAGGAGTAGGGAGGTGGCATGGCAGGCTTTGGTGGGGGGGCAAGGAATCCATCCATTTGTACATTCTTCTCATGCTTTATGTTTGCATTTCAGAAACAGGAATACTAATTTAGAATGGAATATTTTTGTACATTTGCATGTCTATGGGTAATTATGGTTATTTGCATACACATTAGGGTTGAGACATCCTCCCTAAATATAGTTAAAACCGTAAAATTATGAACCCGGAGAGATGTAAAGAAAATAGGGTTCAAGATCTACATTATTCTGTTCTCGTAATTATTTTCATGGTGGGATTGTGGGATTTGAATGTTTCCCATTCCTGCCTGTATTCCTTTCTGTGAAGACTGCCCCACCCAGTAGCTAAAAACGTCACTATAATCTGAGGACCGATGGAGGCAGTCTTTCTTGGCCCTGTACCTTTTGCCTCCACAGGCACCACCCTCTGCCACCATTTTGGGGCAAAATAAGGTTTTTCTTTGCTTTTTGTTTTTCCTCCTCCCCGTTTTTGCTGCCCTTCTGTGTTTAGAGCTTTTCTCTGACCCTGTGTTTATTGGTTTCCTGGAGGGACTTCTCTGCTGCTGGGCTCTCCCAATGCAATCTCAAGCCTCAGATCTCATTGTTCCCTGTCAGGTCCGCTCCATGCACAACCTGCGTGTGCTAATGCCAACACTGTCCTTGCTGCTCAGTGTCGGAGACTGGCCCTTTGGATGGTTCCATGGAGCAGAGCAGCGGCCTTGACTGTCACCCCCTGCCTCTGCTGTCTAGCACAGTGTGTGGCATGGATGCCGGCTGAGTATCAGTTAAATCAATAAGTGAATTAAAAACTGTTCCTAACAAGGATAGCTCATACCATTATTTTTTTTTTTAAGATTTATTTATTTATGCATACAGAACTGGGGTAAAGGCCAGAGGCTCAGGGGCGGTGAGAGGCTTCACCAGAGACAGAGTGGGGAGCAGAACAGGCAGATCAATGAAGTACACTGCTGAGGGGAGCAGCGGGCGGGTCAGGAGAGGTCTGCCGCGCCATGTGGTCATCTCCGGGGCTGGCGGGAATCAAACTCATGCAGAAGCGGCTTTGGATTCTCAGTGCTGTCCTTTAACCTGCTGCGCCACCAGGGAGGGCCTCACACCATTAATTTAATTGTCTAATGTGCATTATCTCATGGAATTCTTAAAGCAACACTGCCTGACAGGCATTATATTTATTCCTATTTCACACACCCTCAAAATAGAGAATCAAATGCATCTTCCCAGGTGAGAGAGAGTATTAGAGGCAAGACGCTAACTTACACACCAACTGAAGTCCAAGTGCTGGCCCCACTCCACTGTGTTCTCCTTGGCGGCACTCCCTCTGCATCACTTCAACTTGGTTTTGGTAGGACAGATGGTTGGGAGAAAGATTCTGGCTGTTTCCAAGGGTTTCGGGACAAGGAAACTATTTTTGTTTTCTGCCACTATCAACAAATTCCATACCTTGGTCTCACTTGACTTTCACATATGTATTTTTTTAAAGATTTATTTATTTATATAACAATTGGGGTGCAGGTGGGGGGTGAGAAGATTCGTCAGCGATAGAGTGGGGTGCAGAACAGGCAGAGATACTGAAATGCACTGCTGAGGGGAGCAGTGGGTGAGGTCTGCTGCACCATGTGAGTCACCTCCCTGGCCGGGAATTGAACTTGTGTTGCAATGGTTGCAGACAGCTTCATAGTGCTGCGCTGTAACCCCTTGTGCCGCCAGGGAGGGCCCTTGGCCTTTTATGTGAAGTAAATAGAAGTCACCATTTTGGGGGCGGTAACTACCACTTCAATCCTGTAGGTAGAAAGTTTTATAGTTGGGATTTCCCATGCAACTTAAAGCTGACTGTGCATGTGGGGATCTAACATTTAGTTTCCAGTGCTTTCTACAGGTCCTCTTTTCAAAGTCTCTACAAAAGCTCAGTTTTCAGTTAAGGAAATAGAAACATTGGCACATGATGTCAGCTATCCAGAGTTACACAGCAAGAGTTTGGGGGCAAAGTTGGAAATCAAACCTGGGTATTTCTGGCTGTGCAGTCTCAGCGCCAGGTACCTGGGAGATGGTGGCAGGTCTGGGAAAAGAGCTCCGTGATTCTCTAGGAGACAATTCACAGAGAACTGGTTATTGCAGATACCGATTGGATTCTTGTAAATACCACCTGGGAGACAGTACATTGCCACTGCATTGCAGTTCGGGTTGTTTGTGTCTGTTGTTTGGGAGTTGTGGAAAGACTCACCTTCAGACAGGAGCAGCACCTGGAGAATAGTTAGGGCACCCTGATCTCACATAGAGGGGAAATGAAGCACCCCATGAACTGGAGGGATACTCAGGCCTCAGCAGCACAGGAGTGGGGCACCTGGAATCTGGAAGGTCTGAGCCTTCCACTGGTCTCCACGGGTGTCACTTTGGTGTGGGGGGAGGGGGGAAAGGGAGGGAACCAGAGCTTACGGGAGCAGCAGAGTGCAGTCATCCAGAGCATGCACTGTCTGTGTAAGGCAACTTGGAAGGGCTTTCCAGGGGGGAAAGGCAGGGAAGATTTCAAAGACCTTAAGGCATGGAAAGCATCTTAGATGTCTGACCACGGATGTCTCAGTCCTGGCCTGAGTGGGTGTTTGTTTCTTTACATTTTGAATAGGAACGTGGTGGTTATTCTTCTTCCTCAAATCCTAGCAAAACGCCTCCGGTGTCTCAAGACAGTAGCTATCAAGGAGCCAGCTGGACGCTTGGGGGCATTCTGGAGAAGCTGGTTTCCTGAGAGAATTAATCTCTGTGGTAGGGTTGTCAGTTTACAAATAAACTGTGCTCTTGAAAGCTCAGATGAGGTAGTGACTATGCAGTGGTCTGTGAACCCCTCCCCCAAGGTATTCAAGATGGTGAACACTGATTTGTTTATAAAATCTCAACCACTCTGGAACGTGAAAACTAGTAAAGGAAGACAGAGGTCTGGGTTAGAAAGAGACTTGTGAGGAGACTTTTTTAATGAAGTTTTCAAAAACAGCACACATAGCATTTTGTAAAAACACTGATCTTTTCCTGCTTAGTTATGTCCCAGTGTTCTCAGAATATTCCTGTCATTCATTTCTGACAACCTAAGTGGGGCCACCCCACTGCTTTGCCCTTCTATAGACAAGCCTGTCGCCTCAAGAAAGGGCATTTTCCTTGCTTACTGAACTGTATTATTTTTCAGCCCTGGTCGGCTCCAGCCTAGAGCTAGAGTAATGAATACCCTTTTTAGCAATTTCTTCACAACTCTGTTCAGTGGTTTTTCTCACTCCTCTCTCTCCTCAGTTGGGAAGATTGAACATGATCAGGAACGAAAACCTCCTCATGCCCTAAAGATCCTCAATTCTTTAACTTTTGACTTATTTCATAAAATTATAGACATTTGCTTATTACATTAGAAAGATGACAAAGTGTCTCCGAGGATAGAAGTGTGTCCCTGGGATACGAATGTGCTGAGCTCCGAGTCAGGGCTTCTGGGTATCAGGGCACTGGGACTGGCAGATGCCATAATCCCCTGGGAGGAAGTTACTGGGAGGAAGGAACTGCTCCCACTTCTGCCCTCCACACCGCAGACTCCAGTTAACCTTTTCTCCCATTTTCTGTAGACTAGTGGGAAGTAAATAAGATCCTGAACAGTCTAGAGAAATAACTCCTTTATTCCAGACTCTTCTGTGAAGTATTTCCTTCATTAAACGCAATATATTCCTATTTCAACATGTGAAATAGATTGAAAAATATAATTTGGTGGGATAGAATGAGCCCTTCAACTTGGCCTCTTCTTTTGGCCTTAGTCTCTGTGTGGAATCCAGAATGAAGCCTACTTCTAGAATGTTTCTTCTGTTAGATTGTAGGACTCGCTGTGGTGAGGAAGATGGGCCTAGCTCAGAGGGGCTGTTATCCAAGCTACCACGTGGGCAGACACTTAGATCAGGTGATTATCTCATTTGATTCACAACAATTGCTGTAGCTACAATTATTAAGCATCCTTTTACATTCTGGTTAAAGACTCGGATTAACTAACTTGATTAAAGTCACTGTAGCTAAAGAAGCAAGTTCCCGGGACTGATCTCTAGAGGCTACTTGGTTTCATAGGCAGGAAAGCAGTAATTCCCTAACCAGGGGTGACTAGCCCCACCCTCACCAACTCCAGCTGTCCACACCTGCTGTTGGCAAAGGTAGGTCAGTTCACAGGGTGGCAGGAGTGGGCAACATCACATCACCATCGCAACAACTGAGCGGGAGTCATAATGCTGGTTGCTTCACGGCTCTGCCAGCTGTCTGAGCTGGCTGCTGGCTTTTACCCAGGAGCACGTATGAGTACAGGGTGGAAAAGCAGATGTGATTTTTCGGCCTTGCGTAAGAGCAGATCTGGCCCCAGAGCCCCTCTGTTCCTTTTCTCTTCCCAGACATAGGAGCCAGAGACTGTGTTCCGCTCAGCCTGGCTGAGAAACGCGGGACACACCCAGCACTGCTGGCCAGAAGGGGGCGCTTCACCCCGGCATGGTCCAGGAACCTCCCTGCAGCCTCTGGATTGTCTCATGGTTTACTCAAGCGAAGTCCTGTACACTGAAATATGAAGGATAAAATGAGATTTTATTTTTCGAAGAGTAGGGTTTCTCTGACTGGTAGAGCAAAGAAGGCCTCTTGTTTTAGGACTTGGTGAAGGGACGAGAGCCTGGATGCAGTGGGTGCCAACACCCCATGGCTCAGACTTGCCCTGGCCTCTAACTCGCCTTTCATTCTGGTCAAACCCTCATGAACCTGCCTACATCCTGCATCATGCAAACGTGTGCACCCTACCTAATGGGTCCCCGAGGGCCCTGTCAGTGCAAAGGCCCTGGGGAACCTTGATTTTATCTTCTGTCTCCTGAGATTATGGGCAGTCTCTCCTTGCTTTGCTTCAAATGCACAGAGAGCAGCGAGAAAGTGCAGGAGAGCATCTGTCCTTGACCACCTCTGTGGGACCAGCCAACATCTGTGTTGGGTAGAGGGTCTTGGGTTGCTTTTTACCCTTAAATCCCCAGCCTTTCCTCACTCAGAAAGTGGACTTTGTGCAGGAAGAAATGGGAGGGTAATGATGATTGATAGGGCCCTTTCCTTAGCAGAGCGTTAGCATGCAAAGGAGCTTTACTGCAATGATGTCATGACTCATTTGCTGGCACAGTCTCACTTCGGGATCAGGCTGTCATTGGTAAGGGTGGCGGGGCTACAGTTGCGCCAAATTGAGACTGGGCCAACAAACCAGAGAGAGCAAGTCCGACTCTCTCTATGCTCAGCAAACTCTGTCCAGTTGCTCTGGCCAGTAGCTGTAAGTGGTGGCTGTCATCCAATGGAAATAACCCTCACCCCAAGGCCCGGCAGTAGCCCCAAGTATATGTGGTGGGAATGGGCCTGGCTTTGTGACCACGGAATTTCCAGTCCTTCCTCTGTCTTTGGCTGGCACATAGTAAACCTTCTGTAAATATTTGTCAAGTAAATTTAACACTTAACACTTAATTTGTGGGAGTAATTTCAAGCCCGAAGATGGCATACATCTGTGCGTTCTACACAATCCTCTCTGTCATTGACTAGAGCAGATGTGCCAGGGAAACCAACCTGTCATTTCGATTTCTCTCTTATCCGGCCTCCATTCCTCTCCTTCCAAGTTCTGCACCTGGCCTCATTCTCAGCCTGTTTCAGGATCCCACCTGGGAACTTCTTGTTTGCAGACCGATCTGCAAATAATTTAAAAGAATGAATCCAGACCTTGAAATCTTCCTTCAAATAAAGAAATTGTTACCATGACTGTTTGAGTGAGGAACCAACATAGCTCTTCACTAAACTCCCTTTCTGTCTTTGCACAGAAAATGTCACTGAATTATTAGCAGCTTTTACATCGGCCCAGTATGCACTTGGGAGGCAAGCTCTGCCTTAGAAAACTTATTTCAGGAGCAGGTCCTACTTGTCTTCTGTTCCCCTGTTATTGTTGAACATATAAATGGAATGTTTTTATGCTTGTGTATGTCTTCTCGAGATTTTCAGTCCCCTACCCTACTGCATCGGCCAGTGTCTGCCCACTTATATTTGGAGTTACTCTTGCTAATTAGCTTTTATTCTAAAAACCCTGGTTGTTTTAAGGAGTGGGACAGTTCACTTTAAAGCACATTTCATCAAACTCAGCTATGTGTGTAAACCACACAGTTTATGGCCTTCGTAGGTTTATGTGTAAAATTAATAGTCACTATATTCTTTTAAAAGGAGCATCTATAGGGGCATACAAAATAGAGGAATTAAAGTATATTTTTGGAACCTAAAACCTTGAAGCTCTTTATATGTTGGAATGTGTCCTATATAGTAGAGGTATAATACAGGTATAATAAAGCACTTTTCTATTTTTTGATTGAGTGAATAAATATTTATTGACCATCTATTGGCCTAACTTTCTGATGATAGTCACAGGAGCACTAATCCAGAATATAGTAAGTTACACTAATAAGAATCACCATTAGTATATCGTATTAAGGGTTTTGTATTTATTATCTTATGCAATCCTTAAAATAACTCAACTAGGTATGTGGGTTTCCAACTAAGTCTTCCCATTTTATGGATGCCATCAGGGAACTTGCCAGAACTCATACAGACCTTTGGTGGTAGAACCTAAAGTAGCATTGCATTATAACAGAAATTACAGAAAAGCATCATAATAAGTCAACTTCTGTGTATACTACATACAGTTCAACCTTTACATGCACCCTTTGCCATACAATTAACCCATTTATTCAACTCTTCTCCCCTTCCCTTTTTGTAACCACTAACTTAGTCTAAAAGTTCATTTTTGTTTTACTGGGTTCATTCATTTTTACCGCATTTGAGTGAAGTCATAGAGTGGTGTTTTTTTTTGTTCATGTTACATCTCTAAGCATAGTACCCAGTAGGTTCATCCATGAATTGTTGCAAATGGCAGGATTACATCATTTTCTTTTTTTAACAACTGAGTAGTATTCCACCGTGTATACATGCACTGCATCTTTATCCACTCATTTATCAGAGGACGCTTTAGTTGTTCCAGTTGTTGACTTGCAAAATATATATATATATATATTGCTGCAGTGAACATGGGGGTATATACATTTCAGAGCCCACATTCTTAACCTCACTATAGGGCATTACTTTAAACTTCACCTTCTTTTAATCCTCCCCCACTTTTGGAGTCATGAGACAGTGATTCACATTTGAGTTCATTTGATTCAAGTTTAAGGTTAAGACCTCTCTGCTCCTACTAGTGAGGCTATGGGTGACATGAACAGCCCCCCTCTGCCAGTGGTTGGACTCATCAGCACCATCTAGCGGCAGGAGACTTGTCAACCTTCCCATTGAGAACAACCTTGATTCCCAGCACCCTGAGGGCAGGTGAACAGTGTTGTAGTGACACAGCCAACTTGCCAGGGAGGTGCCCATCACACTCAGCATGAGAGGCCTTTTTGCATTGAATTAGCAAAAATTCTAGGGAGGGGGTCTTCTTGATATGGTCTTGACAGCCACCTCTCATTCTATGCTGCACTCCCCAATTAGTTAAATGAATCTGAAGCAAGATTCCTCTGAAGTTTTAATGTGGCTGCATTCAAGTCAGCATTCTCAGAGAATTTTTAGTACAGCCTCTCCCTACGATGAGGAAACTGAGCCCCAAGTGGTACTGAGGGAATTAGGGCTTTTTCTGCTGTCTGGCTTACCGAAGGACACTGAGGTTATGAAATCGAGTAGGACATTTTTTTTTCCTCCCAACTCCAAAAGTAAAAGCATGATAGTTGTAGGGAAATATTACCAAATAACACACAAAATGCAACAATAAAAAACGGTACAAAGAAATTACTCGACAGCCACAGTAAACAGTAAGGACACACCTTCTGGAATTTTACCAGCTACATGTTGTTCCTGCTGTCTTATCTTCTGCTTTCCATGTTATCATATATTATGGCATCTTTGCATGTGGTCAGTATCTTGCCATAACATAATTTTAAGTCCCTACGTATTATCCTGGTGCTTGGGGATCTGGTTAAATTAATCCTATTTTGAATTTGAGCTTTTTGGTTTGTGTCCAAGATCATGGTAGTAGGACAAAAACGAAACGATGGATTCGTTTTCAGTTGTAATGTTTTAGCTGCAGCAAAATTAAAAGCTGCTCCAAGAAGAGAGGATGAGTAACCTGCCTGGAGTTGCTGAGCTCACAGCTCTCGGATGTGGATTTCAACCCCACTATTTCATCAGACCCATTTTCTGTTCCAGTTGTGCCCTTTCAGGGATAGCTGCTTTCCCTCTTTGTTTTCTTGCACTGTCAAATGAGCACCTCTGTTTTCTCCTCACTTTCCTTGTGTCCCTGTCTGGTCGAGGCTATTGACATTTGTAGCCACGCAGTGATCTTTGGCCTGAAGCTACACAGCTGGGCAGGAAACATGGCCAGTTCTTCTCTCCCTCTTTGATGGCCCAACCTATAGGCTGGAAGCTGGTTTTGATTTTACAATTTTCTGTGTATGTGTGTTTGTTTTTAAAGCTTTTCCTCCTTAATTCTTTCAAGGAGACTTTTATTTGAAATCATACACTCTTTCCCTCAAAGCCAATCTGTGCCCCAAATCTTGATGAGATTACTTTGTTTGGTGATACTGATAAATTCAGAGTGGGGTTTCTGGTTGATCCAACAAAATTGATTTAAATTATGGCCTTACAGAATGAAAGGACTTGAAACAACTTTGAAAGTTTTAAAGCAGTTGAGGATAATCCTCTGCTTCCAGAGAAAGTAAGCTTTTGTTTTGATTTCAGTTACTTCATTGTGTGCTCTACTTTAGACCCTTTGCTATGAGAAAGTAGTGGGAAACTTAGCTTTGCTTAGGTAAAGGCAGAAAGAGAAATAAGTTAATAGCTATTAATTGCGAGATAGGACAGAATTCACTTCCTTGTCTGATTTTAAAATTCACTACTTTTTAACATTAGTCAACTGCATAACAATGGTTCCAGACATCTTTGATTAACCTCTTTATCAAGAATTAGTGGGCCTCTCTGGTGGCACAGCAGCTAAAGCACAGCACTATGAGGCTATCCACAACCACTGCAGCACGTTTGATCCCCGGCCAGGGAGCTGACCCACAGGGCACAGCAGACTTCTCCTGTCCTGCGCGCTGCTCCCCTCAGCAGTGTATTTCAGTAGATCTGCTTGTTCTGCTCCCCACTCTGTCTCTGCTTCCAAAAGAAGATTATTCTCCTAGTGTTAGAGTCATAGCAAGTTGGGTAGTGGTTGCTGGCAGATGACAACATCATGCTTTCTGGTGGACATAGGGGTCTGCGGCCTTCAGGCACAGGGAATGGCTTCTTAAAATGTCAACATGGTCTGTGCAAACAGAACATGGTCAGGAATATGTCCCGGGAGTTGCCTGCTGTGGAAAGTCTTAGATCTTGTTGAAGGTGAAGAAACTTTCAAATGCCTCCTCTTTTCATTTCTGAGTTCTGATAATTTTCAAGTGTTTCTTCAATAGTCTTTATGTCAAGGACACATTGCATGCAGTCTGCCCTACCTCCTGACGTCTTTGTTCTCAGTGCATCGGCGGTTTTCTCTGTCATTAGAACTTGGAGATGTTGGGGCCCAAGAGTCAAAAATAGCCACTGCCTTAATGGCCAACGAACTTTCGAATGAAGATATGCAGGTTTCTAGGCTGACAGAAGGCTGTGACCAAGAGAATCTGTCAACAGGTTGTCAGATTCTTGCATCAAGATGGGGTCAGAAAACAGGTGACCTCTCCCACTTACTCTGCTCCACATACTTCTCTCCAGGAGGAGTGTTTGGGTTCTGTGGGAAGGTATGCAAGACATATCTGTTAACTAAAAAGAAAGTCAAGGAACTTTTGGGGGAGCCCGTGGGTGAGAGACATTGGAGAAAATTTAAGTCCAGTTTTTAGAGACCTGCATGTATTGAGCACTTACTTACTCAGAATCTGGGTTTCATCCTTATCTCTATCCCCGGGGGAGGAACCACGCTCATTCTGCAACCAGCATTGTGGCCCAGCACTTGACCCTGTTCCACTGGGCTGCGAGGCTCAGATTCAGCCTTTGGCATCTTTGGAGCAGAGAAAGTGATGAGGCCCCACTTCGCTTTCCCATACAGACTCAATGGCTGATGTCAGAGCAGCTGCTCAAGTCTCACTGGGGAGCATCTCTGGTCTTCCAAGCAGTCCTTCCCCCCACACTCTTTCTGGAAGGACTCTTAGTGGTGGCAAAGCTTGAGCTGGAGCAGCACAGCTGTCTGCTCTCTTCAATGCTCTACCATAGGACAGTTGGAGTGTTTAAGGAAGTTGCATAAGTCAGTGGTTGTGCGCTCATAACCACAATCCCCAGACAGCCCCGCCAATTTTAAAAAGTATAAGGTCAGTCTTGGAGAAGAATCCTTACAGCCCCCACAAATGGCTGGGGAGCAATTGCCTATCATTTGGAGGTGCCACTCACACTTTCCAAGGCCCAGCCTGCATCGCTCTGCTGGGAATTGCATTTTGGCTGGCTTTCAGAGCTCGTGAAAGAGTTTCTTGTCTCTGAGAAACAGTAGGGTGGGAACTCACCAGGCTTCCCTGTCATTGTAAAGGCCCATCAGAGCCAGCTGCTGGTCAGAAATGATCAAAGAGAACTTCTCATAGAGGGAAGTGGGGACCATTCATTAGTGGGGGGCCCAGAGAGTGGGCTGCCTGGCTCAGGATCACAGCTTTGTCAAAATTGAGGCCAGGGTCTTTTTCTCCTGTGTCCCCATTCAGTTGTGATACTATTTTTATTTTTAAGATTTATTTATTTATGCATACAGAACTGGGGTACAGGCCAGAGGTGCAGAGGTTCACCAGAGACAGAGTGGGGATCAGAACTGATGAAGTACACTGCTGAGGGGAGCAGTGGGCAGATCAGGAGAGGTCTGCTGCACCACGTGGATCATCTTCGGGGAGGGGATTGAACTCATGCTGAAGTGGCTTTAGCTTCTTAGTGCTGTGCTTTAACCCGTTGCACTGCCAGGGAGGGCCTGGGATAACTATTTTAATGGCAACTTAAGTGCATCTGTTGCAGGGCACCCAATGTGAATTGGGTTGTCTATCTGTGGGTCCTCACTTGTGCGCTTAAGATTTAACCATACTGCAGACACACACAAAAAGGTTGGATAATGGGTTTATTTACAAGGAAAAAGGTAAAGGAACAATGTAGAGAAAAAAAAGAAATATGAGTTAACTAGAATATCCTACCATTTCTGTTGACTTGGACTCCAGTAGCACACTGAAAGCTGATTGAGAGCAAAAACGACCAGTCCTAAGCCACCAGACCCAGAGAGATCCCCGAGCCCATATGTCCGGTTTTATCCCAACCTGGCTGCTCAGCTCCGCCCTCACGTCCCAGCATGCTTCTCCTTGGTCTTGATGGGATTTGGAGTTCAGTGTCTGGAGTGGAGGCGGAGTCCATGAAACCTGTACCACTAACATCTGACCATTGTCCTAAATCAGCCCCCCCCCTCTACTTACTGCAAGTTTATTTAGCACCTCAAAATTACTATTCATACTCGTGTGCTCAAATGTGTTATTTTATTAATTGGGTCTTTCCTGGTCATCCGGCCTGAGGTCTTTTGGTGACCTAGACCTGTCACTTTTCATTCCCCTTTCGTTCACGATTCCCCACACCTCCTTTTTCTTCATCCCTTCCTCCTGTCGTAGCCAATGTTAATTTGATATATGTTCTTCTAGAACTTTCTGCTGTTTCCAAAACCCATAAAAAAACCTAATATTTTTTGTCTGACTTTCTAAAGCTAGAATCATGTACACCTTGGTCTGCAACTTGCCTGTTTTAGATTTTCAATTCAAGAAACAGATTCAACCTGTCTAAAAGATAACTGCATAATAATCCACAATCTGGTTCAATTACACACCATAATTGGGTTTCCAGGGCTGGGTCTGGGTGTGTCCTTTGCCTCCCCGGACACCGTCTCACCTTCTTTTGCCTGCTCCCTGGCCCTGTACCTGTAGACCCATCTTGGATTCAGTTGCATCATCTAGTTGGTTTCAGTTCAGGGGCTCCACCAAGAGGTTGGAGGGATGGGAAACAGTTAAGTTGGGGTGACTGTTCCCAGTTCCTTCCTGCTGGCTCACTTTGAACCAGCACCTCCTCCCCTCTGCTGCTTCTTCCCCACACCCCTCCTGGCCACTCCTCAGGCCTGCTCCCACCCTAGGCCCCCTGCTGTTCACAGGCCCTGGAAGCTGGGGATCTGTTTGCCTTCCCTGAACTATTTTTGTTAAGTAATCCTTTTGCTAAGATTCTAATAGTCCAGCGGGAGTATTCCTTCTGCTTCCCGACACCATGGATGATAATGTAGCTTTTTCTAACTTTCTAACTAGCTCCTTCCTTTAGTACCAGGTTGGCCTTTTTCTGTCTGCTTAGTTTTAGCTTTTTTCTCTTAAACTCAGAGATTGTATTTCATTCATTTTCTAAGTCCTTCCAGAAAAAGGTCAAACTCCCTATCCAGCCATTTCTCTATTGCCAGGAGACTAAACACAGGGACTTTGCCAACGCTACCTTTTTTTCCCCACCAAATGCGTTTCTTGCATAGAGCAATTGGATCTCCCCGTGACTAAGTTATGTGTGTGGTATGAGACCTTGAGCTAACCTCCCTAAGCTCCCATTGCCTTCATCAGTTCAATAGCAGCATTTATTTGGTAGCATTTTTTTGAGGATTAATTAAATGAAATGTACATAAAGCTTCCAAGAGTTTTCTGATACATAAGAAGTTTTCAGTAAGTGCTAGTTATAAATTATTGTTCCCCCACCCTAATTAGAATTGCTTTAGGTCCCACCCATCTGTCCAGGTCAGCTATTTCTCCAAAACCTGTTATAGTGCAGGAGAGAGGGGCATCCCTGAACCCCCAAACCTGCCTGCTCTAAATAGGTTCTGCCATCCGCCACATCAAGACAAGATGTAAGAGCTTTAATGGAAAGAAGCTTTAATACAATTAGTGTGCAATATGGAAAAAAAACAAAGAATATAGTTTCTAAATCAAACACCCAAAGTTACCTATCCCCTTGTGGGTAAAAGTCAACCCAAAAGGGATTGACCCAAAGCAAGGCCAGAAAGCCCGCACAAGCCTAAAGCACCTTCTGGCCGGGACCCATAGAAAAGGGTCAGACATGGCCAGACAAGTCTTGGAGGAAAAGAGCAACATCAAATCAATATAAACACTGCCATAGTCACCTCCCCACAGGTCTCTCACCCACATCTCTTTCAACCAGTCCAGGGCAAAGAAGCAAGCACAGTTACTACACATGTCTCTCTGCTCCTTGTGGCTCTGACAGGTCACCTGGCTCTCCATCCTGTTTACTTCTTCCTTAGACTCCTCTCTAGATTCCTCTTTTCTCTGCTCAGCCCATCCTCCTTCTGGGAGGGACAAGGAACCTGGAACCTCCCTTTTCCTGGGCCCACCCTGTTACCAATCCACCTCACTAAGGCCTCAGTAGAGAGCGAGGTAGGTGCTTTCTTCTCTCACTCTCTACTTCAGTAGACTGCTTTTTAGAACAGTTTTACATATATAGAAAAATTGAGCAGAAAGTACAAAGAGTTCCCATGCCCTCCCCATCACCCCCTCAACCCTACGCCTCCCTGTTCTCATGGGCTGGGTGTGGTATATTTGCTACAATCAATTATCCACAGTGATAGTTATTAACAAAAGCTTAGTTTTACATTGAGGTTCACTCTTTTTTGTTCTCTAGTTCTATGGCTTTTGACAAATGCATAATATTACCCCACCATGAAAGTATCTCATGGAACAGTTTCCTGAAAGCACCCAGAGCTTCCTCAGTTCACCTCTTCATCCCACCCCCGCTCTCCCCATTTCCCCAACCACTGGCAACCACTGACCATTTGCCTAGCTATGGTTTTACTCTTTCTCTTTTTACTTCACATTATTATTTGAGGCTTTTTTTTTTTTTTTTTGCTTATTTTTTCTGCTGTTTTATTTTTGCCTCTCCACACAGCAAACACACAACCTCAGAGCCATGTATGTTTCGGGAATGAATTATTAAACCCAGTCATCCCTATAGTCGGTGCTCAGGCTGAATTTCAGGCAACCCTTTTTGATGCAGTGGGGAAATTTGGGGTTCATGGGACACAGGATTCTGTTTGAATGAAGCTAGATTCCAGTTTTCTAGTCTGTTTATATACAGAGAGCTCATCCCCTTTCTAAGTCTCTTTCAGACCTTCTGAATAGATGAAGGAAAAAGCCTCAGTGTGGTCCTGCGTTGTCTTGACATCTTCCTGACATTCGCTAATCTTCATTTTTAATCAAGGTAGCAGGTCTGAGCTCAGCCTCTAGAACCCTTTTTAAGGCATCAGAATGTGGCCAAAATGCCTCCATGTTTTCATTCCTAGGTTGACTATTTTTGGTCAGTGATACGGGCTTAGCATTTAAGGCAGTGAGACAGTGTTTACTTTTAAAATACACTTATTTAAGGATAATACTAAGTGAAGAACAGTACAGTTTGTACCAGGATATGTCAAATATGGTGAAAAGTTTGCCTAAGTGACCAGGGCTTGGGCGACCGTACCCCATGACCTTCCCGTTTGAGAAGCCATTGGCCTGGGGGCTCCATATGGATCCTGGGCTGGGCCTTCCCTCCCACCTTCTGGTTCCTGTTTAGCTGCTTATCTGTTTGGGGTATTCCTTGCCGGGAACCCTGGGTAAGATTGAGACCCCAGCATCCTGGGGCTGGAATTAAGGGGCTATATCCTAGCCCTTCCCCCCAGGGCACTCTGACCCAGGGCCGGTGCTTGCTTGTCTGGCCCTTTGATAATTACATCTTTAAAATGGTTCCTGGGAAGTTCTGGGGGAGGGAAGAATGTTGTAAGTACTTTGATGTTGTAGTTAGAAGCCAGGCAGCTGCCCTGCCCTGGCTAATGCTGCTCTAGGCTACTGCTTACCCAGCTTGCTGTTTTCCTTCCTCACTATTCTGGCCCTCTGGGGCCAAACCAAGCACAGTAAACAGTGGAAAATCAGCATTTCCCATTTAGGGCAGTTAGGAATTCTGATTAGTGCTTTGTGTTTTTTGAAGGTCTCCATTTGGCACAGTTTGATGGTCAGAGTATATTTGGAGGGCTAGAGAGGAAGAATGTTCAGGAGACACTCATCTGGAGCTGTTCAGAGGTTTAGAATAAAGAATCAGAGCCAGTAAACTGCATTGTTTTTCAGTGTGTCTCATGCATGCAGGCTTTCCCTGCTCTGTCTCAATGGTGTGCTTGTCATCGAGGGTCTGAGACAGACCCATGTTAGGCAGGGAGAGTGGGCGGGGGCAGGTTTAAGACCTTCACACCCACGCTCCATTCTAGCCAGTAGATTGAGTAGATGCTATCTTTTGGTGGAAGACTGAGCTGGATGGGGCCATGGGAATATGCCCTGTAGGGGTGGGTTTGAACGCAGACTGGTGCATTTTGACTAACAAAGTGTTTGTTCTTCCTGAGCCGTGGTGAGAGTAGCTCACAGTGACCAGTCTAAATGGTAAGGAATAATACTAGTGGTGACAAAGCACAGATGTTAGTGCTGCAGTGCAGATTTATGACTGGGTGTCTCATCCCAGGTTGCTCAGTTACCAGCACAGCCCTGAAGAGAACTCTCATCTCCTGAGTCTCATGAACTGAACCTTTTTCTGAAACCAAGTTGAATGAACCCAACTATCTTAGAAAGCCTAGTTCTATTTTCTTTCTTTAAACAATGCTGCTTTGGGGAAGAAAACCAGTAAGATTTCAACTTTGGGGAAGAAAACCAGTAAGATTTCAACTTTGGGGAAGAAAAAAAGTAAGATTTCAACCTGGCAGTCAGTCCTGGTGTATTCCTACGGCTCTGACTATTTTTAGGGAGTCAAGCAAGTCTGATTATCCAGATGGGAATTGATCACAAACAACCATCTGCACCTTCATCTGGACTTTAAAGCGATCTTGAGTCTCCTCTGAGGGTTGACACCTGTGCTTTGTGAATTGAATTCTGGGAACAAATTTCAGAAGACTCATTCTCCACTTTATGTACTCTTTTTCTCTTCCTAAGACGATAGTTTTTATTTTGAACTGCTGGAATGTCTTCAGAGTGTAGAACAGATGTGTCTTAAGTACTGTTCTTGGGCTGACTTTACTGACTTGGAAGCAATTTGTGGAGGCCTCCGGCATCTGAAAAGCATATTCTCATGACTTCAGATGGATGTAGTGGTCATTTAAGACTAGAGAAGAATAACTGAAATGGGAACCAACATTGCTTATAGACTTGTGTTCCCAGGGCTGTCCCCTCATCCTCTATTCTCGTTTCAGTCTCAGCCATTCTTTTTTTTTTTTTAAGATTTATTTTATTTATTTATGTATTGAAGAACTGGGGTACAGGCCAGAGATGTGGTGGCTGAGCAGATTCACCAGAGACAGGGTGGGGAGTATAATCAGCAGATCAACTGAAATACACTGCTGAGGGGAGCAGCAAGTGAGACAGGAGAGGTCTGCCACGCCATGTGGGTTTTCTCACTGGCTGGGGGTTGAACTCATGGTGCAGTGGCTACAGATAACTTCATAGTGCTGAACCCCTTATGCTACTCTGGAGGCCCCCTCAATCTCAGCCATTCTTGATAATACCCCCTGTTTATTTCTCCTCCCTCATCTCTCTTCTCATTCACTTCCTTCCATCTTTGTTCTCTCCTTTTTTTTCTCACAAACTCCTGATTTTTTATGGTTGATTTTTGTGATCATTATACCATAGTGAAGGAGGAGAAGTTGGACATTATCAGACTTCAAGGGCCTGTACTAACTTAGATTGTAAATAGATCCCTTTACAAGCTGCATGAACACATTTGGGCCATAAGAGGCTGGTTTGATGCACTGCTTTTATAAGCAGTGCTTAAAAGTTATTGGATTTCTAAAGTTACCTACACCAAGGAATTGGTCTGCATTTGCAGCCCTAAACAGCCAGACTTAGGATCAAATGCAGAAGAGAGCCCTGTCAAAAAGGGCTACTTATCATAAGGCTAAGGGCATTCCCCGTGGTGGCCTCTGGTGGGACTCAAGAGGTAAGGGAACCGGTTTTGCTTCTAGCTAGAACCAACCAATCAACTCCCTTACTCTCTCTGTCCTATCTCCCCACTTGAAAAATAGGAACAATAGGCCCTTTTTGAAATACCTTCCATAGCCTTCCATGGTCTTTAAATATGAATGAAATGAACATAACTAATATCTTGAGGTGTTTACTGAGTGGTTGAGTGGTACTTATTTAATACACACTCTCTCTCTTTCTCTCATGCACACACACATACTCACATACCCCTTCACTCATTCCTGGCGGCCACCCATGTGAGGGGAAGTGGATACTGTGCTAATAAAACCAGGATTAGATGCTCCATCTAACTCAAGGCCCCTTCTCTAGTGTTCAGTGGTCTGTCTGAGTCTCCTGGCAATGGTATAGTCGAGCCACACCTAAACTGAGCAACTGTTGTACTGGACCACTGGGCTGTGTGATCTCCCACACTCAGCCCTTGGTGGCTGTGCCAGTCCTGAGGTAACCAGGGTCCTCAGCTGGTGGCTTCAGGGTCTGGAAAGCTCCACTTTGGATTCCAAATACCTTCCATAGTACCTCCATTGTCCTGGAAATATCATTCTCTTTGTAAGTCAGCCCAAGAGAAATATTGGGGTGCTCCAAACTATACCGTTTTTTCTTCTCAGGCTTGACTCATGGTACCTTCACCTCCCCAGCTTCTGGGTACAGAAAGTAAAGTGCTGTCCTCAACACTTTTAGCCCCAGGCAGGATAGTCTTTAATATGGGTGCTAGATTTGTTCCTCTTATTGGATTTTGACTCTGGCATGTTCTGGGCCATGACAAGCACATCTGTGACTCGGGGACTTGGGCCTCATGGCAAGGAGTGCCAGTGGCTTTGTCGTTCTCCAGTGCCAAGCTCAGGATTTGTTTTCAGACCCTTGTGTGTCTGATGACAGGGTCCCAGGGCACCTCTTTATCATGGATCCCACACGCATGGAAAAAGTTAAAATTAATAAAGCAGTTTTATGTAGCACTTTAATAAAAGTTGGGAGGGAAGGGAGGATCCCCAGGGCAGTGCTGTTTGAAGTCTGTGAGCTAAAGTTTTGATATGATGGAAATAAATAATGATAGTGTGTATGGAACAGGGGGTCTTCTTCTCACTCAACTCCCTGAAATGCACCCTAGATCTGGAATTCACCTCTGTGCATTATCTGCTTAGATTCTTGATGACTGAGCCAGAGAAGGCTTATTAATTATCATTTCAAGAGTCTCCAATGACACATCTCAGTGGTGTTCATTCCACTTGGATCCTGAGGTACACAGGGCTCGAGATAGCTTTTGCCTCTTTGCTGATATTTGATGCCTGTTGAAGGAAGTCACGGTCACTCCAGAGGCTCAGAACTGAGGGTGGTCGCATTTCATAGCTGGTCTCAGTTCCGGCAGTAACTGGCCCCTTTCCAAAACCCAGCTAATTTCAGCTCTTTGCTGGAAAGGTAAAGAACATCAGAAAAACACTGAGCTGTGTAAGTGAACTCTTAAGTGACCAAGATTATTATTATGAAACTCCTGCTGGGCACGCTTCTGTCACTGTCATAGGCCCTCAATGTGGGGTGGCGCCTGCTGGTGTCCTAGACGAGGTGCTGAGCTGGCTGGTGGTGCAGAAGAGCACATGGGGCTGAGAGCCTATAGGTCTGGTGCCCCAGTGGGGCTTGGGCATCAGTATTTTCTAGTATGCTCCGAAGCTCAGGAGGTCTAGTTCAAGGACAGCCTCGTAAACATTTGCTAGTATGTTAAAGCAGTAGGTTGCAACAGTCCTCAGTTATGGTTCTTTCTAAAACAGTCAACTTTCCGGCTACTCCCCATAATTTATTTTTAAGATTTCTTTATTTGTGCACACAAGAACTGTGTTGTAGGCCAGAGGTAAGAGGGCGAGAGGATTCACCAAAGTGAGGAGCAAAACAGGCAGATTGACTGAAATACACTGCTAAGGGAAGCCGCAGGCGAGATGGGAGAGATGGCTCACATCTGCTGAGGTGGGTCACCTCATGGGTCACCTCCCTCACTGGGGATCGAACTCATGCTGCTGTGGATGGCAATAGCTTGATAGTGCTGTGTCTTCAACCCCTGCACCATCAGGGAGGCCCCAGTTCCCATAATTTTTTGATGCAGGTGACCTCTCTACCACACTGATAAAATCCAGCGTACTGTGCCCAGCCTTTGTATATTCGTTGTCTATCATGGGCTCTAGCCCAGGCTTTTTACCTTAGTAAAAAAGTCAGAAGACATACCGCTGTAAGATTAAAGGAGTCTCGCCTAGTCAGGATGCAATTGAACAATAAAGCAGCCATTGTAGAACAACAGAATTGAACTAAGTTGCAATAGGAGCAAGTAGAATTTTCTGGAAAGCCAGTAACACACCCTGGGGAAGGATCCTTAACTGAAGGCTTGATAGGGGAGGGTGTGGTTGGGTTTGACGTGGACTTGAGGAGGCAGAGAGAAGGTTCTTGCAAAAGTTTGTGACCAGACAGCCTGGTGTATGATGAGAACTACTTGTCTCTTCACTTGTGTCTGTATAAAATAAGAAACAACATGTGATAAAGATGAAGGTGCCCGCGCTGACAGAGACAGGCTCTGAGGGCTGGTAGGTTGTGCATGGCAGAATTTTGTATTTGACTTCATTAACTCATCTTCCTTGCCACATATGTAGGTTTTCCCCTAAATGCCTCATTGATCTGTATCTTTTTAAAATCCTCTCCCTTGACAATATGGCATGATGAAATTTCTTATTCTCACGCAATATCTTGGAAGCAGAAACTCCATAGTCATTTGCTGTATCCCACATGGAGCTCTAGCTTCAAATCTCATATTTTGATCTGTCCACACACTTTTAATTCTTAGGTCAGCATCAGCCTGTTTGTCGAGTTTCTTCTTTTTAAAACCTATGTCCTCTTTGAAAGCCAGTGTCTCAATCCTCAGCCTCATATCACACACTCTCCTATTCAAACAACCCTAAGTTCCCTTTAGATTTTCAAATTACCAACATTTATCCCTACTTCAGTGCTTCTGCACACATGGCCATCTGCCTGCAGGCTTTCTCCACCCTAACTATTTTAAAAGGTTCTTTTTAGCCTCTATTTAAAGAGGCTAAGTGTGCCACTTAGTAAAATTTTACATTGTTTTTTTTTGTTGATTATTTTTTTACAGTCAGATTTCCCCTTTAAGTTCCATAAAAGCAATGTTTTGGTGTGATTCTTCATAACTATTCTCTCCATGTACTTAATAAATATTAAATAATTATTTATTGAGAGCCTCACTGGTGGCCTAGGGGGTTAAGTCTCAGTGCTATATCACCTCTATAGCATGAGTAAGATCCTCAGCCAGGAAGTGACCCACATGGCTCAGCAGACCTCTCCTATCTCACCCACTGCTCTCCTCAGCAGTGTGTTTCAGTAGATCTGCCTGTTCTGCTCCCCACTCTGGTGAATCTTCTCACCTCCTGCACTTCTGACCTACACCCTAGTACTATGTAATGAATCAGTAAATCTTTAAAAAAAGAATTATTTGCTGAATGAATGAGTAGATCAATAAAGGACGGATGGACAAATGGTTGGATGGATGATGGATGGTGAAGTCTTGTCAGTTGAATTCTTAACAAGATCCCGCCCACTGTTCCTTATTCCGGCTTTAACACCTTTCAATCTGTCTCCTGAGGATTCTCCTCCCCCATGTTGCCAACATAAACACAGCCAGGTCCATTCACTTAATAAAATCTGTGGTTGCTGAAGCTCACATTGATTTGTTGCTTTCTTAATTGATATTTAAAATACACTTTTATTTTTTAATAACATTGTAGTGTGTATCTTTTCCAGTGGTTTCATGTATCCAAACATTACTTCAGTTGCAATTTTTAAAGACTTTTCTCCAAAGACAAGCATTTTTTTCCCATAAGGAAATCAATTTCAGAAGATGTGAGAAATATTGATCCAGCAGAACAAGTATAAATCTTGCATAATTTCTCTACCATGAGTTCAATATACTCTTTTGCCTCTTTGTCCATCTCGTAGTGGCTTTCTCATACATAGCACAACTTTGTGCATGGATGCACACATGTAGGAAGAGCCTAAATTTTATTTATTTTAAAGGTTTATTTTTATTTATTTATGCATACAACAACTGCAGTGTAGGCCAGAGTTATGGGGGGTAAGAGGATTCACCAGAGACAGAGTGGGGAGCAGAACAGGCAGATTGACTGAAATACACTGCTGAGGGGAGCAGTGAATAAAACAGGAGAGGTCCGCTATGTCATACAGGTCAGCTCCCTGGCCAGGGAACGAATTCAGGCCTCAGCTGTCATAGTGTGGTAGCTCTGAGACTTAACTTCTACATCATGAGGGTGGTCCCAAGAGCCTAAATTTTATCTTATTATTTATTTATTTTTTTATTTTTAAGATTTATTTATTTATGCATACAGAACTGGGGTACAGGCCAGAGATGCGGTGGGTGAGAGGATTCACCAGAGACAGAGCAGAGAGCAGAACAGGCAGATCGACAAAGCACACTGCTGAGGGGAGCAGCGGGCTGGTCAGGAGAGGTCTGCCACGCGCGCCATGTAGATTTCCTCCGGGGCAGGCCGGGATCGAACTCATGCGGAAGTGGCTTAAGCTTAGTGCTGTGCTTTAACCTGCTGTGCTACCAGGGAGGGCCAGAGCCTAAATTTTAAACATAATACCTCATATCATCATAAATTCTCGAGGCATTTTGCATTGATTGCTGGGCATTTATGTCCCAAGTTCATTATTGACAGTCATCATTGACTACCCACAGAACACCAGCCAGGAGCAATGAGGCATATTATGCTATCGTGTTTTAAATGTTTAGTATTTACTCAGTTGAAAAGGTAAAATACAGAATATTTCTCTCATGTGTGCTGAGTGGCTAGATAGGTCGTAGAAGAAAGATCTGAAACTCCACAATAACTTGAATTGGGGCAAACATAAGAACAAGTCTTTATTTTAACCTTTTAGTCAGGATCACCAATGACTACAGCTAGTTCATATGTTGAATATATCGAGGGCAGAGCTGTCTTCAGTAATCCGTTCCTGCGAGCCCTCTAGAGCAATGAATTTGGAGTTGGCTGAGGCCACCATGGTGAAATCCCCGCTATGAGTATGACCCATGTCCCCTTCTCTTCTAGAGTGACCGTCTTCTGATCAAGGGCGGCAGAATCGTCAACGATGACCAGTCCTTCTATGCCGACATTTACATGGAAGATGGCCTAATAAAGTAAGTATACAGACTACCACCTTTTGGTACTTTCTCTTTGCTAGAGATTCAGAAAGGAGCTTTTATCTTGTTGCTACTAGACAGGTGTTTTCTGTGTTTCATTTCTCTTTCTCCTGAAAAACGAGTCTGTTTTAACCCCTGGATGCACATAATCCTGCAAAGTGTGAGTTTACCTTAGCCCACTAGCATGATATGCACCAAGTGAAAAATCTGGATTCAGTGAACTGAGATGCGAGGACCCTTTGTGTCAGTTGCATTAAGGGGCTGGCTAGCTGTCTTGAGAAGTGGGAGATGTGAACCTTGTCAATGAAGCTGACAAATGTGCACAAATTATAGCATCCTACGAATATAAGGTCTCGTGTCCTAGATACCAGAGGAGGTCAGATGAGGATAATTTAGAAGAACACAAAAAGGAGAAGTCCCCTCAGAGGAAGCTTTGGGAAGAGAGAGCATTGAAATTGAATCTCCACTTAGGTAGGACTCAGCTAGGCAGAGACATACATTTCAGGCGAGAATTTCCAGTAGATACTGTAGCAATATGTAATTACTTTGTTTTGTGTAGCTACCTGCATCAGTAGCTGGTAACTTTAAAGAATAGCTCAGTGCTCACACACCCTTCATCTCTCAGAGCACAGAACACACCCACTGATTATAGACAACGGGTATCTCCAAGCCATCTTCGCCATTCCTTGCCTCGTTCAGTCTTATTTTTGTTATTCAGCTTTATTGGCTAGTTCGAGATTCTGGTTATAGGAAACCTCATACTTATCTTGGAAATCTTAGCTCAGATATATGACTTTGTGTCACTGGACATTCCTAACTAGTCCCCACATCCAGGCTACTTTCCCCTGCTATAGGTTTTCAGCACACCTATGCTTGTAGTAATCATAGCAATTCTGACGCTGTCGGGTCCCTGTGGGAGCATGGATGGTATCATGATCACTTCCATATTCCCTCATGTAGAGACTTTTATAGAAGCTGCCTTTAATGTGTTAGTATGTGTAAGTATGCATATGTGTAAAGCACTATGTTAAATGTTTTCTATGCCTTGTATTATTTAATCTGCCAGCCATCCTATGAACTAAGTATTACTATCACTCTCCTTTGTAAGACGAGAAAGGGGAACAGAAAGAGTAAATAACTTGCCAAAAAGCCACATATTAATCACATACAACCAATGAATATTTGAGTAAATAAATACATCCATGTAATAATGAAGACCATCATGTTTCATTATGTGATATATGAGGAGATATGTTATTCATTATGCAAATTCCATCAATGTACATAAATACTTCTAATATCAGAAATCAAAGAAGTGGAAATGCAAGAAAGCCAATCAATGTCTCTTCAAAGTAAAACAACAATGGATCTTTCTGGTTCTAAAAAAGTTTAAGAAATAGTTGGCTGTCTTTGCAGATAGCAATTTCCCTCATTTTGACAGCTTTAGAATTCCCTCACTTAGAGAAAGAGAAAAAACTTAGTACATGTTACTTCTTCCTCACTAATTGATCACAGCAATTTTTGCAGCTGAGCCCTAACTATAGGCTCAGAATCTGTCTTCACACGAATTCAGGCATCCACTACCAGAGCTGAATACATAAGGGGAATCCTTTCTGCCGTTTTTGTTAGTGCAGGTGGAAGGCCATTGCCAAGAATGTTAGAGAAGGAATTTACCCACTAGCTATATCAGCTGTGTGTGCTTGTGGTTGAGAGAAGGTTGGAGGGACATGATCTTACCCAGGGCTGAACATTTAGATATCACCCACAATATTCTTTTCTTTTTTGAAGATTTATTTCTTTATTCATACATAACTGGGGTACAGGCCAGAGGTGCAGGAGTGGTGAGAGGGACTCACCAGAGACAGAGCAGGGAGCAAAACAGGCAGATCAATGAAGTGCACTGCTGAGGGCAGCAGTGGGAGAGACAGGAGAGGTCTGCTGTGCTATGTGGGTCACCTCTGGGGCTGGGGATTGAACTCACACTGAAGTGGCTGTGGCTAGCCTGCAGTGCTGTGCTTTAACTCTCTGTGCCACCAGGGCGGGCCCCCACAATATTCTTAACTCACACAGCATAAAAATAAGTTATTTCCTCCAATTGCTACTTGCCTTCTGAATATTTCTATGTACAAGGCAGTTGTATCAGGCACTGCACACAAGATGTAGCTGATGTCACTGGGACCCAGGATATAGCTAATAATGTCACTGTGCAAGTCCTCATGTCCTTCCTCCAGGGACCTTACAGTCTTTTAGGGGAGCTGAGATGTCTGTATAAAATGCAAAGGACATACTTTATTAAATAGTATCACTCTCAAGTGCAAAATTAGTAGAGCAGATGAGACTCAGAGAGGGGTATATGGGAGTAGGGTGGCTGTTAATTATTGAAGCTATTATTGTTCATTCTTATCTGTTGAACAGTGTTCAATGGGCTTAATGCATATTACCTATGCAATCACCTATGGAAGAGGCTCTGTCGTTGTCTCACAGATGAAGGGATGGAGATATGGTGAAGTTTAGTCATGTGGCCAAACTTAAACAGCTTGGAACTGACAGAACCCAGTTTGTGAATTTAGATAAGTCTCATCCTGAACAGAGGCCTGGCTGTCAGCCTTCCAGAATAAATGTGACCTTGACTGTTCCAGTGGAGAAATGGGTGAGGCATGCTTGTGTCAGACTTGTGTTATACTGGTTGTCAACATGAGTACACACACACACACACACACACACACACACACACATCACACTGTTCCTTAAGCCTTTGGTTCTCAGTTTCCCTCAGAGGAAAATCAGTGAGAGAAAAAGGGCAACATGGCAGACCAGCCTCTGGTCTAGCTTTATGCTTACAATCAGAGGTTGCCTTTTTTTTTCCCAGGGTGTTTTGAATTGTGGTGGCTCTGGAATGGCCCAGTGGGGATGTGGTTACATCAAACTCTCAGAGATGTCAAGAATACTGTATTTTAGTAGCAGAACTTCAATTTTGGTAGCTGGTGGTAGACTTCCTGTTGCCCCAAAAGAGTATCTTTCTTGACTGGCTGTGAGCATAAGGGAAAGCATTCATGCCACTGGTGGTGGGGTACATGCATCCCCAAGGGGAGAGCCATAGTATATAGACTTGTCAATCTACCTGGAACTCAATATTGGATAGGTGTCACTGGTTATTTAAGTTAAGGATATGAAATCACAGTTAAACCGAGGAACATCAGATGATCTATGCCTGTGCCACAAGCAGTTTTATTTGTCTCTTTCCTGGTGAGGTGTGCCTCTGGCTTATTTGTCAACTGACCCCCACTTGAGTATCCTCCACCCTTCCTTCCTGGGGCTCTTGGAAGCTCTCTGGGTGAAGCTGTGTCATGGACTAGTCACAATCACCATGCTTGGCTCGAAGCTTCTCTGAGAAGCTGACAACAGAAAAGCAGTGGGTTCCCGGTGTGAACTCTGCATCCTGGCAAACCTTCAGCTATGAGGTGCACAGTGACCCAGGCTGACCCCTTTGTTAGAGGTACAGATGAACTGTGTGGAAGATACAGTGAAGTTCACACCCTCTCCTGTCATTCGTTACCACCTCCAGTCTCACCTAATCTTTCACTGTGTCACATCCTTTCAATCCTCCTCCAATGTTACTCCTCATCCCTAACTTAAATAAGGAAGAAAATGAAGGGGATCATAATCTTATTTTTTTCAACAATACTTGTTCCGTTGCTTTGGCTGTAGACACTGTGAAGCCTCTGAGGTTAAGTATTAAGCCAGGACCCACGCAACTACCAAATGGCACGTCAGCTTGTCTTGCATCTGTGAAATTATTTTTGTGTATGAGTATATAACCTTTGTTTGTTTCTAGATTGTTAAATTTGTGAGTCACTTGCAAAGACTGCTTACATACATCGGAGTCCCTATGTTTCAAATCTTTCCACTGGCATATTTGTCTTGGAAGCCACTCTTTTAAATTGCCAGTCATCTGTCTCCCCAGGCAAATTGGAGACAATCTGATTGTCCCAGGAGGTGTGAAGACCATCGAGGCCAACGGGAAGATGGTGATCCCCGGCGGCATTGATGTCCACACGCACTTCCAGATGCCGTACAAGGGAATGACCACGGTGGACGACTTCTTCCAGGGGACCAAGGCTGCGCTGGCTGGGGGCACCACCATGATCAGTAAGCAAGTTGACACAGTCCCGGTCTCAGCACACGTGTGTTTAACGTGCCAGCCACTGCTCTCTGGTGTCACGTGAATTCTCCTTAAGTTCAGAGACTTTGTGCCTGAGGGGACTGGAACAAACAGGCAGTGTGAGGACCTGGGAGAGGAAGTTCACCAGCCTCACGCACCTGAAGGGGGCTGCCCTCTCCTGCCTGCCACGTGCCAGGGCCTCCCTGTGCTATGCTGGGGAGTCAGTTACCCTGTTGGGCCAGTGGCTGGGGCCAAAAGCTGGGGAAAGTGGGCTTACGAAAAGTTTGTGGCTTGTGGGTATAATGTTCTTTCAGAAATTCCCGTTGGATCTGAGGCAGGAAGGAGCCAAAGGGGCCAGCAGAGCTATGTGAATAGGACGAAGGAACATCCTGGAGAGAACGATCATGGAGTTCTTGGGAAATTAGTGGGCTTCAGCGGCATTAAATATTGGCTGGTCTATGCTGTACCTTTGGCCAATTCATATCTTTAAGATTAGGTATCTTGTGGCTTTCTTGGTTTTTTTTTTTTTTTCTTTTCTGGTGACTATTGCCATTTCAAAAAATAAAACAAAACAAAAACCAAAAAACCACCCAGGGAGTGGCATGCCCCTGGATTAATGAACAAATGCTATTCCAGAGCTGTCTGTCCTGCCCCAAAGGAATTGGATGAATTGGGTCCCATCCAGCTCTGGCCCCAAACGTGGTCAGCAAGAGCATTGTTTATTTCCACCCAAGAACAGAGAATTATTCTCTGTATTGCTTTCTTTTGATGGGGACACTAGCCAGATTCAGCTTCAGCTGGCTGGTGGTAACAGCCCAGGAAAATTGCATCCAAGCGATAAAAAGCACAGTTCAGGGAAACCAGAGCTTTTCTTCAGCCAAGAGGACGAAGCCAGCTGATGTTGCAGCAGCTGTCTGCCCAGAGGTGCAGCCCATTCCCAGTCAGGTAGCACCCGGCGTTCTTTCCAGAAGCGTGCCTGGGCTGCCTGGACTGGAGGCGGAGGATACAAGTGGTCTTGGTGGGTCTTTCTGTGGTCGGGGTGAGGAACTGGAGATGTTCAGTCTCCTGGAGAGTTGTACTGTGCTTGGTATCTGCATTAGGGGAACAAAAGGAGGAAAGCCAAGATTTTAGGTGACAAGAGACAAGGGCGTGTCCTTTGTGGATAATTTTAAAACCCTCAATACATAAAAAGCAAAGAATACATGAAGCTGAGCTTCTTTCCTAATTAGCAGGAGGAGGATGAGATGAGATATAATGTGTTTTAGCCGACATTGTCCCTAAATAATGTCATCAACACCTTACCATTCATTTAGTTTTATTCTAATAGGACATTTAAATGGAGGTGACTATACCTATTTTATGAAAGTATCATGATTTATTGATTTAACCAAATTTCCTTATTACTGAAGATTTCAGTCATTTCCATTTTTCATGTATCTCTGTAGAAATATACAGAAGCCAAGTTCTGTACATACCCATGTATATTTCTTTAGGAATAATTCTTAAGTTCAGGGATAGTTATGAGAAATGTCAATTTAAAAAATTTTCTTTTTGAAGTAACATTGGTTTATAAGATAGGCTTCAGGAACACAGCATAATAATCTGTGTTTATGACATTATGTTCATTAAAAGTCTACTTTCCTTTATTATTTACTGAAATTAACCCCTTTTGCCCAATTTACCCATGTCCCCTCCTTCCCTCCTGGGAAGCACTAATTTGTTCTTATACTTGTAAAGGCTAATTTATATTTATTTATTCTGGTTGATGAAAAGGTCAGTGTTAGGAAAGTTGTTTCAATTCACTATTCTCTGGCTGCCCAAAGGACCTATATGTCTCTTTTGCTTTGCCTTCACCAGTTACAGATGCTTTTTAGCAAAATACTATACAGAATTGCAGTTATTTTAAAAGCCATTTCGGGCCTCAAAGAAACTTGACAAAAAGTTCATGTGGAAATAAAATCTGTGGGCCTCAGGTCATTTTCACTTACCTGGCACCAACTCCTTCAGTGGCACTAGTGCAAAGATATCACTTGTGTGTGGATTTCAAGTCTCTCCTCCTGTTCTTAGAAGGGAATCTGGCTTTTGCACGATGCTGACTCCCCACAGAGCTGGTCCTGTGGCACATAGTAGGCAATCACTGATAGGAAGCATTGTCAGGGTGCTGACTCCCCACAGAGCTGGTCCTGTGGCACATAATAGGCACTCACTGACAGGAAACATTATCAGGGTGCTGACTCCCCACAGAGCCGGGCCTGTGGCACATAGTAGGCACTCACTGACAGGAAGCATTATTAGGTTGCTGACTCCCCACAGAGCCGGTCCTGTGGCACATAATAGGCACTCACTGAAAGGAAACATCATCAGGGTGCTGACTCCCCACAGAGCCGGGCCTGTGGCACATAATAGGCACTCACTGACAGGAAACATTATCAGAGTGCTGACTCCCCACAGTGCCGGTCCTGTGGCACATAGTAGGCAATCACTGACAAGAAGCATTGTCAGGGTGTTGACTTCCCACAGAGCCGGTCCTATGGCACATTGTAGGCCCTCACTGACAGGAAGCATTATCAGGGTGTTGACTCCCCACAGAGCTGGGCCTGTGGCACATAATAGGCAATCACTGACAGGAAGCATTGTCAGGGTGCTGACTCCCCACAGAGCCGGTCCTGTGGCACATAGTAGGCACTCACTGACAAGAAGCATTGTTAGGGTGCTGACTTCCCACAGAGTCGGTCCTAAGGCACATAGTAGACACTCACTGATAGGAAACATTAATTGAGCACTTACTATGTTATAGGCTCACAAAGCACACTACACACCTTGCCTGTTTAATCTTGCAGCAAACCCGACACCTCACTCCACTTGGCACCCATTTAAGGTTGAGAAAACTGAGGTTTAAAGAAGTGAGTCACATGGCTAGGTGACAGTTGAGTCATTAGCAACCTTGAAACTACAGGGGAATGCTCTCTGAGGCTATTTCCAAGCTCAGGAAACAGACTTTGCAGTCACCCCCAAGTCAGCAGGAGGGTCACTGTTAGGGATTGTCTTTCAGTTGACCACGTGGTTCCTGAGCCTGAGTCCAGCCTGACGGAGGCCTTTGAGAAGTGGCGGGAGTGGGCGGACGGAAAGAGCTGCTGCGACTACACTCTGCACGTGGACATCACCCACTGGAACGACAGTGTCAAGCAGGAAGTGCAGGGTCTCATCAAGGATAAAGGTGGGCCTGGCCTGTCCTCCCATCCTGCCTGTCCTTCCCATGCCATCCTTACTGGGAGCTGGGAACAGGAGTCTGGGTGTTGGGCAGCGGGTACCCCTTAGTTCTGGTGCTGCTGACTCCTGACAGGATACCATGGCAGTGTGTGCCACTTATTCTGCCTTTGGGGCCTAGGAATGAGTAGCCCCATACCCCAGAGGCAGTAAGTAGTAACTCTGTCCAAGTAGTTACTACCCATTTCACAGAAGAAACTGAGGTTTGAATATCTTACCTAAGGTAACACAACTAGTAAATGTGAGATTAGGCATTTATTGTTGTTTTTAAAGATTTACTGTTATTTATTTACACATATAAGAATTGGGGTATAGGCCAGAGGTGCAGGGGGTGAGACAGTTTACTAGAAACAGAGTGGGGAGCAGAACAGGCAGATGTACTAAAGTACACTGCTTAGGGGAGCAGCAGGTGAGACAGGAGAGGTCTGCCAGGCCATGTAGTTTAGCTCCTAGGCTGGGGATTGAATTCATGCTGCAGTGGCTGGTAGTAGCTTGATAGCGCTGAAACTTAGCCCCTGTACCACCAGGGAGGCCCAGGTTAGGCATTGTTAACCTTTATCATTTTTACTCCAAAGATCAGACCATCACTAAACTATTATAATGGCATCTGAAGGAAGTGTAGATGTTTCCGAGGGCAACAATTTGTTCATGCTTGGGCTGTTTGCTTAAGTCATAAAATTCAGGTTTCCATTGTCCCCTGAAATTCTTCTTTTCTTCTTTTTCTGATTTGATGAGCAAATATTTAGTGCATAAGCACCACCCAAGGTATGCAAACAGACATGCACTATGTCTACCAGAACTTAGGGACTGTACGGAGTGGCACCTGCCTGGCACCCCAGGGTAAAGAACACAGGTCAGGCCCCTTCCTGGTGGCGCAACGGGTATAAAGCACGGCACTATGAAGCTGTCTACAGCCACTGCAGCATGAGTTTGATCCCCGGCCAGGGTGCTGACCCACATGACGTGGCAGACCTCTCTTGTCTCACCTGCTGCTCCCCTCAGCAGTGTACTTCAGCAGATCTGCCTGTTCTACTCCCCATTCTGTCTCTGCTGAATCCTCTCACCTGCCCCTCCACCTCTGGCCTATACCCTCATTCTTGTATGCATAAATAAATAAATCTTTAAAAAAGAGCACAGGTCAGCAGGGGCATGGCAGCAGGAGAAATGCCACAGGCAGAAAGCCATTATAGAGAGTAGTCTAGAAGAAAAGGCCCAGACTTCAGTGGAAAGACTGGGTGTCCGTGGGTCGAGGAAGAGGAGGGCCTCCCGGGAAATAAGTTTTCCTTCTCCTCCTTCTCCCTGCCCCACCCCCAGCTCTGCTCAGTTCCTCCTGATACAGAAGGTGCGATTGACCCCCCCGTTTTTCACACTGGGATTGACCCCTCTCTTTCACACTGGGCATCGCAACTGGAGTAGCCAATTGAAGGAAGACCCATTTCTCTTCCAAAGGGCCCTGGTTGGCCCACAGGGACACAGGCTTGTGGTAGGGTTGGGTTGGGGCAAACAGCCTGAGTCCAACCTCTGTGGATAAGCAAGTTCTCGGGTTACCACCCTCCTTTGGCCCAGGACTGTGAGGGCTGAGATATGCTAACAGTTGGAAGCCAAATGATCTTTTCCTCAAAACAACTCTGTTTCCCAACCCCCCGCCCCCAGCCATTTCTGTAAATTACCAGTAGTTTTTTTGCAGTGAGAAATGACATGGCACTTCCTTTTGAACATTTAGGATTTGATATTTAAGTGCAAGGTGGAGCTTCACCTCTGTCCCTTAGCTCTGCTGCTCTCCAAGGACAGGGTCTACTGCTCAGTCCTTCCAACACTCCCACCCTGCACAGGCCAGTGGAGTGGGAGGTCATCCAATCGTGACATCACCCACCCCAGCTGATCCATGGAGTGTGCATGAGCCGGGCCTTGTGCTAAGAGCTCTGGAGGTGTTACCATCTACCTAGCCAGGAGAGTGTTTTTATTTTCCCATTTTAAACATGAGGAGATGGAGGCTTGAGAGGTTCAGGGCTGCAGGCTCTCTTAAGTAGACACACGGCAGCCCTCCATGTGGGACCCCTGTCTCATGCTACCATGATCCCCATGGTAGACATGTCTTGAGCTATCCTGATGCAGGCAATGGGGTGCGGTGGGGGAGAGGCCCCCATTGCATCACCTAGAAAGTGTTGATTTACCAGGTAAAGGAGGAAATAGAAAAACGCTTTCAGAGAATGGGAAGCAGCTGCTTTGTGTCTGCTGGGAGCCTGTAATGCCCTTGGGCCCCATGGGTGATGGATGTAGTAATGCCTTTCTGCTGTCTCCCCTTCTCTCTCTTGCAGGGGTTAACTCCTTCATGGTTTACATGGCCTACAAGGATTTGTATCAAGTGTCCAACACAGAGGTAATACTCCCTTGCTGTGTGGTTTGGAGGATCTGGCTGGGGTTCCATGGTTACTGATGACCTTGGCTCTTTTGATGTGAGTCACTGTGGTCAATGTGGGAGACCGCTGGGCCAGAATGCTTCTCAAAGCCTCCCAGTCCATGTTGCATATGAAGTAAGGTTACAGGCAGGGAGCCCATGGCCAGGCAGATAGCATTTCCTCTGACAGAAGCTCTCTCAAAGCCCAAGAAGAAGGGCTTGCCTAAATCTAAGACTAAACTCCATCCCCATGAGCTCAATAGAAGTGCAAGATGGTTAGCTTTGAAGGATTAGCAGGGACCTTCTACTATTTGGAGTAATAATTCTGGCTTGCCTATGCCCCTCTCTAAGAAATCTGTGGGATGTGATTGTTTTAGACAAACGTCAGGTTTTCAGAGGAAACTGATTCTCATCCTTCCTGGTTAGCAGGTATAGGGGGCCTGTCTTGAGGAGGGAAGAGATAAGAGTTTCAGCTTTTGCGTGAGCTTCCAGCCAGGCTGGTGCTGGCTACTCCTGGTACTGGCCACCAGGAGCATGGGTTGAGAAGGATTCTGAAGGTCCATCTCAGCTCAGTAGGAAATACCTCACTTAAAATGTGAAGTAAGTGTGGAGGCAGAGAAGAGGCCCGAGGCACAAAGCTTCTTTATAGAATTTCCTGGAGTTCCTTTTGACTAGTTTACCCCTGAGGTACAGTGTGTTTTAGTTTTTGCCACCTCCTTCCTCTGGTTCAATCCATTCAAATTCTAATCTAGTAATGGGTCCCTTGTTCAGGGTGGCCAAAGGCCTCAGTGGCTGGAGAAGGTGACAAGACTCATTTCTGTTTCAGCTCTATGAGATCTTCACTTGTTTGGGAGAGCTGGGAGCCATTGCTCAAGTTCATGCTGAGAATGGGGACATCATCGCCCAGGTAAGCCCCGGCAGGTCCCTGGACTGTGGCTTCTGCCCGACCTGGTCTCATGCTTTCTGTATCCTTACTTCTTCAGTGGTGCTGGAGCTCAGTACCACATGGTCCCGTCACAAGTACTCTGCTAACCCCAGAGCCTACTCCAAGAACCTCACATTTTAGAAGGAGGAAAAGGGAATTTAGACAGGCAAGGGAGAAAGTGCAATGTACTGGGGAACAGGGAGAGATCGGGCCAGTCTAGAAAAGGCATCCTGGAAGAAGAGGCTTCAAATTGGGCCGCTTAGTAGGAGTTTCCAGGTGGCATTTCTCAGAAGCCAGGAACCTTAGCTAGTAGGCATTTCTCAGAAGCCAGAAACCCTAGCTAGCTAGGACTGTGGAATGCATGGCCATCGATGGTAAAGGATGAGACTCCCCATGGGCTTCCTAGAAATCATTGAGAAATGAGGAAGGAGTGATGAAAGCAAGGCCCCAGGGCCCAAAAGGATCATTTGGAAGGAAGCAGAAAGCACTTCTCTCCATCTCCAGGGCTGCTTAATGGACTCGATGGCAGAGGTACCAGCCAGGGTTTTGTTTATCTCAGAAACATTCAGGATTGGCCTCTGCTAGGAGGAGGCGGCCAGAGAAAGCATGTGAGCTCTCTCAGTGCACTCGATCACATGAATGGCAAGAGACCATTTTTCATTCTTTCCGGAGCATTTCCTGAGCGTTTCATGCCAAGCACTAGGCTACTAGATGAACCACAGCAGACACATTCTGTAGCTCACACGCACTCAGCTGTGTCTTCATTTTAGTTGTCCAGGACTTGGTGCATGCGGTCAGCAGGGGTGAGGAGACCATGTTCAGGTGACCCTTATCCCCTTAGCATCCACAGGCAGGCCTCGTTTGTTGTAAGCGCTGCTCTCTGCCAGACGCTGGTACGTGTTCTTGAATGTTATCACTCTTCAACAAACCCTTTAAAGATGGCATCCTCCTCCCTTTTTTAGAGAAGAGGATACTGAGGCCCAGAAGGATTTGGTCACCAACCCAAGGCTCCCAGTTTAATTAAAAGAGGAAGGCCATGTGCTTGATGTGTCTTTGCTCATAGATGGTATGTCTGGGGGTCCCTGGCTCCTCTATCCAGTCGCAGGGTACCTGGGGCCAGCACCCTTGCTGTGCAGGTCTCCAGCGGTTGGGATTTCAGACTTCTGTTGTCTCACTGATGGAAGTTTAACTTGTCAAGCCCCTAACGCTGTCCTTCACATTCCTACACACCCAGAGATAATGAAATCATTTTCCAAAGAAGGTCCAAACGCCTTGCTCCATGGAGAAGTGAGCCACATGTGAGCTTCATCCTCCCCTTTCTCCAGGATTTTTTTTTTTAAAGAATATTTATTTATGCACACAAGAACTGGGGTACAGGACAGAGGTGCAGAGAGGTGAGAGGCTTCACTAGACACAGAATGGGGAGCAGAACAGGCAGCTCTACTGAAATACAATGCTGAGGGGAGCAGTGGGTAAGACAGGAGAGGTCTGCCGCACCATGTCAGTCACCTCCCTGGCCAGGGATCGAACTTGTGCTGCAGTAGCTACTGATAGCTTCATAGTAATGAGACTTAAGCCCTAAAGCCATCAGGCAGGCCCCTGTAGTTAGATATTGAAACAAAACAATACTTAGGAGTGAGCATACTGATTGCAGTCCTTTCTTCATTCACTACTGTATAGAAAGTGCTAGCAGGGGGCGTGACTCACTGGCCCTATTAAGAAGTCTGACATGAGGCCCTCCCTGGTGGCGCAGCAGGTTAAAGCACAGCACTAAGAAGCTTAAACCACTTCTGCAGGAGTTCGATCCCCGCCTGCCCCCAGGGTGACCACATGGCACGTCAGACCTCCCCTGACCAGCCCACTGCTCCCCTCAGCAGTGTACTTTGCCAGTCTGCTCGCCAGTCTGTCTCTGGTGGCACTTCCTACCGTCTGCATCTCTGGCCTGTACCCCAGTTCTGTATGAATAAAAGAAAAAAAAAAGTCTGACATGAGACACCCCTCCCGCAGGATGATGGCTATCATCTCCCTAAGCTTGTTCTACCTGGTCCAGTTCATATCAGTCAGACTCTATTCTACTACCTACTCTCAAGGAAGAAGTTTTTCTAGGAAGGAGAGTGTCTCAGGAGAGAGAAAGCTGTTCTTAGGACAGTTCCCCTTGAATCCATTGGGTAGGCTACCCAACCTGTTTCATGTAGTCTGTGATAAATTGTGAGACCAACATGCTTGACAGACTGACCTGGATGGGACGTGATCAAGAGTGGTACTGGTGGCTTTTGGAAGAACCTGTGAGAAGATCTTCTCACCTGATAAAAACAGCATGTCTTCTGCTCTAACACAGTGAGAACCTCTCCTGGCTCCAGCCCTGGTTCTTAGTCTCCTTTATCATGGGATGTTACCTTCTGGCCATCTTTCATGCCTTTGTCAACATAAACTTCTAAATCTTCTCTTGAACCATCTTCCTTCCGTTGCAGCTTTTATATCCATCTCTGGTGTTACAGGGCAGGGAGAGAGGCACCACTGACCCCCCAAACCTGCCTGCTCTAAGTAGGTTCTGCTATCTGCCACATCACGACAAAACAGATAAGACTTTAGTGAAAAGGAACTTAATACAGTGAGTATACAATACAGAAGACAAAGAATATAATTTCTAAATCAAACACCTGAAGTTACCCATTCCCTTGTGGGTAAAAGTCCACCAGAAGGGATTGGCCCAAAGCAAGGCCTGAAAGCCCTCCACAAGACTAAAGCACCTTCTGGCCGGGACCCATGGAAAAGGGTCAGAAATGGCCAGACAAGTCTGGGAGGAAAAGAGCAAAATCAAAATCAATATAAACACTGCCATAGTGAACATTAGCACATCTCACCCTCACCCATGTCTCTTTCACCAGTCCAGGGCCAAGAAACAAGCACGGTTTTTTCACCCGTCTCCCTTTGCTCCATGTGGCTTCCTCAGGTTTCCTTTTGGCTCTCCATCCTGCTTCTTTCCTCCTCAGATTCCTTCTCTTCTCTTTTCTTTTCTCTGCTCAGCTCCACCCTCCTTCTGGGTGGGGCAGAAAACCTGGAACTTCCCCTTTTCCTGGGGACCACCCTGTCCCTCTAGGACCTACCCGCTTCCCATGGCACTGGCATTGTGAGCACACGTGCTGGGCCCTTCCAAGTCCCTTCTGAGGAATGTTTCTCTGGGTTCCAGTACCTCAGCCTGGGGGAGTCACTGCTGCTCCTTTCACCCCACCTCAGCTTTCATATTGCTGATGAACCAATCACATTCTTTTGCAAAACAGCTGTCTTATCACATCTGTGTCTAGGTCTTCTAAGGTTCCCAAGAGCTGATTCACAACATTTTAAAAAAAATTTATAATAGTTTATTTTTACATATTTTTGTGCATTTTTCCATCTCAGTTGCAATCTCCTTGGGTTTCCCATCACCAAATCACCCGTGTGCCATCACCATAGTGTAGTACATTTCCCTCCCCCCACAGTTTTTGATCCCATTCCTCACTCCACCCCCACAAAATGTCTCTGGTATATAGCTATTCATCATTATCATTATTTTCTCACCTGTTCTATTATATTCCTGCTATGAGAGAAACCATCCAATATTTTTCCTTTTCTTTCTGACTTATCTCACTAAGCATGATCTTTTCCAGCTTCATCCATGTTGCTGCAAAAGGCATGAGTTTATCTTTTTGGTTGCTGAGTAATATTCCATTGTGTATATGTACTACATCTTTTTAATCCAGTCATCCATTGTTGGGCATTTGGGCTGCTTCCATGTCTTTCCGATTTGATTGACAACATGTTACCCTCTCCTTCCTCTCTGCATCCTTTCCTTTCTCTAAAAACATACCACAGATGTCCACAGGGGAGCTGAAACCACCCCCTGTTCCCCTTCTCTAATGACCTGTTCGCTGCCTCTCTCATATCCCATATCTGCTTTTTTTCCCCTGCAGAGAGCTCTTCATAAGCTTGAGAAACCTGTTTAAATTTCTCTTCTTCCTTTGGATTTTTACTCTGTGCTACTTTCTTTCCTGTAAGGCCAGCTTCCTGTGAGCCATTTGCAATTCTTCCTGGGTGGCATTGGGTTTGTCCCCCCAAGGCATTATACTAGATGGTTTCTTTCAGCAGCCAGGGGAGTGGCCACTCCTTGACCTCCCACCAAGCAGTCAAGTCAGTTTCCTCTTCCTCTGGGTGACTCCTTCAAATAGAAGTTTCCCTGTTTCCTCTCCCCCTTGCACCCTCAACCCCCATGCTTTTCTTACCTTAGAAAGCTCTGTTCTCAGTCAAGAAACGAATAAGGGCATTTTCTGTTTGGATGAGTTTCTTGTGTGTGCTTATTAAAGACAGCTTGAGTGGAAAGATTTTATCCTGTTGTCTAAATGGAAGCGACTGCTGTGCTCTGAGGTTCTTGATGCACTTTATGCAGAGGGAGTGGAGAACAGAAGATCTCTTTCCTATAGGGAATTTTCAAAAATTTCAAGCTGGCAGGATAGGAAAGTCAGAGTTTATTTAGCCTCTGTAGCCATTCACCTAAGAAATATTTATTGAGTGCCTGCTGTGTGCCATAGAGGTAGGATGAAAAAGGCAGGGACCTTCTCATCATGGAGCAAATGGAAATTGTACTCATGGTCAAAATGCCAGGGGTGCCAGTACCTCAAGACACATGCACCCCATGCAAGGGGATGTCAGGGGTCTTTATACCAACTCCCAGCTGTCAGAACAATACAACAGCTATTAGAACAGGACTCCCGGATGTGAGTAGTTGGGGTCCTCCTACTTCCAGAGGTTCTGATTCATGTCACAAGTAGAGTTGTGACAGATGGATTGTGGTAAAGTCCCCCTGAATGTTTGGAAGCCCCCCACTGGGGCAGGTTTCATCCTGTGCACTCGAACAAGCTCGAAATGAGAACAGCACGGAAGATGGAGAGATTTTCTTGGTGATTGTGACCGTTTTGTGACTTGCAGGAGACAATTTGGAGTGGAAACCCATCAATTTGGCAAAAATTGTATTGAGTTGTCTTAATAACTGAAACAGTAAGAATGCAAATGGAGGGACTTCTTGGGGACTAGCAACCTTTTTTCAACGCTGTAGAGCTGGAGACTTCTGTGGCTGCTTAGAACGTGCTGCTCTTTAAAGAGTGATAGCATCAGAAGCAACAAAAAATAGTTCTTTCCTGGATAGAAGGAATGCCTTCCTTCCTAAATAGCGCATAGTTTCAAGTGAGACAAGACTGTTCAATTTGCCTCTCTCACCTTCAGCTACCACATCTATCTTCATCTAAATCTTTGCGTCCAGTAGCATAGTGATTTGGGAGTGTATATGCCCTCCACGCTGTGGACGTGGTGGGTTAGGATGTGCCGTTCCACTGGGCCCAGCCTGCTTCTTCTTTTTTTTTTTACCTTTTTTTTTAAAGATTTATTTATGCATACAGAATTGAGGTATAGGCCAGAGGTGCATGGGCAGTGTGATGCTTCACCACAGAGTGGGGAGCAGAACAGGCAGATGGAGGAAGTACACTGCTGAGGGGAGCAGCGGGCGGGCAAGGAGAGGTCTGCCACGCCATGTGGTCA
Source organism: Condylura cristata (assembly GCF_000260355.1). Classification (NCBI taxonomy): domain Eukaryota; kingdom Metazoa; phylum Chordata; class Mammalia; order Eulipotyphla; family Talpidae; genus Condylura; species Condylura cristata. The sequence goes on along the minus strand of NW_004567122.1, from coordinate 35,714,760 downwards.
CCTCCGGGGCAGGCGGGAATTGAACTCATGTGGAAGTGGCTTAAGCTTCTTAGTGCTGTGCTTTAACCCGCTGCGCCACCAGGGAAGGCCCTCAGCCTGCTGCTTTTTTCAGAAAGCTGACCATACCTCTGTGGAATGTAGCAATCAGCCGCTCCAAGGAATAGGCAGTTTTTCTGAGACCAAAAAGATGGGCTCAGGTGATGCTGTTTAGCGGCATTGTTTTGTCTGGCTACATGGAAGTCATAAAAGTTAAAACCTAAGAAAGTCAGGGGAGCCTATTGTGGTACAGATTCCTAGATGTTAACCTCACCTATTCTGACTTGGAGAACCAGGCTAGGGCCGGCCAGTCTGCATGCCTACAAAAACAACCCAGATGATTTTGATGGAGGTGGTGGCTGGAGTGGATTTTCGGAAGCAGCACTAACTTTTCTGCTAACAGACCCTGCTGCCTGAATTCAAGGACTTGACCAAAGCCTTGCATGAGCAAATATACAGTACTTTTTTTTTTTTTTTATGAATAGGTTTTCATAATTCATGAATGAATACACAAACAAGTTCAGCAAATATTTTCAGAAGTACTTGCCTGTGAAGAATAAGTGAGCTGGTGTGACTTTTGATGTCTAACTTTGGGGGGGCGGGAAATTATACCCTAACAGAGGTATTGCCATCCTTTTAATACAAAGAGCCATTCATAGATTTTCTTTTCCCCTCTTTTGCATTTTAAAATACAGAATTAAGAGATTTGTGGAGCATATACATTTTATTCTTTTTTTTTTTTCTTAAAAACATCTGTAGGTCAGAACATACCTGCATAATTTCCTCAAACCTCTGTTGAGCTCATCTAAAAAATGTATTTTCTTTCTCATGCCAGGAGCAAAACCGGATGTTGGAAATGGGAATAACTGGCCCAGAAGGCCATGTGCTGAGCAGACCAGAGGAGGTAAATTACAGGGCAGCAGTGGTTATGCTGGGGGCAGGGTGAAGGGGGTGATGAAGTGGGTAGATGTGGAGTGGAGGTCAGGGGCATGGAGGGTAGGAGGTAAGTGTCGCAATTTTTTTTTTTTTAAAGATTTTTACTTTATTTTTGCATAGCAGAAAAGGGGTACAGGCCAGAGGTGTGGGGGTTGAGAGGATTCACCAGAGACAGGACAGTTGGATTTACTGAAATACACTTCTAAGGGGAACAGCAGGTGAGACAGGACGTGTCTGCTGTGCCATGTGGGTCAGCTCCCAGCCTGGAGATCAAACTGAGGCCGCTTTGGTGCAGGTGGGCCATCAGGGAAACAGCACTGAGACTTAACCCTAGGCCACCAGGGAAGCCCTCTAAATCCTTTCTTAATTATGGTGAATCCCAGATGCATTTCTTCTTACTCCTTTATTGCATGTTGTATTTCAAGTCCTGTAAAATATTGGCTATGTGGAAGGAAGGTGAAATGGGTTTGCCACAGGGTGTCTACTGATTTATATGAGGCAAAGCTTACGCCCATGGAAGCATGGACATTTCCCCCACGTGATATGAGTGATGATTAGCGTGCGTGGTTCATCCATGTCTCTGGGGTGCCAGCCACTTTACCTGCTGGCACGGAGTACAGAGCTGGGAATTGGCGACTCATAGGACTGAAAGCCTGTTGGCTTTGGGAAACCAGTACAGGCTGGGAGCAAATTCAGGATCCTTGTGTCAGTGAAGCAAATCCTCTTCCTATCCCATCCTTCCAAGCCCCAAACTCAATAACAGGTAGAGGAAGAAATAAGAACCAGAAATGTTGCATTCCCATTGTCCATCCCTTTTTGAGTCTTTTCAAAAATAAGATATAACACAGTTGCATCTATGAGTTCCTTTCTTGAACTCATACGAACGAATATGCTGGTATAACTAGCACCCTGCTCGGAAACAGAATGTCAAGAGCTCCCCAGGAACGCTTCGTGTCTAATGATAATTTTGTCACCAGCTGAAGCATGTTATGGCTTTGTGAACTACCGGGGTCACGATGCCAGTGCTCCTGGAAGTTCTGTCTCCTTGATCACAGCAGCTCCCTTCCCTGGGTGCCTGCTGTCCCCAGTCCGCAGTGTTCACTGTGCTCTCGGTTCCCCCTGCTGCTGCTCCAGTGTTATTGTTCCATAAAGAGCTTGAAGCCCAGAGAGGTGAAGCCACCGGCTTTGAAGACTCAGGAGACTGTTGGCACAGGTTTCGGAAGCCCACGTGACCAGCACTGTTTGTGAAAGTTTCCTTAAGCCCCCGCCATGGTAGAGACGTGCTGGCAATAGCATCTAAGCAGCAGCCAGGGGATTTCTCAGCAAAGTCTATTTTTATTCCTTGGTTTGTTTCTTCAGGCCTCCCCACCCCCTCTGCTCCTGTGTCCTTTTTAGTAAAAGGCCTCTCAGCTGCAGGTCTCTGCACCCCTGGAAGCTCTTTCGGGTGAAGTTGGAAGCTGATGTCACCTTCCAAACATAGTCGTGTTGTCAGGGTGCTGGGAGGGAAGGACCCACGGAATGAGAGGAAAAAAGTGGCCCCTCTGCTGCTTAGGGACAAGGCTCCTGAACTTAAGCAGCCTTGGGGTTCTACCTTTTTTGTTTTTCAAGCTGGGAAAAAGTGATTTTTGCCTCAAAGCGAAAGCTATTAACTGCCTGTGGTTTTGTAACTGACTCTGTGTTGTAGACTCTCAAGCTTGCAAGCAGTGTTCCCCCTCAAGCTGGGGAGGGGAAGGACTCCGCATCCCCAGAGAGTCACATTTTGGGTCCCTGTTTATACACTGCCAGCAGAGAGATGAGCACCAGAGAAAGAAGCATCTTGTTGTGGGCAGGAAGCAAATCGCATGTTCCAGCATCTTCAGTTTCAATATTGAGACAGCCTCTTGCCTCAATAAAATAAACCACAGCAAAACAATTGGTGTCAGTTGATCAGATGGAGACCTAACAATAGTGACTCCACACCATGCCCAAAATTGAGCCAGAAAAAGGGGCCTCAGGTTAGCCTCATTTGGGTCTAAATGGGGTGTCTGGTGCCTCGGCAGACTGCTTCCAGTCAGCTCAAAATAGTGCTGCTGAAGAGTGTTCTGTGGAGAAGCATGCCGTCATTTACAAAAGGCAAAGATTAGCTGCAATTAGTTGAAACGAACCTGCTGGCTATGCATTAGTGCAGGGAGAGATTTGATGCCTAATCACCTTGGCTGCTTATTATACATTTTCGTGCTGTGATTGTGTAACCTCGGGATCTACCTTGAGAAGATGTGGGAGCAAAGTGCTCACAGGGAGCTTTTGTGATCATCCCTGGGAGGGTAGAGGGGCCAAGGGCTTGCTAGCTTGGTGCCACCGTGAGCAGGCTCTGCCTCATGCCATGCAGCAGGTGATGGGGGCGGAAATTGACAGATAGCAGTGGTAGCTCTGAGCTTCCCACCCAGCGCTTCTAACTCCAGGTCGTCTTAGACCCTGAAGAGGACCTCTGTGCTGCCTGCACTCAGCTCCTGGAGGCCAGGGAGTGGGAGCCTTGGGAGGTGAGGCTCCCTCTGATATTGGGCTATGTTTTGCAGCTGGAAGCCGAGGCTGTGTTCCGGGCCATCACCATCGCCAGCCAAACCAACTGCCCTCTGTATGTCACGAAGGTCATGAGCAAGAGCGCAGCCGACCTCATCTCACAAGCCAGGAAAAAGGGTGATTTGTGTTCCAGAGATCTCGGAGCCCCTAAGGGGCTCTGTGGCCCCAGCCCTCCCTGGCTGTCTTGCAAAATGGTGTCTGTTTTGCGACCTCTGGGAAGCCCCTCATCGTGGTGTTCCCACTTCCACATTCTGTGTGGGTGGTAAGATCTCAGGACTTCTGCCACTTGGCAGGAGAGTAAACTCAGCTCAGAAGGTGAGCGGTTTGCCTGAGATGACACAGCAGAACCGGTAGTTGGAAACCCGGTGCATCCATCCACCTCCCTCTGACCTTTCATTGTTTAGTTCTCATTATCTGAGCTTGTTAATGGACATGCGTACTGAAGTCAAATATCCAACTCAAGCTGACTTAAACCAGTATCAAGTTTTCTTACAAAAAAGTTGCAAGACATCACCATCCACACTTACATTGGCACATATATGTCCACCTGTCTGTCCTTCAAGCCATCTTGATTGTTTTCAGATACACTTTAAATTACATCAAAGGTAAAATGCTGGGTGTGGGTGTTTCAGGCATGGCGGGGTCAAGAAGAGGTTTAGATGATGGGGCTAGGATTCTAGCCCTCTTCCTCTCTTGGCTGTGCCCTCCCCTGTCGGCTTTGTGTTCAGCATCAGCAGTGACAGGAATAGATGCACAGCCTCTCTCCTCTGTGACGAGGCGCTGCAGTCCGTCTTTGACAACTCAAGCAAACTCCCTAGGAGGACCTGTCATTATTTTGGCATGGACTGTGTGCTCATGCGCACCCAGACTGCCCTGGCGCTGGCCTGATGGTGGGGTGAGGAGAGATGGGTCCCCTCCAAAGCATGTCTAGTGGTCCGTCCACACCGCCTCTGAGTCCTACTTTTTTCTCCATGGCTGATAACTTGACATTCATTTGCCTGCCTTGGGCTTAAACGTCACCTCCACTTCAAAACTTCCTTTTCTGCTTTTTGCTTTGAATGGGCTCATTTGTGAGGTTGGGTAAATGGACAGTGGCTGAGAAAGTGGAGATGTTGGAGTGTGCTGGGTGGAAGGGAGAACTTTCTGGGCCCGGTGCTGCTCAGAGAGGGTGCTCTGGTAGGGGAAGGTCCCGAGGCGAGTGAGTCACCTGCCAGGCTCAGCACTGCTCCATAAAAGTCCAAGAAGGACCGGGGAGGCTAAAAATAGCTAATGGTGGCCGAGTGTTCAGCCGGCTGAACTTCTGGCACCGGGTGACCCTTTCCTTGTGTGAGGGAGGCTTGCTAGTTGTCTAGACAGCCTCCCCAGATGGTAGATTCTGGGGCGTCTCCTACCTTGCCCTGCACACAGCAAGCTTGCTGTTTTCTCTCTTGGCTTTTAAATATCACAACATGACATGGTGTGATGCTCCAGGAGTGTGAGTCACTGGGTAGGGTGGGGGAGGACCCAGGAGAGCTGCCCATGTTTCTCACCCATTCTTGGAAAAAGTCAAAAACTTTTTTTTTAAAAAAAGATTTATTTATTTATGCATACAGAACTTAGGTACAGGCTAGAGATGCAGGAGGTAAGAGGATTCATCAGGGACAGAGTGGAGAGCACAACAGGCAGATTAAGTGAAACACACTGCTGAGGGGAGCAGCGGGCAAGACAGGAGGGGTCTGCTGCACCCTGTGGGTCTCCTCTCTGGCTGAGATCGAACTCTTGCTGCAGTGGCTGTGATAGTTTCATAGTGCTGTTCTTTAGCCTGTTGCACCACCAGGGAGGGCCTGAGAGTCAAAAACTTTAAAAAAAAAAAAAGAATGAGAATGGAGGTAGAAAAAGCCAAGCATGTGGGGAACAACCACACTCCTTCCTCCCTGTGACAGTCTGGTGTAGTCGCCTTCTTGTGCCTTCCCCTGAAGTCTGCATCTGCCTGGGACCCCTTCTCAGATGACTATGGGCCTTAGGTCAGGCTGTTTCCATTCTCTGCCGGGGCCTATTGTAATCTTCATGTAGAAAAATTCTTCACCCTTAACCTTCTGACTCATGATTCTCTGGCAAGGGGAGTTAGTACAATTGTGTCTCCAGGGTAGGAAGGAGGCATTCTTTAAGAGAAGAAAAACTGGCTGCTGGTATAGAAGCCAGTTAAATGGCTCCTCAGTGGTCATTCTTGGGTGGAGAGCCCAGATCTTTCAAAGAAGGAAGAGAGTTAGCAGGGCCCGCTCTTCCCTCCCTACCAGGTTACTTTCTAAGTGTTTAACCTCTAAGGGCTCTCTAGACTGTGTGTCTGCGTGGAATGAATAGTTGGAATCTACAATTTAAGAGAGCTGGTATTGTGTCCTGCATTACTCTAAATGTATTATATGAGGAGCTCTCAAAGAACCCTGAGAAATAGGTATTACCATTTTTCAAATGAGAAAATTGAAGCACGCTTGTCTAAGAGAGCTGGTCTTCAAGTTCAGCTAGAATTATCATCTTTGTTTATTGTATTGTTCATCTAAAGCGTGTCCAAAGACAGTTCTTCTATTTTTCAGATTCTATTCTCTTAGTAGTACATAAGCGCTTGCCTTCAGTTTCATTTCTTCATTATTTTGTGGTTCTATATACTTTCTTTGGAGATGCTTTGAAATTCTCACTAGTCCTTTTTACTGCCACCTCAAAGAGCAGGACTCTCCTACAGCAACCATTACCATAGTTTCCTTCCTTTGCCCACGGCAGACAATCACAAATCACCCCACCACAAATCGATCTCACTTCCCTGGTGAGACTAGAAGCGTTATTTGAATTCCTTCTGACACGGATCCTTCATTTCTAACTCCGGCCACTCAGTGCTATAGCCCCCCATTATGGGGACAACTTAAAAACCTCACTCATCAGGCTAGTCAGATCGTGGGGAACCAAGGTATCCACATCACTGCTGAAAATATGTTCCTGGCCATGTTAGCAATTATTTCACGCCAGGCGTTGTCAGTTTCGTTGTCTCAGTATTGGGCATACATCCCTGATCTCTCCCCCTCCCCCCCATCCTACATCCCACTCCCTGGGGTTTTCCTTCAATTTGTGTTCACTAATTATACTCATCTTTTAGGAGAACCTAACCCACTTTCTTTGTGATCGCACTAACCTTTCATGGCTTTGACAACACTTCCCTGACAAATGGGAGCCGTGGAGCAGGCTGTAGGATGCAGGATGCTGCTCCGAGAGCAAGTTCCTGACCTTTCTGTAACAGAAGAATTATCCAGCATGAGTTGTAAGGAGAGGCCAAAGAAAACAGGAAGGGGTGAAACTAGAAAATGTGCTCTGTCGCCTATAGTCTCGGGGGTCACGAGTCTGCCTGCAGGCACTTCTACTACACTTAATGACTCAGAATTGTGATTGAGATCAAGCCCTGGGTCCCCAGACATCCTGCTGATCAACTGCTGGGGTCCCTTTTCATACATCAGTTAATGCTTCCTCCCCTCCAGCATTCCAGATCATACCTGGCGAGGTATACCCTCCCCAGGGTGATCCAGCCTTTTGCTCTTGATTGGCACCTTGCAGGGGTGGGCTCTTGTGACTGAGTGGCCGGGCATTTCTGACCTTATAAGAATGCAGAGCTGCAGGTAACAAAAATGGTGGCAGAACAGGCAAGTTTAGGATGAGCAGACCCACTCCCTTTTGTATCACTATTCTACCTTCTTTGAGAAGCTCAACCAAATCTTTGTTGGGTGTATTTCCCAATACTATTTCTCTTTTTGCCCTGGTTTGGGTGTTTAAGCTCTTGACACAGGGACCATAAAACTAGCCCTGTCCTAGATGTGTCCCAGGTTATCTCAATAACCTCAATATCCTTGAGCAAATCCTCGCTTGTTTCGGATTAAGGAATAACAAACACGATGGGAGAGATCATGAATGCCTCTCATCCATAGGGTGGATTTTCATTAAAAGAGATAAAACATGTCCCTGGAACAGTTGGATGTAGCAGTTCCAGTAATGTGGGCACACTGGGGACACCCAGCCCTATAATGGGGAAGAGCGAAAGGTATAAAGGGGTCAGAGTTTCTCAGCATCTTCTGTGTGTCACTTTGCCTAGGCCACATCCTTTCATTTTTGCAAACTGAGAAGTTTCCTCAGTTCCAGGACAGGCTCATCTCACATTGAACCCAGGCCACCCTACCCCCCAGTGCTTGGACCTTGAGTAGACTTAGGGCCAGTGATGATCTAGTGCCGCACATATCTGATGCCACCCCTTGCCTATTTCCTACCCCTTCCAGGAAACGTGGTCTTTGGCGAGCCCATCACTGCCAGCCTCGGCACGGATGGAACCCACTACTGGAGCAAGAATTGGGCCAAGGCGGCTGCATTTGTGACCTCCCCACCTCTGAGCCCTGACCCGACCACTCCTGACTACATCAACTCCTTGCTGGCCAGGTTGGTGCAGAGAACACAAGCTGCAGGCCTCATGTGGAGCGTGCTTGGGGCTGCTGTAACCCATCCATCGGCTAGACTAGAGTCTGCAGTGAGGAAAGCACAGTGCAAATTTCCCTGCAGGCTTGAGCCCAGACAACAAGCTCTGCCCCATCATATTTCTTCTCATTTCATTTTATTTTTTGGGGTAACATTGGTTTACAATACTTTGCATGATTTAGAAGAATAGGTCCCTAACTTTTCAAATATATGGTATCACACCACATTTCCACCAAAACACCTGTAGTTTATCTTCACCATGAACCACTGGGTCCCTCCCCCACCCATTCCTCACTCTCAATTCTGTAGGCAGATTTCTAGGTTTAGTTTTGTCTGTTCTTTTGCTTTGCTTCTCCATATTCCACATGTGAGTGCCATCATCCAGTGTTTGTCTTCTGGCTTATTTCAGTTAGCATGATCCCTTTCAGTTCCATCCATGTTGTCTCCATGGCAAAATTTCATCTCTTTTTATAGCTGAGTCATATTCCAGTGTGTCTATGCATCACATATTCCTTATCTACTCGGGTTGTTTCCTTGTTTGCTTAGGTTGTTTGCATACCTTGGCTGTTGTAAACAGTGTTGCAGTGAACACAGGAATGCACATATCTTTTCAAAACAGCTTTTGCATTATGTGGGTAAATGCCAAGGAGTGGAATTGCTGGCTCATATGGTAGAGCTGTGTTTAGTGCTATGCTTTAACCCGCTGCACCACCAGGGAGGGCCCGGGGACTGGGCCAGTCTGCATCCTTACCAGCAGTGAACAGGGTTCCTTTTTCTCTGTACTTTTGCCAAGTTGCTCCAACTTGTTGCTCCAAGTTCTTTTAATGAGCCATGCTCAGAGGTGTGAGGTGGTATCTCACTGTGGCTTTGCATTTACCTGATGATAAATGGTGGTGAACATTTTTTCATGTGCTTGTTGGTCATCTGAATGATTAGTGAGATGTCTGGGTAGTTCTTCTGTCCATTTTTTAATTGGGTTCTTACTATCATATTTTTAAAACACCACAGTCATCGTTACTCAGAGTTATAGCAGTGATTATGTATCATCTGCCACAAGTTATAGGGACACTGCACACCTGGTTTCATTATCCCTCAACAGCTTAGTGAGTGGGGGACTACCATCCCCATTTTATAGGTTATGACAGTAAAGGCCAGAGACTTGACATCATTCGCTGTATTTCAAACACCTGACTATGATGACCACCTAACAAAATTTATAGGAAGACTTGTTGGCTGTCCTGCAGACACAGAGGATCTGTCTCATCACTTACTTGGGTCCCTTTTATTTTGTAACACAAGAGATGACTAAATCCCAGCTCCCACGGTGGGGAGAAATTCAGGTTTACAGAGTTGGCAAAAGGTTGACAAAAGGTAATACACACTGGACTCTGGACCCCAGAGGCACCTCTGGGGCATCTCTAGCCACATCTCCCATTTACATGGAGCTTTTCTCCTTTGCCAGTGGGGACCTTCAGATCTCGGGGAGTGCCCACTGCACCTTCAGCACTGCCCAGAAAGCCATCGGGAAGGACAACTTCACAGCCATTCCCGAGGGCACCAACGGTGTGGAGGAGCGTATGTCCGTCATCTGGGACAAGGCTGTGGTAAGGCTGAAGGTCACAGGAGGTCATCAGGCTGCTGATTCTCCACACCTGCTTGAGAGGGGTGCTGGGGTGCAGATGAGGCCTCAGTTCTGCTGAGATGTGCCTGGAACCAGGTAGCTGGTGTGGTTTGAGAATGCCCCTTCCAGAATGATGAGTCCTGTGGCCTGAGACTTTGAGCAGGCCCCTTTAAATGGTTAAGGATTAGGAACCAGAGAGAATGATCCTTCATCTGATGGCCTGAAAAATCTGTATTTAGAATATTAGTGAATTAAAATTCTTTTTGTTTGGAGAGCTTTTATGATTTCTTTTGAAAGGGCTATATGTGATCGTTTGAGGTAAACAGAGATCTGTGCCTGAGACTAAAGTCATCTTGCTCTCCAGGAATGCCCCACTAGGTGGTGGCCATCCAGGCTGTAGAAGTGACTCTGTCAGTATCTTCTGGCAAAGTGTTCTGCTGCTACTTTCCTTGTTAACATTACTGAGGCAGACAAAAGAAATAGTCATGCAAGTGAAAGGTCTCCCAAAGATTTTGGTGAAATTAACCATGAACCCATTAAGTTGATAATTTCTTTTTGTTCTATTTTTATAACCCTAAAGATACGCATATCAGAATCAAATAAAATGCATGTGAACTAAGGCCTTCCCCTAGTCAATGTAATCTATCCAACTTCCTTTTTCTTTGAAGAGACAATGTATATTTTGGTTTCCTCTCATATACATACATTCTGGTCTTTTTAAAGAAATTTTATTTACTTGTGGATTTGTATATTTCTTTCTGGAACTGTTAAAAAGTTTATTTTAATGACTAATGTGACATGCTCAATAAATAATACTTGGAAGTCACAGTAAAACACAAACATGAAAGAAGACAAAAAATCACTGCTATCAACTACCAAGGAATAAGTCATTGCTATCCGTGGATGAGCTGCTCCTTATTTTTCCTGTGCCCCTGTGGAAACACATATGTATCAACAATGGCTCATAATTGCAGTTGTTTTCACTGGCGTTCTCTCTGCTCCTTTTTGGAGTGGGGCTGGGTAGCTAAGGAAGCACAGGTTCCGGTGCATTTGGCAAGAGTGCATCATCCAGGCAGTGGCGACCATCTTAGCTGTGTGTAGCCATTTTCTCATCTCCCATCACGTGCCTGAGTCTCGCTGCACAGACGCTGGCCCGCCCTTTGCGCCTTTGTGGTTTCTCTGCTAGGAGCTCAGAAGCGGTGCATTGGTCTCTTCTGTCTTTATATTTCAATAGGCCACAGGAAAAATGGATGAAAATCAGTTTGTGGCTGTGACTAGTACGAACGCTGCCAAGATCTTCAATCTGTATCCTCGCAAGGGAAGAATATCGGTGGGTTCCGACAGCGACCTTGTCATCTGGGATCCAGACGCTGTGAAGATCGTGTCTGCCAAGAACCACCAGTCGGTAAGGCTGAGCTGGCAGAGCAGAGGGTCCCTGCCTGGAACTTGGTCAGAAAGGCCTGTTCACGCGTGTGCTTGCGTATGTGTAGTGTGGAGAGTGTATGAGGGGAGTTAGCCTAGAATGTGTTGTAATAACGAATGACCCCACATTCTCTGCCCTCTACCTCAGCAGTAGCTTTCTTACTCTGCTTTCCAAGCTGGGTCAGCAAAGGGCTTCCTGCCTCAGTGGCCCTCAGGGCCCAGGGTGGAGTGAGGGCATCTCTGCTTCATGTTTGCTGAGCCAGAACCATGAGTGGGCGAAAGGTATACTGGCTCTGGAAGCTTCCCCAGGATGTCATCCTTTCACACCACATTGGCCAAAGCCGAGACCATGGCCATGCCTCACTCCAGGAGGGCAGGGTAGAGCTTTGGTCTCTTGAACCTAAAAGCAGAACAAAAGGGGGGAAATTTGGTGGAGGGCATGAATGACCCCCTCATGAGGAGTCTTAATAGGAAGATAATCAGGCAAACTCGGGCTGTCACAGAAAGGGGCAACTTACTCGTCTAAAAAATAGCCAGTCCTTTTCTAGCACTTGGGTTTCAGGCACCATGCCTCTAACCCACTGATGACCTGTATCAGGCTCCATAGGAGAATGCCACTCTATACATGACGGAGTGGGGGGTGCAGAGAAATTTATAATTTATGCATTAAGTAAATGGCGAAGCCAGTAACCTGGCTCCAAGCGTGTATCTGTAGCTGCTTTGCAGTGATACCTGACACTGGCTGAAGCACGAGAAGGCAGGGAGAAGTTCTTGGTTTTAACATTGTCTCATAGCACATTATTGAATTTCGAGCTAATGGAAACCTAAGGGTGTGAAACCCGCCTTTCCCACCACTCCACACAATAGTAAAGAGCTGTATCCCCAAGAGTTGTGATGGGGCAGGGAGGGGGGCACCCAGGAAGCCCCAAACTTGCCTGTTCTAAATAGAACAGGCCGTCTATCACAAGACAAAACAAATAAGGCCTTTCTTGGAAAAGAACTTTAATACAATAAGTGGACAACACAGAAAAGACAGAGAACACAGTTTTCAAATCAAGCACCCAAAGTTACTCATTCCCTCGGGGGTAGAAGTCAGGCCCAAAGCAAGGCCTGAAAGCCCACCACAGGTCTAAAGCACCTTCCAGCCGGGACCACAGAAAAGGGTCAGAAACAGCCAGACAAGTCTGGGAAAAGAGCAACATCAAAATCAAGATAAAAGCTGCCATAGTTAACTGCCCGGCACGTCTCTCACCCACATCTGTTTCACCCAGCCCAGGACCAAAAAAGCAAGTGCAGTTTCTTCACGTGTCTCTCTGTGTGTCTCCAGGTCTCCTTCTGACTCCCCATCCTGCTTCCTTCCCTCCCAGCCTCCTCTCCAGCTTCCTCTCTGGCCTGCTCAAGTCCACCTTTCCTTGGGTGGGGCAGAGAACTTGGAACCTCCCCTTTTCCTGGGGACCGCCCTTTACGAGTGACCCAGTTTGTCTTTAAACCCTGCCAGTGACAGAAGCTGCCTCCTCAAGGCCCTCCTTGGGGGTGCCACTCTGAACGTGGGCAGCTGGTTCCAAGCATTCCCCGTGTATCTGTTCTCGTGAGACGTGACACTAAAGTCAGGGTCCCCAGCCCAAGAAGAACAAGTCCCCTCTCCCCGCTGTTCTCCACTTCTACCCACGGCTCTTCCCCTGTGTCCAGGCTGCAGAGTACAACATCTTTGAAGGGATGGAACTGCGCGGGGCGCCGCTAGTGGTCATCTGTCAAGGCAAGATCATGCTGGAAGATGGCAACCTGCACGTGACCCAGGGGGCTGGCCGCTTCATCCCCTGCAGCCCCTTCTCTGACTATGTCTACAAGCGCATCAAGGCCCGGAGGAAGGTGAGGAGCTGGTGTAGCTGGGCAGGGAGAGGGGTGCCATTTAGGTGCAGGGATGGTAACCATGAGCTTGGGGAGGCCTTTGTGCTCTAGATCCTTCCAAAGAAATTTGCAGTAACAGTCTCTCCTGCAAGGATGATTTGAAGGGGGGGTTAACAAACTTTCTGGCCCCAAACAGCTTTTCTTTAAACAATTTCTCCCATGTAGAGCGCTTTTAAAAATAATTTAAATGTTTAATAATTCAAAGTAACTTCAGTGAATTTAACGATTTTATTTTTGTGAAGAAAAACTGCGGTGTAGGCTACAGGTGGAGGCATTGAGAGGATTCACCAGAGAGTGGGGAGCAGAACAGGTGGATTGACTGAAATACCCTGCTGAGGGAGCAGAGGGTGAGGCAGGAGAGGTCTGCCGTGCCATGTGGTCACCCACATGAGCTCTAGCTCCCTGGCCAGGGATCGAATTCAGGCAGTGGTGATGATGGCATTGAGACTTAACCCCCAGGTCACCAGGGAGGAATATATATTTAAAGTAAATGGTTCTTTTGGCTTACAACAAGAACCAGCTGTCTATACCCCTCTTCCTGAATGGGGGCAAAGCTTTTTATCTCTTAGCTAGTTCTGTGACTCCAATAAACTCTTTTATGTCCCTGATTTCATAGACAGACAGACACAGACAGTTGTGCATACTCGTGTAACCTCTGTGACCATCCATCCACCTATCTGCCTACCTGGCTATTTAGGCGTGGGGCCCCTATTTCTTCAGCCCCCCTCTCCAGCCCCACACTATCTCCAGGTCACCTTTTGGGAACACTCAGCACTGTAAGGCAGGGTCAGACCGACCCTGAGCTCTGCGTGACCTTCTCTTGGAAGGCACACAGCACTCGCAGAGTGCAGGAGGTGGTGGGGAAAGGGGCAGGTCTCTCGGCCTTCAAGACTTACTGCCTTCAAGAATCAACTTCTTTCCGCTGGGCTGGAGTCCCCCTTCCTAAAATCAGCCCACTAGCTCAGTTCTGCTCCAGCTCAGCGCCCAGCCCACCCCTCAGCGTATCCTAAGTCATCTGTCATTTAGCCTGAATATCCTCGTGGCCTTCTACTATTTATTTTGTGACACTTTCTACCCCTTCACTGTTCTCATGTCTTTGCCAGTGATCATTTCAAACTTAAGTCATATGGAGTGAAATCCCCTACTCCGCTTTTGGTCTAGGAGAGAAGAGAATGGAACTTAGACTCCCTTCATATTGACTCTTTATTTCCATGTATGTGACTTGGGTTCTGGACCTGAGAAAATGGTTGATGATGTAGAATTATTGGTCAAAGTTTGAGTCAACATACACCTGAGTCCTGACGTCTGCAGCTATCCCCCTCTGTGGGGCCTCAGTTCTGATCAGGGATAAGGGGGGCTTCTGTGCTGGCTGCACCATTCCTGGGGGAGAGGTGGGGGGCTTGCACAAAGCATGCATTTGGGGGGATCATCTCAGAGCTGCACTCGGGGTTTACTAGCGGACTGCACAGTCCCAGGGAACATTCATGGCCACAGCCACAGGCAGAGGTCGGCATGTCAGGCCACAGACACTCACTTCCAGGCTGGCCAACTCTGCATCGGGAGGTGAGGATGGGGGGCCCAGGGCCACCCCACAGACCACCTCCTGCCATTACCCATTCCTGTCCCTCGGCAGGCAGTCCATAATATCTCCACCGTGGCTTTCCTCTGCTGGGAACACTGCTGTCCACATTAGCCCTCTGCTCCCTCTTCCCCCGCCTCCTTCCTTTCCTCCTTAGTCCCCAAATAAATGCCTTTCATCCTTGAGATTGAGGCCTGTCTGGACAGGCCTTTAAGGGCCACCTCCATTGTCACACCATTGCAACATCCCCTTCCACTTAATTATTTTTTATTTTCCTTTCTTTAAAACAACATTCTTCTCCTCACTGTTATTCTTTTCTGGCTCCCACTATGCACGCTTAAATTACCGATGCTGCCCTGCTGCCTAGGACAGTGTCACGACACCCATTGCAGGGACACACAGTGCCCGCTTTCTCTGCTGCAGATGGCGGACCTGCATGCCGTGCCCAGGGGCATGTACGACGGGCCAGTGTTTGACCTGACCACCACACCCAAGGGTGGCACACCCGCCGGCTCCACCCGGGGCTCTCCCACTCGGCCAAACCCGCCCGTGAGGAACCTGCATCAGTCGGGATTTAGCCTGTCAGGTGAGTGGGCTGACCTGCGGTGAGGGTGGGAAGCTCGGTGCCCCCAGGCTGCTGGGTGAGGCTGGGAACTAACCCTGACGGGCGCCTTTAAGAAAGGTGGTTACTGGCCCAAGGAAGGTTTGCTGAACCAGAAAGAGCCTATTGAGAAAGACAAGGGCAGTTGGGTAAGATCAGGGCTAACTGTGACCCATTCTGCTTGGGGAGCAGACTTGGAGGGATGGGGGGATGTGGGGTTGGGGGCTATGGGAGGATGGGACGCGATTCCCATGCCCAAAGGGCAGCACTGCTCTAACTGGCCTGGGACGTACCTACGGGGTGGTCTGTTTCCTTTGTTGGCCAGATTTAAGATGGCTCAGTAGCAGTAGCTTCTTCAAACATTTTTTTATTATATTCTCCCATCCCTGGAAATACTACTACTATTGCTAACAGTAGCTACCATGAGTTGAGATTTATCGTGGACTAACCAAGCATTAATCTCAGGTGTTCTTGAAGAGCCTTCATTGCTCCATAACCAGTCCTCTTAAAGTGGGGGGAAGTCTTTGCTGTGCATCTCTGTTATTGCAATACAAGGAAAGCAAGATGAGAAAGGGAAGAGATAGAGGGGAATAACTGTGTGTGGGGAAGGCAGAGGCTGAGGAACTGAGAAAACAGGAAGATGAGGGGGAAGAGAATGGGAAGGGGAGGAAGGCAAAGGAGCCGACTGACCTGTTAGATAGAGCCGCTGGGGGCTCCTTATGCCAATCGCAAGATGTTTTTGTGAGTGGTTTTCCATTTTTACCCTGGCTACGGCACCCCCTAAACTTTCAGCAGCTCCTTTCTAGATGGGCCTAAGGACATAAAGAAGTTTGCTTTTGTGCCTCTGGTCAGATCCTGGGCAAGTCCCCCAACCCCCAGCTCAGTCACTTCCTTTCGTCTTACTTCTCAGTGAGAGTGGTGAAGCGCACGGGGAGATACTTGTCACAATGAAAGCAGCTGGTTTTAAGGTCACTACCATTGTTCAATTTACTATGGCTGTTATGGTGCTGAAGGTCCATGGAAATCTAGATCGACACTTTCTACCCCTTCACTGTTCTCATGTCTT
>NW_004567122.1:35650745-35697184 GCF_000260355.1 Condylura cristata | reverse complement strand
GGGTCTCTTAGTGTAGCTTTCAAATTCTTCTCTTTCCCAGGTTGGGAAGGGAGAGGGAAATGGATCTTGAATTCCTCTTGCTCCGCCTGCCTCTTCGGTGCTCTTAAATGGCAGCAGCTGGGAGCATAGCTCAGCCCTCACGCCCTGGGGATGAGGCCCCGCCCTTAAATACCCTTCTGGCTGTAGAGATGCTTCTGTCTCCTCTTTGGCCGCTTCTGGCTTAGGATGGGCGCTGAGACAGCACCAAGTGGAGGTCTTCGTGGCCAGGGTGAGTGTTTCATTCTCTCCATCTCTTGAAATCCAGGCCTCTTTGCTTGAGTAGGATCTTGTTCTTTTTTTGAAAATGTGTTTTATTAGTTGTTTTCTGACTTTTACAAATAATAGGTACTCTCAGTTTACGCGGGAGTCAGGCAGGGCATTGGGAAAGCCAGTCATGAGCAGTGAGCATGTTACTCTGTGACTGTGGTAGATTTTCAGTCCAAAGCCATCAGCCACTCAGAGGAAAGGGGGCGCGTTTGTTGTGTGGGGACGTCTCCGAGGTGAGCTGTGGCCTTCCTGATGTTCATTAGGGTCCTTAGCCTCTCCCCCACCCTGTCTGTGAGCGGAAGGTCATTTCTATCTGAAATTTCCTCTTCTGAAAATTCATTTTTGGAGCAAATTCTGTGTGCCAGGGGAGGATCTATAGGACCAAGAAGCGCACTGCAGGAAAAGTGTGTTTAGTGTGGGATCAGCCCTCTGCGCTCTGGGGTCCATCCCCTAACCCTGTGGACTAAGTACTTTGAAGAACAGAGCAGGCCTCAGACAGTTTTTAAGTGCTTAGAAGACATCTTCTCTGACTGCAGGTTTTCATAACTCTAAGGCCAGAGAAAAGATCACATGGCTAATGAATTTGGAAATGGCCAAGGATGAGGATTTCCCCTAGCAAGCTAATTTCTGGTCGCATCCTGGAAGGGATTAGAAAACCTCATTAAAGGGAATCTTGCTATTTCAAAGACTTTTTCCATGGTGCCTTTATTTTAAGGGAGACTAAGGTGAGGAGGTAGCTCTTGATTTGTAACTCAAAAGATTTGGGGGCATGTGGTAGAACTCAGAGTTGCCGGCAGAGGGAGTTGGGAGGGCTGAAGCGAACATATATACCTCACTGACTGGCTGCGCCTCGGAACGGGTTGCAGTACCAGCCTTAACCACCAGATGGAGAAAGAGGCCCGTTGGTAAACCAGGTGGCGCTTCCATTTGTGTACCATCTGCTGCTGTTAACCCAACCCCAGTGCATCTCGCCCTCCACCTCCCCCACCCCCCTGACCTCCTCAAGCCATGATTAAGTCTTTTACGGACCAATTGGTTGCACCTGAGAGCCCTGAATGGAGCATTCAGCCAGAACATTATCGCCTATACCAGCTTTCCATGTGGTAGGGACAACCCCTTAATGCCTTCATGATCTTCCCTTTCTAAACTTATTATTAGGAACTTCCCCAGGGTAGAAATTTCTTGAGAGTTCCAAGAGAACTCCCACGACTTTTCTCACTTTGATTTCTAGTACCTTGTTCTTTAAATTAAATTTATATTGAAATGTATCCTATTCTACACCGCACACCAAAGGATCCTACACAAATAGGTTTAGGAGGAGCACATGACTGAACCACATCAGACTGCCTGGGGGATTCTTCCTGCCACAGGGGAGCACAGCGAACCTCCCGTTCTCCCTCCCAAGTTTCCTTTTGCTGTCTCATCTCTTACCCTGGCCCCTGCCTTCTCTCCTGCCTTCTCTCACTGGCTTAAGCCCAGATGGCAATCCGCTGGCCTTCTCTCTGAGGCCTCAGTCTTGGGTAGATGAGAATGTATTTGTGGGACTGTTCAGTCAGACACCAGTAGAGAGAATTCTTCTAAGTTTTCTAAAACCTGTAGTCATTCTGAAAATGGGTTTTTGTCACGGTCTAGTCCTCTTTGGCCTTTTTCTTCCTGACTACACCCAGAATTAGGCTCTGAGGCCTGAGTCTTTACTCCTCAGCCTGGACTTCGCTCCCCCCTAATCCCCCCAGAAGCCCTTCCCAACAGAGCAGACAATACCTAACTTTAGTTCTTGCCAGGCCCTCTCCCCTGGAAATTCCAGCTTGCGCCCCAGATTTACTCACGGGCTGTCCTGGGCAGCCAGCATTCATTGTAAGTTCCCTCTTTGGAAAGTGGTGTGTGGGTGTTCAGTTCTGTGTCCGGTGACTATGGACAGACGGTAACTCTCCTGTGATCTGTGGTAGCTACGAGGCAGCTCTGGAACGTGACGAGCTGTTAGGTTTGAACCGTGAAGAAAACTGTGTTTTAAGTTTAGCTGAGATTAAAAAAAAAAAAAAAAAGTTCATCAAGTGACTGTTAATGTAAACCTGGTTATTAAAATAACTGTAAAACTACAGGTGTGGTTGTCTGGGCTTCTTCTGTGTGTGGCTTGTCCTTTCACCTGACGTGTTAACATTGCCCAGCAAAGCCTCCAAGGCTAGTAAGGGGCAGAGCTGATATAAACTGTTATCCTGAGACAATTGGGGAGTGAAGTTACAAGGAGGGGACCCTATCTTTCTAGCTGAGGTTGAGTTTTTGTTTTGATCTCACAGTTTGAAGACCACAGTTGAAACTTTGGGGAATGGCATTTTTTTTTTTCTATGGCCTATTGGTTTTAGAATTAGTGTGAAAGGTATTACCACTTGGGATAAATGTAGAGTCCAGAACAAATGCTAAAAGGTTTGTTTTCAGCAAGCCCCTTAAGGCACTTTCTGCTTCTTCCTGAAAGTGTGGACTCTGAAGCTGAAGATCAACATCTTCCAAAGTATACACTTTTAAAAATGGGTGCCAAGGATGTTGGGTAGGATATTTATTGCCTACTCTTGAAAGATTTCAAGTTCATATCAAATCTGAGAAATCCTTTCAAAATATGTTCAATTCAAGGTTTTAACCTAATTTTGAATAGTGAACACTTTGGCCCTTTGTGCTCTTTTGTGTTGTTGTTTTTTTTAAGATTTATTTGTGCATACAGAACTGGGGTACAGGTACAGGGGTGGTGAGAGAATTCACCAGGGACACAGTGGGGAGCAGAACAGGCAGATCGACACGAAGTTCACTGTTGAAGGGAGCAGCGGGCGGGTCAGGAGAGGTCTGCAGGCCATGTGGTCACCTCCAAGGTGGGGATCGAACACATGTGAAAGTGGGTTTAGCTTCTTAGTGCTGTGCTTTAATCCGCTGCACCAGGGAGGGCCCTTTGTGCTCTTTTATATTCCACCAAACTCAAATACTAAGCCTTTTTGGGCAACATTCCTTTGTTCAACACAACTTATGTAGGACATTTTTCACTGCAAAGGTTAGGCTAATGTGTACCAGGAAGAGTTCTTCAAGCATATTTAAAAGTTAATGTAGGGCCCTCCCTGGTGGCGCAGCGGGTTAAAGCACAGCACTGAGAATCTAAAGCCGCTTCTGCATGAGTTCACCCGCCTGCCCCGGAGGTGACTACATGGCGTGGCAGACCTCTCCTGACCCGCCCGCTGCTCCCCTCAGCAGTGTACTTCGTCAATCTGCCTGTTCTGTTCTCCACTCTGTCTCTGGTGAAGCCTCTCACCACCCCTGAGCCTCTGGCCTGTACCCCAGTTCTGTATGCACAAATAAATAAATCTTTAAAAAAAAAGTTAACGTAAGCTCCAAGTTCAGGGGTGGACTTGGATAGATGGCCTGTACCCCAGTTCTGTATGCACAAATAAATAAATCTTTAAAAAAAAAAGTTAATGTAAGCTCCAAGTTCAGGGGTGGACTTGGATAGATGCATGCATAGCTGGATCTAGAATGTTACATTTCTCCATCTCTTCCCTACTGGTTTTATGGACTTCATTCTTAGGAAAGAGCTTTCTATGTGGGAGAAAAGATGGTGATCAGCATCTCCAGGTCTTCATTTTACCTGCTGAAAAGTATAAGAAGAGAAATTTCCTCAGCAGTGCCAGCTGGAGGTTGATCCTGATTGGTTGGCCTTGGGTCATGTGCTCACCACTGGATTGGTCTCTGTGGCCAGGGGGTGGGCACTGATTGGCCACAGCTAGTCTCATGCCCAACCCCTGAGCCAGGGGCGCTTGTGGGCTCTCAATTCCCCAGGAAACCCCAATTTGCTACTTTTAAGAAGGGGTGGGAGTTGGGCAGGCAAAACCGGCTGATGTCAAAGCACCATTCCCAGGAGACTTCTGGGTATGAATGTACTACAGTGTCTATGCAGGTAGGGCAGGTGGGCAAGGGGTGGAGGGGTCGCATTTTTGAGTTGTTGCTTTTTTGTGTGATGAACATGCTTCATCTTGGTTCAGTAGAATAATGATATCAATATAGGAGCAGAGATGAAGGCTGTTTGCACATGCTCACAAGCCCTATCAAAAGCTGCTCTGGGCACATAAGAGTTGTAGTTTGAGGTTCAAAACATGATGATTAAAAGCTTTCACGGTAATTCCATTTTATGGCTCAAATTTAAGCTCAACAACCCCCCACCCCCACCCCCAACCTCCACTTGTGAGCAAGGCACTCTGCTTAGTGTTAGAGTGTATTTAAGCATGGTAGATGCTTACAATGAACTGAGCTTGTAGGACTGTAAAAGGGATGAAACACTTTTCTTTAAAAACAAAGTGAAACACACGTGGTGACTCCATACCCCACCTCCACGAGCGAATTCAGGGCTGAGTCAGGACAAACACTACCTTGTTTCAGGGCTGCATGGGAAATGAAAACACTCAATAGGTAGAACTAGGTTCCTCTAGTTTCAGAGAACTTTCTGGGATCAGCTCTGCTACTCCCAAGCCATTCCGAAGAGGGCACCAATCATAAGCAGGAAATGGGATAAAGGCTCCATAGCAAATTGCAAAAATTAGAGCACACTATGAAGATGGAGCTCTTCAGATGACAAGTCCCAGATCCTACCCTGGCTTCCACTGGCTGCTGAGAACATGACAGGACACGGAACACGACTAGACAGCCGGGCATCCATGTGCAGAACGTCAGAGTCCAAGCCTGACAAACACTACCTTGTTTCAGGGCAAACCGGGAAGCAGCTGGTCTACTACCACCCAGCAGTGTGTGTGAGAGGTCGCTCAAAGGTCTTTCTTCTGAGGCAGAAGTTGCTCCCAGTTGTTGAGGTCATAACTGTTGTTCCTTTCCTACCCCAGATCACGGCCCTTGGAGCACTCACCTGTTGCTCTGATGTCTGAAATGGGGCAGGAAAAAGATGAGGGGTGGGAGGCAGAGTGTGTGGGTTGCCATGGACTTGAGGTTAAAGTGAAGAGCAAAACCTGGACCACTGGGCGCTGCTGTCTGCAGTGAGTGCAAGAGGGATGGGGGTGTTCATTTCTGGGCATGGAGCAGTTTAATTGGGCTGCATCCACTGGTTCCAGAGTGTTACTTCTAACACTAGCCCTTGGCATGTCTTACCATTGCTCATGACAAGAAGGGAAGTGAGAACAGGTGATCCGGGTTCCCACCACCCTGCCTTGAAGGAGGACACATCTTAGACACACAGCTGCAAAGACGGATCAGTGGCTTACTGTATACAGAAGACATTTAATACATGCAGGCACATGTACATTATATATAAACCTATATGTTAGCTACAACTTTACAGAAGATGCCTTTCCATCCAAGGGCTACCTGTTCACAACACAGACACCTGAAGTTGGATTTTTGACATCCATGTTTTAGTAACAGCCAGACATACTGTGTACAAGACAGTCATCACAGGGAGACAGTACAAGAAGAGGTTTGTGGAGACAATGCAGGGACGCCTTTACTGGAACAAGCTCCAAATTGCTTCTAATGTCTGCTTATTCAGCTTTTGAAGAGCTAAGGCTTCCACATGCTATGTGGGCTGAGAGCCAAGAGACCATACCTGCTGGTCCTGCTGCCTCTCGCTTTCCCTCCTGATTTGTTCATCCATCTGCTCTAGGAAAGCTATGATGATACAAAGTCTGGTCATTTCTGGTTAAAACTTTCCTGCGGGCAGAAGCCTGCCCCTAGTGGATTCAATTGCCTAGTAAATGGAGCTGTCCTCTGTGCTGCTTGCCATCCATGCCTGTCCCGGCCCATGTCCTCAATGCAAATCAGTGCTGTTATCAAAGCGCCTTGGCCACTGGGTGGCATTTCCTTCCAACACCTTCACTTGTGGTCAAGATGGTGGCATGGATACAAGCATGTTTAAACCAATGCTTCTGGTCTTCCAGAAGCTATTTATGCTCCACACCAGTGAGGGAGGAAACTGTCAGGAAACAAGGATTTCAGGAACCCTAGACCAAAGAAAGCAGACGTCATCCTATTTTTTTCTAAAATGATCAGTCCCTGAGTCTTGGTTGTCACAATCTAGATAAGACATGTTCCCTGGGTAACATCCTCATTTTCAGCCCTGGTATGGAATAAAACCATAGATCTGACTTTGACCGTTAACAGTCATGGTAACAGTTTCAGCAAGCTGTTATTTCTTGGAAAAATTCTGTCCTGATGTTCAAAATGGTGGTGGTAGGAATAGGTGTTATCTTTGGTTGCTCTGTATGAAGGATTCAAGGCTTTCTCTTTCTTAACTAGAAACAGATGGGGGTGGGGAGTCTATAAACTAGTCAGTGTGGTGGTGGTGGTGGTGGTGGGGGGGGTCTATGAACTGGTCGAAATGTGCCTGACCTGTCCAAGACTGTGCCCTCCAGCCAGGTGGTCCATGGTCACTAAAGGCTAGTATAAATGTTGTCAGAAGCAGCTCATTGGAAATAAAGCCTAGGGATTCAAACCACAGATAGTGTATAAATGCAATGTATGAATTGGGTAGACGGAAATGGCACAGACGATGAGCCTTTCCCAGCAGAGGCCTATCTATGCCCCTGCCTCTGGCTCTATGTTTCTCAGACTCTCCCCTTGGGGTCCTATATGCAATGTCAAGAGGAGGAAGCAGGTGACAGGGACAGAGCACCTCAGGGCTGGAAGAGAAATGAACAGGAGATGGAAGCCGATAAACAGCCCTTGACATGCTGCTTTTCCACCTGGAGCAGAGTCTGCTTGTCTTAGTGTCGCTCTTTTCAGTCCTTCCCCTTTCATGAAATTGAGTCTGTGCAAGCACTTGAGAGATTATGTTTAGAGAAAAAAAAAATAGCCTAGGTAACGTGTGGGAAATACAGAGAAAAGGAGACAAACAGAACAAAAGAGCTGGCTTTTAATTCTTAACAAAAGTGTGGTTGCTTGTAGTAGAGGCACTTTGACAACTCTGCTGGACATCCTGGGCACATTAGTACCATGAGCAGAAACCCCAAATGCCTAGCTCAAGTTCAGCACTGGCTTTCTACCCACTCTTGCTTGCCCTGGTGTGACTTCCCTCCTAGAAAAGCCCTGTGTCACAAATGGGCATATGTTCTGGTAACTTCTCTGCCTGTGTCTGTCTGCCTGGTTTCCCAAGTGAGTGCCAGCCTGCTTCTCTTTGTTGACTGCCATCTTGGTGAGACCCTGTTCTCCTGTTCTCTATTAAAAAGGACAAGGTAGGGGGTCTGAGAGGCCAAGAAGTGAAAATAATCTCCCCTCCCCCACTGCATTCGCTTCCTGTCCCCGCCCTGTGGCATCTGTGGGTTACCAACTATAGTTCTGTCCCAGGAGAGTGGAGTTATATCATATGCACATCTCACCTATGGAAATTAAACTTTGGAAATTAAGACACAAAAAACCCCAAAAGAGCAGGACATGGATAATATTTTAAATAATTAGACAGCTGTGCACTATTTGTTGCTGTAAGTTGGGAGTCATGCTCTCACATGGGGTGCATTCCATGGCTCTGAGTGTAATCCTGGCCTAGGAAGCCATATCTACACTTCCACTGAACTGGTATTAGTCAAAACAAGGCAGAAAAAATAGCAGTAGGAGACGAAGCCAGAATAAACCCAAACAGTGACTTATTTCATTACCAATGGGGGTGACTCACTAGACTGGGCTTCATGAAGAAAGGAGACTCTCCTTATGAGTGATCTAAAGGGGAAATTTTATTGCCTTCCAAATTTACCTCATATTTTACTTAAAATATGCTACCTGTGGAAGGTACAACTGAGCTCTAACCACAAGGTGGATGTGTGTTTGATGTGACAATACTCTTTTCTTATCCTCTACTGATAGGTCTCTGATAAAGCCCACCAAGGAGCATGCTAGAAGGCATTGAGTGTCATGCTAGTAGATACTTAACACTCACTGGGAGAGGGAGAAGAATGCCTTGGTTTGTAGCTTTGGCCAATTCCCTTTGTGTAAACTCTCCCCTGATTGTCAATTCCAACTTCACATCGTTACAGGACTTTTGGAAAAGCCAGCAGACACAAACTGTCGCAGGGGACTGACCCAGGACACACCTCAGAGCCCCTTGTACATCTTGTTGCTACTTCTGATCTAGTCCCATTCATTTCTTTCCAAGTAATTTCCCTTTCCTATTCAGTCAGGCTTGGGGATTCTGGTCTCTATGACATTTTCTAGCCCTGAAGACTTAGAATTCACCCCCAGTCACGTCACTCAATTACCCACCAATGTCCATTTGTCACAGTGTAATTAGAAGATATGGAAAAATAAACCTACGCTCAAGTGATCTTTGACAGATAAAAATTAAGGCTGTTTAAAATAACAGAATGTCAGCAGTGGGAAGGCAGAGGAGCGGCAGTGCAACCATCTCATTGCAGATGGCTAAGCTGATGTAGATGAAGTGTTAGTTAAGTGACCCCCCCTAAGGTCACCCTGGTAGCGGTGAAAGGAGATCCCAGGAGTGCGGGGAACTTCCTCCCTGTGCCATGACGCTCCTTCCATAGCTGCTCATTCACATCTAAGGTGCTTGGGGAATGGAGAGATGAGGACTCTGGACACTTCTTCCTGACGCGAGATCAGAAGTTTCTGGTCTGAGGGCAGGAAATGACCCAGATGACACCATGGACTTCACAGGGTGCTATTCTGGCCCTCCTCTTCTTGTGGGTCTTTGGTTTGTTCCAAGGCTAGATTTGCTTGTTGTTCATGAAAGTCCTTCTTTACTCTTGAAAGGAGGGAAAAAAACAACAGGAAATTTATTCAGTGGAAAGAGGGAAGAATGTAAGTCCTTGAAGTGATAGCATTAAACCCAGCCATTTATAAGGAGGCCCCATAGAGACGAACTTAGAAACATCATTGATTTTAAGGGAGGAAGTCCCAATTCTTCTATCCTCTTGTAAACAGAAAACTGATGCTATGCTAATTTACTTATTGCAATGCTTGAAATTTCTTTTAATTAAAAAAAGCTTTCTGAGATTTCAGATTTTCTGTTATGGATGTGCATGATGTATGCAATGAGAAAGAAGACTTTAAAGTATACAAAGGCTCTGCCAGTAAATTCTGGCTGAACCCCCCACCAGGGGCTGGACCCTCTTCCTCCAGGAACTGCTCACTTTTCTCTGTTGAAAATGATGAACTCCTTCTGGACAGATTCCAGATGCTCTTGAAGAAGGCACATCTTCCAGGCGACCATTGGAGAAAAGGAGATGTAGTTAGCAAGCTAGCGGGAACCCTCTGCCCGCCACAGCCCACCAGTGTCTGCTGACTGCCAGCCCTGATGTGTCCGCGGGGTGGGCGCCATTGATAGCCCTGGCAGGAGGGAGCCTGACCCAGGATGACAGAAGCGAAAGACTCAACACTTCATATTCTGCTCCCACAATGAGCCAGCAACGTAGACCTACCTGCTTTATACTTCAGGAATTTGATTCCTTCCAAACACTTACCAAGAGGAAACCATGGCTTTAAACCATGGCTCACAAATATATTTATATATATTTATATTTTTATTTATTTACTCATACAAGAGCTAGGATATAGGCCAGAGATGTGGTGGGGATGGGGGGCAGTGACGGGATTCCCCAGAGACAGGGTGGAAAGCAGAACAGGCCGATCTATTGAAATACACTGCTGAGGGGAGCAGTGGGTGAGACATGAGAGGTCTGCTGCTCCATGTGGGTCAGCTCCGGGGCTGGGGACTGAACTCATGCTGCAGTAACTGTGCGGATTGCTTCATAGTGCTGAGACTTCATTCCTGCGCCACCAGGGAGGCCCTCTGTTTCATTTAAACAAAGGTAGCGAATGGACACTCAGGGGAGTTTCTGAGTTGCAACCTCTTTCAGTCCTCTTTCTGTCCCTTGAAGGGCTCAAGTTCACAGAAGGGATTTGCCTATCTTTCCTCTGCTTTAGGGGGGAAATTTAAATATAGCCACATGGGAGGGGAAAAGGAGGGAAGACTAGGGGTTAGAGGTGGAGAGCGGAGGTAGCAGAGCTGAGGGCAAGTGTGTCTTAATGTGACTTCACCACACTTGTATCCCTTCCCAAAGTCCTAAAACTTGCTTCCCAGGGAACAACAGAGCAATCTGATTAAACTGGTATATGGAGGTGTGCCAGAAATATCAAGGATTTGGAGCAGGTGGAAATCCCAGGAGGCAGCAAGTCCTGACTGAGGCTGTTTGCCCCAGTGGCAGATGGATCAGGGGTGCGGCGAGCCGCCATCTTGGTTATATACGTTAAAGATGTGAGTAGAGAGGAAGAAAGCAGCGAATATTTTGGAAGCTAAGAAAGTGCAGAAGTAGCGCTCATGAAAATGAACAAGACCCATGGAAAAGAAGAGCATTAGGAACTCAGAGGAGTGAAGCAGACACAGCAACCGCTGACATTTGCCAGGCGCTGTTTACATGTCCCGAAGTGACACCAGCGTTACCTCCATTTCATGCGTGAGGAAGCTAAGACTCAGGGGAAAGGAAGCTCTGAGTGCTTGTGCTCTGTATAGTCACATCCTGAATCCTAGACCATGGATCTCAACTTTAACGACATGTTTAGAAATAGTCATCTGAAGAAATTTTAAAATTAAATTAATTTTAGATTAAATGCAATTGGTTCTGGGTGGGACCCAGGCACCAGTCTTTTTCAAAAGCTCCCCAGATGGTTCTAGGATGATGCTAAGTTTGAGAACGACTCTGCAGATACCTAGAGGAGGAGGGGCCCACGGGGCGACAGCATCTAAGAAATCCACATCATGCCTGACAGCCAACACTGACATCCTCCTTAGGTCAGTTGTAGGACGAAGCTCCTATTACTACTCTTATACTTTACTTTTATTACATTTTAAAGATTTATTTTTATTTATGCATATAAAACTGGGGTCTAGACAGAGGTGTGAAGAGTAAGGGGTGAGAGGATTCACCAGGGACAAGAATGGGGAGCAGAACAGGTGGATCCACTGACATACTCTGCTGAGGGGAGCAGCAGGCCAGAAAGGAGAGGTCTGCTGTGCCATGGGGGTCACCTCCCTGGCCAGGGATCAAACTCTGGCCACAGTGGCTGGGGATATCTTGCTAGCGCTGAGATTTTAACCCATGAGCCATCAGGAATTAATGTTTACTTGGGTTATAGGACTTTAGCATAAAATTATTACGTTGTGAACAATCACCTTAGTAAGGAACCTGTGTAAACAGCTCACCTTGTCAAGGCAAGAACTCACAGGAGATGGTGGCTCTCAGTGGAGAGAAATAAAATGGACTCTCTAATGGATCACTCGATCATTTAAGATTTCTCAAGAGTTGACTATCCCCTTGCTCCTTCCTTGGCTGTGTGAACAGTGACTATTCAACACGTAGGAACCAGCATTTCAGATTGTTCTATACTCTGTTTTTAAGGAACCCATCTGAGCCTTTTCTCATCTCTCTCGTTATATGTGGGGCTTTCCAGGCCTGCCTTGTTCTGCTCAGTACTCAGTACTCGGGGTCCTGACCTGGACACACCACAGATCCTTCTAAATGTGGGTGAGAGGAGTCCTCACAATATGAGAAGGAGAAAATGTCCTTTACAGTTGTAAGACCATAAAGGTCTATATTACTTTAGGGAAAATAGAACATAGCAAACCATTACTAAAAAAATCTCTTCTAGGGTCCTCTCTGGTAGTACAAGGGGTTAAATCTCAGCACTATGAAGCTATTCACAGCCACTGCAGCACTCACTTCAACTCTCCATTCCACACAGGAAGCAGCAGACCTCTCCTGCCTCGCCTGCCCACTGCTCCCCTCAGCAGTGTATTTCAGTGGATCCACCTGTTCTGCTCCCAACTCTGTCTCTGGTAAAGCCTCTCACCTTACCTGTGGCCTACACCCCTGTTCTTGTATGCATAAATAAATAAATCTTAAGAAAAAACTCTTGTGAAGTTGGGCTTCAGAGGTTGTTGGTAAACCCTATGGAAGAGAATCCTACTCTCTAGCATATGTAGGATGTTGACTGGACTTCTTATTAATAATATAGCGGTGACACACCAGGTTACAGTGCAATACTATGAAGTTAACTGCAGTCACGAGTTTGAGTCCCACCAGAGAACTGACCCACATGGCACAGCAGACCTCTCCTGTCTCCCCCACTGCTCCCCTCAGCAGTGTATTTATTTCAGTCAGTCTGCCTGTTCTGCTCCCCACTCTGTCTCTGATGAATTCTCTCATGCTCCACACCTCTGGCTGGTACCCCAATTCTTGTATGTGTAAATAAATAAATATTAAATAATATGTTGGGCAGGCCAAATTCACATTTATATCCCATTTTACCAAAGAGGCAAGTACCTGTATTATTTTTACAAGTTCAGGAAGACATCAGAGGCACTATTCTTTTTGCCCCTATTTCCCACATAAAAGATAAAACAAACAAACAAAAACAACTCTACTAGACTTCTTATTTAACAAAGCAACTGGGAGCACACTCATTTCAATGTGTGTGAATGACCACTGGCCATATGCTTGGCCATATATTGTGTATAAAATTTTTCAAAAAAAATATATACCCCCAGATCTCTACATGCAAGAATTAACCCACTGGCCATATGCTTGGCCATATATTGTGTATAAAATTTTTCAAAAAAAATATATACCCCCAGATCTCTACATGCAAGAATTAAATAGCAAACAGATGAAATGCTTGCTTAGGCATTGTCAGAAATATAAATTCATTATGCAGATAGGAGTTGGAAGAGAGTAATTTCCTCTATGAATTTTCTAATCCATTCATAAATATGGCTGTCTCTCTGCCTCTGAAAATATATCTCCATCTACTTTGTTTGAAAATATTATATTTGGGTCTTTCCTCATTCCCAGAATAGGCAATTAAGGATTCCCTTCCTAAAAAAGCTTTTTAGAACACACACACACTCACACACACACACACACACACACACACACACACACACACACCCCAAACAACTTCTCTTTCTCTCTCTGGTATCTCTTGACAAAGTGATTTAACCAAAAGGGCTGACTGGATAAACCAACAGGTCTATAGAATAAATATTTAAAGTATATTTTTAAATGGAAATGATGGCCTTATTACTATGATTAATCAGTATAAAATGCTAAAAACTGTGCATTTTAATGAAGTACCAAGTGGAAAAGTAGACAGCATGTGTGGGGAATGACTAAGTGCCACCTGACCCCCCGAAACCCTGTACCCCCCAGAAACAGGGATAAAGGTTGGTGTCAGGAGACAATGTGATGCTACAGAAATGACCACAGTGGGTTTCTGGCCTCTTTCCCAGGCTTGTGACTTGACTGGAATTTCCTTGCCAACCTCTGGGTCTTTCCTGGCTGGGGGCTGTGTGGTGATGGATCACCAGGCCCTTGAGTTGCACTGGGACAGGGCTGGCGATGACCTATAGCTATCATGACCATTACTAAGGCAGACACTTGTTAGATTTGGCCAGAGGAGGGCGCTGTCTTGTGTCCTGCCTCTAGCTGAGCCTGAAGGGGCGGGTGTGGGCAGTTGCCAGGCCAGCAGCAATCTTGGAGCACTGTCCTGGTGGGGCTCTCCACCCCTCCCAGTGTGTCGGGCAGCTTACCTGAGATGAATCGCACTTCCGCATCTCCTCCTTCTTCTTTGCCAGCCGCTTCTTTTTCTTGTGAAGTGGTTTGGACTCCAAGATCATTTCTTCAAGTTCAAAGGTAGGGTCACAATTCAGCCTCCCTTTCTGCAAGGGAGACAGGGCAGCCCATTCTTCAGACTGTTTATGGTTCTAAAAATATCCCGGATTGAACCCCACCTAGCGCTGGCTAAGGACAACAGGCTGGGATCCCCAGTTTAATTTTAGATAAACGATCACCAGCGCTGTTGTTCATAGTTTTAGGTGTTAATTTTTTGTTGTTGCTCAAACTCCCAACAAGCCCTCCATGAGTTGCAAAAGAAATTGAATGAGGGCCTCCCTGGTGGCACAAGGGGTTAAAGCACAGCCCTTTGAAGATACAGGCCACCACAGCAAGAGGGGTTCGATCCCTGGCTAGGGAGGTGACCCACATGCAGACCTCTCCTGTCTCACCCACTGCTCCCCTTAACAGTAGATTTCAGTTGATCTGTCTGTTCTGCTCCCCACTCTGTCTCTGGTGACCTGTTCTGCTCCCCACTCTGTCTCTGGTGAATCCTCTCACTCCCTGCATCTCTGGCTTGTACTCCAGTTCTTGTATGCATAAACAAAATAATCTTTCAGAAAGAAAAAAAGAATTTGAATGACAATTATTTTCCTGAACTTTAGGTTTTGGTTTATGCTTCTCCAAGCGTATTCTAACAATCCCGTAGATGAGAATCACTGATTTCTTTGCTCTGACTCCCAGTGTCCCAGGAACCTCCTAAATTGGTGTTTGTCAACCTGTGTACCCATAGTTACATGTCCCACAAGCTCTCCGGGTGATTCAGATTCATGGTGAATCTGACATCTGCTTATTCATGAGGCAGCGCCAAGGGCTGGTCACACAGGAGGTGCTGGGAGAGAAGCACCTACGTACTGTGTGGACCCCAACATGTCAGCTGTCATGGCAGCTCAAGCTGCTGCCCCAGGACCCTCCTTCAGCTTCCTATGGAACGCTGAGGCACGACTCCCCAGCTGAGCACCACACCCCGTCTCCCTCTGTGGTCACAGGGTGCGTTCAGGCTCCCCCACCAAGTGCTCACCCCAGGCCTCACACAGGCAGAGCACACATGCTCACAGCTAGCATCTTGCTGGTTTGAAGAACAGCAGACGGCCTTGTCTCTGCGGGCTCACTGTTCCACCAAACTACATACAAGGGAATCTACATGGAGGCTGTGCAGCCGAGGAGCCAGAGTCCTGTCAGGGCTCCTGGTCTCAGCTCCTGGACTCTGCCTGGGCCAGTGGTCTGCCCACATGTGGCTCAGTCAGGGCCTCATGCCCTGGGGACTGTTCTTCCTGCTGTCAGTCATTATGAGTACGTCTCCCCTCACAGAGGGCCAGAGGAAGAGGGGTGGATGATGAGAATAAATCCCTCACTCCAATCCCAACAGTTCTAAATCTGTTGCCTCAGAAGCCACAGATACAAGTTTCTCCATCTCTGGAATCAGAGAAAACATTACATTTTGCAATGAGCAGAGCGTGGAGAAGTCTGTTGGGAGGACTAGGGCTTCTTTTCAAGGAAAGCATGGCGCAAGTGGCACTTAGGAACCAGAACTCCAGGTCTGGGTTCGAACCCCGGTTGACCACTTGCTGGCAGTGTGGCCTCTGGTGACACGCTTGCTGTGTGTCCTCCCCTCCCTCACCTGTAAATGGGCAGATGGGCTGTGTGACGCACAGCACAGGCCTGGTGAGGGCAGGGGTGTACTGGGCACCGGGAACATGCCCCATAAGAGAGGGACTAGCTTGTTAGGAATGACTCACGTTAGGGATGAAACCTGGAATGAGCCTCTTTTGCAAAACCGCATCCCAATTGGTGTCGTTCATATACGGGAAGTTCTGAACATCCGACAAGTGAGAAAACCGTTGGTCTGGATTAGGCTCCATAAGCTGCCAGTGGAATAAGAGTGTCAGGGTCAGCGGAAAGGTCAAAAGAGAGAGCAAAAAATACAGATTTTCTCTAAATGTTCTGGTTGAGGAAGCAAGATGGTGCCCGCACTTCCCAGCCCCACAAACACATTAGACAGTGAGGCCTGGCTAGGATGAACCTTGAGTTGGCTTTTGCAATGTACTGAGTAAAAATGACTTTCTCTACTGAGGCAAACCTATCTTTGACTTCCGAGTCTCCTAGTAGCCAACTAGGGCGAGTTTGTTCTCTAGACCTCAGTTTATCCATCTATCAAAAGGGATAATAGCCTATTTCATCGGGTCACAGCTTAGATAAATGAGCAAAATCAAATTGTAGATATAGTGCCTAAGAGTTGACCTGCTTTTATTTGGAGTGAGAGTTTATCAGTTTTCACAAGTGAAATCTATCACCCACTAACAATTTTGGGTGCTTTTATAGCTAATCAAACTACATTGAGGTGCCACAAATAAGAGGTGATGAGGGTTATTGTTATAGTTCTGGGTTTTATTAAGTGGGATTAAAGATTCCTCCTTTCTCCCCTAGCCACCCTACAGCCAACATCAGCCCAGGCCCCCCAAGCCCATGGTTCCAATGACAGTTCTCAGCTGCCCTTGGACATCCTCCTCAAGGTTACAGCCGAGGGCCTCAGGGTGCAGCCTTGGGGGTGAAGAGAGCTGACTTGGATGGAGGAAAATTTGCTGATAGGAAATGATCCCCTATTCTTCACCTTTGACCTCCCCAATGGCAGGAACCTATTCCAAAGCAGAGCAATTCATGCCAAAGACAAGAGACGTATTTGAATCCATAGCTCAGAAGTTCTTTTCTGTGACCAGTCACGCCATGTAATCTTCTCCAGAAAAAAAAGGAAAACCCAAAACCCAGTTCACCTCTTTGGGCTCCTCATTCTTTCTTCCACATAATCTTAAAACACCATTGAGCTCCTAATCTTTCTGTTCTTAATCTTTTGGTGAACAAAGACACCTTAAAAGTCCAATAAAAGCTATGAACCAGGCCCTCCCTGGTGGCACAGTGGGTTAAAGCACAGCACTAAGAAACTAAAGTCACTTCAGCATGAGTTCGATCCCACCCTGGAGGTGACCCACATGGCGCGGCAGACCTCTCCTGACCCGCCCACTGCTCCCCTCAGCAGTGTACTTCACCAGTTCTGCTCCCCGCTCTGTCTCTGAACAGTCATCGCCCCTGAACCTCTGGCTGTACCCCACTTCTGTATGCATAAATAAATAAATCTTTCTTTTAAAAAAGCTATGATCCTTGTTTATTCAAATGCCAGATTTTGGCTCCTGAGCATACTAGGGTGGACAGATGGACAGGACCCTGTGATGCGGCCTACAGAAATGACCCTTAACCCGAGCTCCACACACATGTAATGGAGGATTCCAGCTGGGGAAATGCTATGAAGGGCAGAGAGCGCAGAGTGAGGGACAACAGAAAGGCTCACCAGGGATGTGAGCAGGAGGCCTCAAGCAGCACCTCTCCACCTACCTATCTAAATGGGCCAGTTATGTTTCTTTGTTTGATGATTTGTTTGTTGTCATTTCTGCCCCCACAGAAACTGACGTGCCATTGCATGGCTAGTGTGCAACTCCAGACTTTATGTGACTTGTGATTTGAGTCTGACATTAAGAAGTAACCTTGAGCCCTGTTCATTAAGATGAGTCCGCCAACAGTATGTTTACAGGCATCAGCAATATCAAGATGTTATAAAATCTTTGCCCACATTTGTCATGGATGTATCGGAAGGAATTCATGGACTTGAGTCCATCAAGGAATCACATTGAGTCTCAGAGAGAGAGCTGGGAGAACTGGGATGGGGCAGTGTTCCACACAAAGAAACTAGCCTGTTTAAAGGCCCTGTGGTGAGAGAAATACCAGTGTGAAGTGGGAGAGCTGGAGAAGAGAAATGAAGGTCAAAGCGGTGTGTGAATAGTCAAAAGGAGACAAAAGCCAAAATGAGGCTCCAGAGGGCACTAGAAACTTTATACCAAACAAATGATCTTGATCTTCATTTTGGAACAGTGGGAAGACAATGAACTTTGTTTTGAACAGATTGCATTGGGGGAGGGGAGAGCAGAATGCATGTGTTAATGTTTATAGAGGAAAACCAGCTGTAAGGCAAGATTTGATAGGTTTAGGGTCTTGGGTAGAGACTGGACAGGGCGAGAAGTGAGAGTCAGATTCAGAAGATACTTAAAAGGCCAAATTACTGAATTTGATGATGGACTGGGTGTGGGGGTGATAGCGGGAATGTGGATGATGGTGATGGGTGGGGAGGCCAGTCATAGCGAGAAAAAGTCCAAGAGATATTGAAAGATCAAGAATTCCTGTTTGAACATTGAGACTGAAATGGAGTTGGAAGATAAAAAGAACAGGTGAGGTGTTTAAACTGTTAAGCTACACACCCCACTCCAGACTTGTCCATCATCACGGCAACTTCTAGTAGTGACTTTTGACCTCCAGCCAGAAAGCCCACCTTTGTTATCACCCCAATTATTATGAGGTCCTCCTTACCTTTTTTTTTAAAATTATTATTATTATAGTTTATTTTTACATAATTTTGTGCCTTTTTCCATCTCAGTTGTCATCCCCTTGGGCTTCCCATCACCAATTCACCCGTGTGCCATCACTATAGTCCAGTGTACTCCCAGGCCCATTTTTGATCCCAATCCCCACTCCACCAATGTAAAATTTCTCTGGTATAGAGTTGTTCATTATTATTATCCCCTTCCCCCACCCCTGAGTCCTTTATACTCCTGCTATGAGTGAAGCCATCTGGTATTTTTCTTTTTCTTTCTGGCTTATTTCACTAAGCATGATCCCTTCCAGCTCCATCCATGCTGCTGTAAAAGGCAGGTGTTTATCTTTTTGATTGCCGAGTAATATTCCACTGTGTATATGTACCACATCTTTTTAATCTACTTTTGGGCATTGGGGGTAGATTCCATGTCTTTCCTATTTTAAATAGAGCAGCAATAAACATGGGGTGCAGGTGTCTTTTTGAATCAGTCTTGACCTTACCTTTTTAAGAAGCGACACCATCTCCTGTGACCAGGCAGCCGGATAAGTCACAATAGCTGTCTCAAACATATGGGCAATTTCCTTGCTGGAAGTACTGGAGCGAATGTGATATGGCCTCTTTAGGAAGAGAAAATGCCTTTATTTTTATTGTGTAGATGAAAGGAACATTGTACAAATGTTTCCAGCTCAAATTTCAACCAGTTAAAATTTCAGGATAGTTGTTTTAATTCTTCCAGATGAATGTCATGGTGACATATGAATATATGATCAGTTTTCCCAGATTTCCTACTTAAGTACTAGAAATCTAGTTTCTTATGAAATCTCAGAATTTTTAGAGTTAGAATGTGCTGAGCTGGATAAAACATTTCTGTGGGCTAAATTCACCTCTGAGATGCCACTTTGGAACTGTGTAGTAAAATGACCTATATTTCTTTACTTAAAATAGTGAATAAGTAAATGGAAGTGTCCTCCCCACCCCCCACCCATAAACCCATTATCTAAGTGCTGGTTATAAAGTCAGTCTTACTCTGTGCCTCTTTCTACTTGTTGGAAGCAAAATGAATTCATGCAGGACAGAAATTTGTCCAGAAAATGTGAATCCAGAATTCAAGTGCTATGAATTTGAACTCTATAGGGTAAAGTATCACATTTTTTGATGATTTGTAAGTATTGTTACTTCTGAGAGAACCAGGTTTATTTGTAGTTTTACCTTAGGGGAAAGAATCAAATGACTTTGTAACAGTTTTCCTAGTTATCCACTAGAGGGCAGCATTTACCTATATTAGTTTCTTGATGGTCTAAGGCGTTATTTTTCTTCTCCCTAATAAGTGATGATGTACACTTTTTTTTTTCATTTGTTTTTCGGCTATCTGTATATCCTTGGAGAAGTTTCTGAAGTGTTCAGTTATTTTGTCCATTTTGTGATTGGGTTTTTTAAACTGCTGAGTTCAGTTCTTTATAAAGTAATAGCAATTTAAAAAAATTAAAATTTATTTTATTTATGCATCAAGGGCTGGGGAGTTGGCCAGAGGTGAGGAAGCAGGAGGGATGAGAAGATTCACCAGAGACAGAGGGGAGCAGAACAGGCATAGTCACTGAAACACACTGCTGAGAGGGGCAAGCCAGGAGAAGTCTGCTGTGTCATGTGGCGTAGGATCAGACTCACACTGCAGCAGCCGGTGATAGCTTGACAGTGTTGAGACTTATCTGTAGGCCATGAGGGAGGTCTGTGATTTTTTTTTCAATGTTGCTCTGTATAAATAAGATTGAGGTCCATCTGTTTTCTTTCTTTTTTTTTTTTTCCCCCTCTACCTAACCACTTATGCATATAACTCATCTTCCTCCATCCCCTATCCCTTCCACTCCTTCTCCTATTCCTTCTGGTAACCATTATTTTCTTTCTGGCAGGTTCAAGTTTTTGTTTCTTCTGCCACTTGTGTGTAGTTGATTTTTGGGTATTTACATTCTGTTGATGAGTGAAATAATTCCAAACCTGTCTTTCACTCTTATACTGATTTCACTCAATATAATCACATTAAGACCCATTCACTCTGTCCCAAATGCTATGTTTCACTTTTCTTCACTGCTGTATAATTTTCCATGGAATATATGCTCCACAATTTCTTTATTCATTCATTTGTTGAAGGAAATTTGGGTAGGTTCCATAATTTGGCAACTGTAACAGTGCTGCCGTGTACAGAGGTATAGATAGATCTTTCATATTAGGTTTTTCATGTTATTTGGATATCACCTGATAGCAATATTACTGGATCATATGGCATTTCCATTTTTATTTTCTTGAGAAATCCCCTTACTGTTTTCCACAGGGTTCACACCTGCTTGCATTCCCTCCAACAGTACATGTGAGCTTCTTTACTTATCACAGCAACTTGCCAACGTTTGTTAATACTGTTCTTTTTGATATGGGCCATTCCCACAGGGGTGAGGTGCTAGCTCAGTGTGGTTTTAATTTGCTTTTATCTTATAATAAATGATGCTGAACATTTTTTCATATGCCTGTAGGCCTGAATATCCTAAAGGAATGTTTTAGAAATTTTACTTCTTTTACATGAACTATGAGCTACTTAAAGCCAAACATTATGCCATATTGACATTTTCCCCCCTAGAATCTAGTTCCTAGTAAGTGTTTGTTATGTTTGTTAAATGAACAAAATGTTCATGTTAGTTTACCAGCACTACGACAGTAAATAGGGATACACACATTTACCAAGGCATGGTCCTTCTGAAGTACTGAATAAATATGAGCGTAATGAGATAACTTGGGAGTAAGGAAGCATTTTACTTCCCCCTCCCCCATGGCCAAGAACTTTTAATAGGTAATCTAAATGTGATTCCATATTTGAAATCTGAAGGCAAAAGAATTTGAGTGCTAAACTCAGTCACTCAATTCCTTCATGTAGAAGACGAAGCTACTTCATCTGCAAATTGAGCCACCTCATGAGCCTGTAAGGAAATTAAAGTCATAATACATTTTAAGTTTTCAATGGAGTGGCTAATACGTATTAGATACAATGCATGAGACTGTAAGGAAATTAAAGACATAATACACATTAAGTTTTCAATAGAGTGGCTAATATGTATGAGATACAATGCAGGAGAGATATTTTAATATAATTGACTCAGGGTAAAAAGGGTGCATATAAAGGTGGGCAGTGAACAGCAATATGTGTGCATTGGACATGGGAAAGCCAGGAAGTGCTAGGCAGTGACCCCATAACAGGGAGGCTGGCCGAGAAGTCACTCACATATTTTGTCCTTCAAAGTGGAATTAAGGCCCTTGGTCAGTTCACTTGTCTTGGTGATGGAGTCATGCAGCCACCCAAGGGCCAGCTCCCTCTCTCTTGCCTGGCTCACAGGCTGTGTCCAGGCCAGGCCACTGCTGATCAGTACGCTAGTTCCTTCTGAGTCTACCTCAGGCTGCGTAGGTTGGTAAACTTCCGGGGTTATCAGTCTATGAACATGTTTTTATTTTGAATATTTTCCTTCAATTCACAGCAACTTCTATATCTACTGTTTCTTGATACCTAAAACAGGGTATCAAAACAGGCCACCTCCGTGAAGACGCCATCATACCTAAAGTGATTTGATAAACTTCAGTCATTTCATGTATGGGCCACAAGCCATTTTTTTCATTTCCTTGAGAAGGCCGCACAATTAAATATTTAAAAAATCCTCACCATCTATGGACTTACTTAAAGGATCTTCTTTTTTTTTTTTATTTTATAACAGTTTGGATCATCTTTTACCTATATCGCTTTGTTTCTATTTCTACATTTTAAAATCCACATTCATTCATCAATTACTAGAGTTGTGTACTTATTCAGTCATTGACCAAATATTGGTTGACTGCCGACACCACTCCAGCATGTGGTGGGCAGTGGGGGATGATGAACAACAATGTGTTCATCACCTTGAACGATCGTTGTATTGTGGCATGATCGTTGCATTGTGGAACTTGTGCTGCACTTGGGGAGTCTCCAGTTGCTCAGAACTGCATGCACAGACGTGCGTGAAAGGCACTTTGCTGTGTGCCATGGCAAACATCAAACGACCTGAGTCAGCATAGACATGAACAGTTAGATGGCTGGTAATCAACAGGTAGAATGTTAGCTGGGGGACAACAGGTGACTGTGGTCCTCTCTCAAGAGCATGGAAGTGAGAGCTGGCAGTGGAGGAGGGACAGTGGGTAATGTTGCCCCTGTGCCTACCATAAGCCAACCTGCTGGATAACCAGGAACTAAAAAAGATGTGGACCCTGCCTTCATAACAGAGGCGGCAGGGTGTGGGGGGCAGAAAGGATGGAGTGGGGATGGTGAAGGGCCACCAACGTGAAGACTCCATCAAGCTCAGAGTGACAGACATGTGTTCAAGTACATGTCTCTTGAGGCATGTGTTTTCGTAAATAAGGATCTTTACGTGCAGACCACATCATCGTGTGCATCATATTTTCCCAGTTTAGCAGCATTGATACTTACAGTTAAATGCTGTTATTTTGTTTGTTTAGATTAGCATATTTTGAAACTTAATGAGCCAAGCTAGTTGGTGATTCCTAGAAAGTGTCCTTCTAGGAATCCTAGAAGGATTTGTGGTGAGTCCTTCCTCCATTCAGTCAATTTGTTATGCAACTATTTGAAGTTGAGTACTGTGGATAATATCAAACTCTAGCAGATAATGGGCTTCAGCTTTAATAAATTTGCAATTTCGTAATGCAGAAGAGATAAAAATATAAAATTTGGTATCCCCAGAAAAAATTACAAGGGCAATATATTTACCAAGTGGATTTAATCCTAAAAGTGAAATAGTAGACTAAGTGAAAAAAGTCTTGCCAAAAAGATAAAGCATGATGTATTTCTTGCTAAATACAATAATGATAATACATACACATGTATGAAAGATGTGTTTATAAATGTAAAAAAGGTTTGAGGGCTTTCCCTGGTAGCACAATGGGGTAAAGCACTGGATTATGAAGCTCTCTGAAGCCACTGCAGCATGAGTTTGATCCTCGGCCAGGGAGGTGACCCACATGGCATGGCGACCTCTCTTGACTAGTCTGCTGCTCCCCTCAGAAGTGTACTTTGTCAGTCGGCCTGTTCTGCTCCCCACTCTGTCTCTGGTGAACCCTCTCACCCACCACACCTCTGGTTTGTACCCCAGTTCTGTATACATAAATAAATAAATCTTAAAAAAAAAAAAGGTTTGAAAGGTTTGGAAGAAGGTGGGATTGGATATTGAAAGGAAAATCTAATTTTTTTTAACTTGGGAGTTTTCTTTGGCGTGGAAGAGAGGTTTAGGGATGGGTTTTTGTATTTGGAGAGGTTGGTTTTTAACTTCAACTTTGTATTTTTATATGGTTTTCAGTAATTTTAAACTTACCTAAGAAGGTAAATTCCCTACAAGTTGGGAAGAATTAGATATTTTTAACTGCAGTGATCCTAAACTTAGTAGAACATTTTTTTTTTCCAATTGAAGTAATGCTGGCTTAACATTGTTTCCGTTTTAGACATGCAAGATCATCCCCTTCTGGTGATGTTGCCATAGCATTCCCACCACCAGGCATCCATGGCCCACTAGCACAGTCCATTGTGATCCCTCCCACTTTGTGCTTGCTCCTTCCTTTCCCTGACTTCCCCTCCCCCTCTAAATGTCTCCGTTCTCTAGTCAACTTTCAAGGACTAGTTTTTGAGTTTGATTTTATCTGCCACCTTGTCTGATTTCTTTCTATTCTACATATAAGTGGCACCATCTGATATTTTTCTTTCTCCTCTGACTTATTTCACTTAACATAATCACCTCCAGTTCCATCCATGTTAACTGCAAATAGCAAGCACATATCTTTTTGATTGCTGAGTAGTATTCCACCTCTTCTTGAGGTATTCATCAAGAATGTCTGGGGGCCATTTTGGTTATGGCCCCCAGAGCTTGGTTATTATAAAATAATAAAACAATGAATGTGGAAGCACTAGTTTACATTTGAATTGTGCATTTATGTTCTTTAATAGATACTGAGGAGTGGAATTGCTGGGTCATAGGTAGATCCATTTTGAATCTTTTGAGAAACTCCACACTGCTTTCCATAGGGGCTGGATCAGTTTATAGTTCCACCAACAGTGTAAAAGGGTTCATTTTTTTCCCCTCCATATCTCATAGGCCCTAATTCTTGTTTCTGATCTTTTTGATATGGGATATTCTCACAGTAGTGAGGTGGTATCTCATTGTGGTTTTGACTTGCATTTCCCTGATAAGTGACTAAGTGACAGTGAACGTTATTTTCAATTGCCTGTTGGCCATCTGTATGTCTTCTTTTAAAAAGTGCTTATTTAGGCCCTCCCTGGTGGCGCAGCGGGTTAAAGCACAGCACTGAGAATCTAAAGCCGCTTCTGCATGAGTTCGATTCCCGCCTGCCCTGGAGGAGGCCACATGGCGTGGCAGACCTCTCCTGACCCGCCCGCTGCTCCCCTCAGCAGTGTACTTCGTTGATCTGCCTGTTCTGTTCCCCACTCTGTCTCTGGTGAAGCCTCTCACCGCCCCTGAGCCTCTGGCCTGTGCCCCAGTTCTGTATGCACAAATAAATAAATCTTTAAAAAAAAAAAAGTGCTTATTTAGATAGTCTGCTGATTTTTCAATTGGATTATGTGTTGTCTTTTGTTGAATTGTTTGAGTTCTTTGTATACTTTGATATCAGCCCCTAGTCAAATGCATAGTGTGCAAATATTTTTTTCCCCATTCAGTTGGATATATTCTTGTCTTAGTTGTGTTTTATTTTGCTTTAATGTAGTTCCAGTTGTTAATGTTCTGTTTTATTTCCCTTGCTGTTGGAGACATACCTGCAAATATATCACTGTAGTTTACTTTGTGAAGTGCTTTGTCCATGTTTTCTCCTATGTATTCTGTGGTTACATCCAAGTCTTTTATTCATTTTGATTTGATTTTTGAATGGGATGTGAGATATTGTTCTATTGCATGCATGTAGTTTTCCCAACACAATTTATTAAGAGAATTTCCTTGCTCTAATGTTTATTCTTGGCTCCTTTGTTGTATATTAACTGTGTATGTAGGTGTGGGCTTATTTCTGGGATCTCAATTCTATTCCATTGGTCTGTGTGTCCACTTTTGTTCCAGTACTATGCTGTTTTAATTATTATAGATTTATAGTATAGTTTGATATCTGGAAATGTAACGCTACCATTTTTTTTTTCCTCTCTCTTTTTTGGTCAGGATTGCTTTGGCTCTCCAGTATCTTCTATGGCTTTATATGAATTTCAGTAATGCTTGTTCTATTTCTTTAAAGAATGCCAGTAAGATTTGATAGGGATTGCATTGAAATTGTATAATATTTCAGTACAATGGTCATCTTGACTATGCTGATTCTTGAAGAATGATTTTTTAAAGAAGCCCAGGGATTATCTTGGGGAAAACCTTTATAAGTAAAGGAACAAGAAGTAAAAAAATTAAATTAAATTAAATTAAATTAAAAAAATAGACTACAGGATGCTCTCAGAAGAGGAGGGAATCCAAAAAGGCCAAAGTGAATTTGGGGAGGGTCAGGGTTCAGAACTGTTTAAATTGCAGCAAAGTCCAGGATGTTAACCTGGTGCTAATGTGCAAATAATGATAAACTAGAGCATCTGTAGAGTATGTGTCTGTCTGTGTGTGAGAAAGAGAGAGAGAGGGGAAAGGAGAAACTGGGAGAATGTTTGGTTCATTGATTTAGGAAAAAATGAATATAGCAATATGGACACACCAGTTAACAGGAAACTACCACAGAGGGAGTGGGAGAAAAATATTTTCTTAGCAAAATGCTTCCTAAGCATTTTCTTCATTCAAGAAATGTTTCTTTTAAAAGGAAACTACTCTACTTGCCACTGAACCTAGAAGGCAAACAACAAGACAGGAATCCAACAAGACAGGGCATGAATTGTGTTATATTAAAATTTCACACGTACCTTGGGGAAGTGTATGTGAATTAGAGTCCTACACCACGACTGCAAAATTACTTTCTTTACACTAACACGTATATTTAGCCGGGGGGAGGGGATTGATTTCTCATTGCTGGGAGTTTATATGTGTATTTTTCATTTAATTGTATCTATATAATTTAATGCTAACTCACATGCTTGGTTGCATATGTAGGAAAGTAAATTAATGTGTGGTGAAATCCCAAGGGAAGTTACCAGCATCACACGGCATAGCTGCTTTTACCTTTTAAACAAACTGCATGTTTTTGAAAAATGGAATGTGTTGGAGAGTACCCAAAGAGACATGCACATCTACTATACCCGGCCTCTTAGCAGCTCATATGCGGTTACTCCCAGTGACCACCAGTCCACTGCAAAGGAATAGCCTGCTTCTCTCCTCGAGTTGAACATTTCAGGTGCTGGAGACCAAAAAAAAAAAAAAAAAAAAAAAAAAAAAAAAAAAAAAGTGAGGTCATTTTCTACTCCCTGAGACATCAGCAAATCTATTTTTCCCGTGTTCCTCCAAAAGCAAATTACCAGGTTAAAGGGTATAAACACTTATGTGGATATTTATCACCCAGTGCTAGCTTGCTCATAGCAGGCAAAAATTTCTAAATTTTAATCTTTCTTAGTAGACTCATTCTTAACTAACACACACTGGCATTCACAAGTCCATGGACAAGTTCTCTTATTTATATCATGCACTTTTAAAAACTGGATCCTGTTAGGCTTCAAATGTGTGGTTGGCCCTGAAATCAAGAAATTCTGAGAAGTTATTTCATGTCTTAATTCAGAAATTTGAGTACAAGACTGAGCACAGGACTTACATAACTTTTATAGTGACAAATAATACACAGAATTTGCAGCAATGTATACTTAATGTGCTCACCACCTGAGTGGTCTGGAACTAGGGAGAGCAGCATTTAAACCTGCTGTAGAGGGAGAGCAACTGTGATAGGGAGTAGAAGGTCTTACTTCAGCTCTGTGCACCAACACTTTGCAACTTAGCCCCCTGGATGTTCTCCAAGGGAAGGCAAAGCCACAGGTTATTTAACCACAGCGAGGACCCCCGGTTTGATGCTGGCTACACACACTCACACACCAAGAACCTTCTACATACTCTTCCAAGAAAATACCTGACACCTGAGGGGTAGAGTAGGAATGGAAGT
This sequence comes from Condylura cristata, assembly GCF_000260355.1. Classification (NCBI taxonomy): domain Eukaryota; kingdom Metazoa; phylum Chordata; class Mammalia; order Eulipotyphla; family Talpidae; genus Condylura; species Condylura cristata. The sequence continues at coordinate 35,669,668 of NW_004567122.1, read as the reverse complement.
AAGGGCAGGTGGGATATCTGCTTTCTCACCATTACATTACTAGTCTAGTCTTGAACCTGACATTTAGAATCATCACTAGAAATATGTTGAATGAAAAAATAGCAAATCCATTAAAGTTTTTTACTGAAGCAATGTTGTATTATTAACATTCTGTAAGTTTCAGAAGTGTATCCTTATACATTAATGTGTATAGACTTCATAAAATTCACCACTGAAAGTCCAGTTCTATCCTCCTCCATACCACTGACCACATTACCCAGTTTACTCTCCCCAAATCCCCATTTTCTTCTTGAACCGCTAATTTGATCTTACAGTTTTAAAGTGGATTTTTTTCATTGCATTCATTTATTTTGCCTCTCTGTGGACCGTACATGAATAGGAACAAAATTACATAGTGTTTATCTTTCTCTGTCTGGCTTATTTCACTGAGTGGAATACCCTCTAGGTCCATCCATACTGTTGCAAAGACATCTTTTTTAAAAAAAAATAATATAATAGTTTATTTTTACATCATTTTGTACATTTTTCCATTTAGTTGCTTGGGCTTCCCATCACCAAATCACCCATGTGCCATCACCATAGTCCAGTGTGCAAATGCATCTTTTTTAATGGCTAAGTAGTCTTCCTGTGTGTGTGTGTGTGTGTGTGTGTGTGTGTGTGAGTGAGTGTGAGAAAGAGAGAGAGAGACACATCTTCTTAGTCACTCATTTGTCCATGATTACGGTAATTATTTCCAGCTCTCGGCTATTGTAAATAATGCTTCAATGAACATGGGCATAATTCTATTTCTCTTCAAATTAGTGTTTTCATATTATTTTTGTAAATACCCAGAAATGGGAAAGCTGAATTTTATGAAATTTCTATTTTTAATTTTTTGAGGGATCTTCATATTGCTTTCCATAATGCCTGGACCAATTTACATTCCCACCAATAAGGTACAAAGGGTCCTTTTGTCCAAAAGTTGATGATTCTTGTCTTTTGAATAATAGCCTGATAAATTGATTGAGGATTCAGTGGTTTCCATCATTATCTGTGGGTTCAAATCCCATCTTCATTATTTAGTGTGATCATGAACAAGACTGCTGTACGAGCTTAAGAATTTTTCTCAGCACAATCAGAATAATAAGAAAGCAATCTTTATAGAGGTACAAAATTAAATGAGAGAATGTATCCAAAATCTCAGCATAGTGCCTGATACCTAGAATGTACTAAAATATTTGGCATTCTTCTAGAGAGGCAAACATCCACAACAACTGGAATTCTACCTAGTCGACAGCTGTGCATAGATGAGTCAAGTCTCCCAGACACTGGCTCTGGTGCTGACCCAGGTCCAGGCAGGAACACAGGCCTGCCTTGCCTGGTGCACTCAAGTTCTAAGTAAAACTCTGGATGACATTCAATCTGACAGGTGACATATGGATGTCTCAGGATTGACCTGCAGGAGCAGCAGTAAGAAAGCCTCTCTCCCTAGTGAATTGGGTTTTTATGGATCACTGCACCTTTTTGTAAGTCTCAACTCCCCATCCAACTCTAGAGATAATGGCCTGATCCAGCATCCCCCCCAGACAGTGTGAAGCAGACTTATTTTGCTTTCCCTTGTCCGTGTCTCACAGCACATCATCTCATGTGGCCCCAGGTGACAGGTGATAGACATCTCACTTAGAGAAGCTGCAGAGACTGCAGGGATAAAAAGACTGTGGTGCTGAGAAAAATACTAAAGGAATAAACATGACTCTAAATCTGAGGATTCTGTTGCTTTGTACCATCCTTAGAGCTTATGAAAGCATTCAGTTGTATTCCTCTTCTACTTTATTTTTGGAAATGAAGTTAATTTATTCAACAGAAATCCACATTGTGCTAAGACTTTTGGTAGAACATTAAGGAAACACACCAAGGCAACACACAAAAGCATGCTGGATGGATAATTCTGATGGGCAATTCTTTGAATCCTCAAAAGGCTGAAAATTTCAGGAGAACACTGAGGGTTTGACCTCCCTTCAGATGTCCTGTTCCTCAGAGGCAATAAACACCACCCTGATTTTTTACGTTAGAATTTTCTTGCCTTTCTAAAATTAATCTGTATACACCTTTATAAGCAATACTTTTTAATTTTTTTTGTACATTATTTATTTTTTCCCTCATTACCACCCCTTGTGTTCCCTTTGCCCATTTCATCTCCACTTTTTAACCGCAGAGTCTTCATATTGTTATACAATTGCCTGCTGTGTCCATGTCTAGTACTTGTTTTTATAATTCTGCCTTAATTTGCTGCACATCATTCTCTCAAATTTCCTCCATTTTGTTGAAAATGGTTCTATTTTCATCTATTTTCAGGGTTATATAATACTCCATGGCTTGGATATACCATATATTTTGATCTGTCAATAGATATTTAGGATACTGCTGTTATAAATAATGCTGCTATGACACTGTGGAACATGTGGAATTTTGTGCTGAGAGTTTCACATTCTTCCAATATATGCCCAAGAATGGGATTGCAAGATTGCGTAGTATCTCCATTTTTAGTTTTTAAAGGTAAATTCAGATTGTTTTCTATAATGGTCACACCAGATTTCATGCCTACCAACAGTGTAAAAGGTAACTTTTCTCCTGCATCCTCTCCAGCACTTATTTTAATATATGCCACCCTCACAAATGTGAGATTATGTCTCATTGTGGTTTTACCAAGCAATACTTTAGTTTTTGTCTATTTTAGTAAAACATGCTGTACAAATGTGTGCATATAATCAGTGTGAGTGCATGTTTGTGTATGTGTGCACATATACTTATAAACACATATCATATATGTTAAATCTACCACTTGTTTTCTTGGGTGTCTTGTTTACCTGTCTCAACATTATGTGTATAATAAGGCATAGCAAAGTTCTAACACATAGTTTGCTCATGTTCAGTGCTATAGGAATATATGACAATTTACCTACTATTGTTGAGCTGGATTGTTTTCAAGGTAGAACTATTGTGAGTGAGGGGCTTGTGAGCATTCTGGTACATGAAAGACCCCTGAAAGTTCACATATCTCAGGAGGGAAACGGCTGGGGTTGGGATATGTGTTTTCAGATATACCATGTAATATGAAAATTTCTACCAAAGTGGTTGTACCACTATTGGCAATGTAGCCAAATTCCTCTGTTCAACTTTCTCTTCTATATTGGTATTAGCTGACCTTATGATTCACCAATCTAGTGAGAGTGTAATGACTTTACATTGTAATTTAGCCATTTCCCTGATTACTAATAAGCTGAATCACCTTTTACTATGCTCATTAGCTATTAGGATATTCATTGTTTGGCTTTCAGATTTTTGTCAGAACATAAAGGACTCAAAATCTAATTTATAAATTTAACACAAAAGAAATTATTCAGAAAATTATGAAAATAGTCTATATTTCATCTACTAAGATGTGTGAAAAAAGGTTTTCTTTAAAATAATAGAGATTTTCATCTCCTCTATTAAATGACATTATCACGCTCTAATAATGAAGACTTTAAAAGTCACAGAATAGATATTAGTTTATATAGATATTTAGCTTACAATGAAGATATTTCAAATCATCAATGAATGGGCCTTATTTAAAATGTAGTCTCAAAGTAATTACTTAATAACCTAAAAAAATAAAGCCAGATCCTTACTACCTATATTTATTCAAGATACTATAGAGCTGGATTAGGTATAAAATGAAATTACGACAATAATAAAGCAGCCACATCTAAAATATGGATAAATATATACCCATCTTCTTTATCCACTCATTGGGTACTCACCTTGTTCCCATAACTTGGCTATCATAAAGAGTACTGCATGTGGTGTAGATACATAATGGAATATTACTCCACTATAAAAAGAGATAAAGTCCTGCCATTTGAAAAAAAATGGGTGGAACTGGAACAGATGATGCTAAGCAAAATAAGTCAGAAGAAAGACAAATAAATATGTGGAACATAAAAAAAAAACCTAACAAAGGAACAAACAAAACAATGCCAAAACAAAACCTAGAAATATGACTTCAGTCTTGAGGTTGCTGTGTGGTGGGCAGGTGGAGACAGAGGCAAGGGGACCCAGCAGACTATGGTGGAGGATTATGGGAACTTTGGTGGTGGATGTGGTAGAGTAACATACAGTTGAAGAAGTGTAAACTTACTACCTCTGAATCACATAGTGTAAAGCAAGGTTACTTCTATAAAAAATGTTATGAAAAAAGACCCTTTAAACAAAATCGGTGACATAAAAGTAATATTCAGAGAGTTGTTTTTTCTTGGTAAAGGTTGGGAATATTTTGCTTTGAGGCATTTTTTTCATCTTTTTTTTTTCTAAAAATGACTGTTAAATTTGCTTTTCAACTCAATAAAAAATGTTTATCCCCAAAACATGAGAACTACTTTACCATCATACTTATAGTTTCTTCTCATAAACTGAGAAAATAGCCTAGGCTCCTAAAAAATAGTAACCAAAAGAAAATCTGGAAGTAAGACTCTTGCTAAGAGGAGTAAAGAGACTAATGGCTTGGTGATGTTAAAAAATGTTTCTTGGTGATGTTAAAAAATGCCTGAGGATCAGTAGCAAACTGATAAATAGGAAATCATATTTATAACACATATAATCCACTAAAAATCAATACTATTTCTATTATATAAAAGCAAGAATTATTTCTATGACCAATAAGAAACACCTGAACAAGATGGACATAGGAAACATGTACTAACTCCTTAGAAGAAAATGGACAAAAATCATGACCAGCAATTTACAGAAGTCAAAGAAATGCTATTTAATATCACAGTGAGGTATCATTTAAGATAATCAGATGCAGGTGTCCACACCACACTTTCCACAAAACCCATAATCCTTCGCTAAAGCCCAACGGGTCCCCTCCGCCTTTTGTTCCCCACATCCTGCTCTTCCCTTCTGGTAGCCTCAACTCTGCAGTCAGATTTCAGAGTTTGCTTCTTTATTTTGTCTGTTTCTTTGCTTTTGTTTTTATTTGAGTGAAATCATCTGTTATTTGCCTTTCTCTCTCTGGTTTATTTTGCTTGGTATAATCCAGTTTCATCCATATTGTCAGAAATGATGAGATTTTATCTTTTACTAGCTGAATGCTATTCCATTGTTTATATAAACCACATCTTTACTACTCAGCCGTCGGTGGACACAGGTCGTTTCCACAGCTTGGTTATTATAAACAATGCCGTAATAAACATGGGAGTGCATCTATCTCTTAAAATTATGTTATATTCTATGGAAAAACACATAGGAATGGAATTTCTGAATCATATGGTAGATCTCATTTTGATATTTCTAGAAACCTCCATAATGTTTCCATAGGGACTAGACCAGTTTACCCACCCCTCCCCCACGAGCCCATTTTCTTTTTCTTTTTTAGAATGATTTTTCTTTCAATTTAATTGCTAGTTATACCCCACAGGAACAACAAGCTGCTGTAAGCTCAATATATAAACTAATATCTAATCTTTGACTTTTAAAGTTTTAATTATTATAGCTTGATAATATAGTTTAATAGAGGAGATGCAAATCTCTATTATTTTAAAGAGTATTAACTACATTTACCAAATTACTGGAAACATGATTTTTAACAGGTCTTCTTAGAAAAACCAAAGCAAAGCCAAACCAAAAGGCAACTTCTGGATAGAGAAGAAATGGGTGATGAAAGTCAGATATTTAAATTTTCATAAAACAAGAAACACATCTCATAGCTTGGCCTACCTGAATTGACTTACAACCACTTAAGAACCACAAATACATTTTTTAATTACCAGAAGAAGCTTGACTTTCTAATTTCAGACAAATTATTTTAAATCTAGACTTTTCCAATTATTAGCCATGTGATCTCGGGCAAAATACCTGGCTTCTTATTCTCCTTTTGTAAAACAGTGATAATCATAGTCCACCCCATCGGATTGTTGAGAGAAAAATAAACATGAACATAAAAATAAAAATGAACATAAGACACTGAACATGCCAGCCTGTAGCAGGCTTTCAATAAATGCGAGTCACTGTTAATTATTAGGCTGCTGATGGAGGGGTCAGAACACTGTCTAGATTCTAATCTCCTAGCCCCGTGTTGTGAAAAGACTAGAAATACCAATTTTGAGGAGAATGAAATTTTACAGATACTGCATTTAAAGTCACTGGGGAGAGAGAAGAAAGGTGGCTTCCCTTTACTCCGCTCACCATGGAAACCAGGACTAGAAAACCCAGATGCACATTTGCTGATTTGGCTGCAAGAAAATAGCCCTTCTTGTGAGAACCCAGGCGCTGGGAGCAAACCCCTCAGCCAGCAGGCTCGGCTGTACCCTCACGTGAGTACTGTGGCATTTAGGCAGACAAAAAGCAGAATTATAGGTGTGTCTTATTTTAGAAGTGATAAAGGAGGTTTAACCCCCTCCCCGCCACTGGTAATTGGAAGCCAGGAAATTTGCAGTTGTTCAAATACCATAGAAAAGCAGGATCCTTATCCCCCCACCCCTCCCTGAGATTTCTCTCTTGGAAAGTGAGGTAAACCTGCAGGCAGGGATTCTCTTTTGCTTCTTCTCTTTAGCAACAAAAGAAAGAAAGTGAAATATTAAAAGAAAGTGGCATTGTTCTTGCCCTTGATTTCAAGTTCAAGCCTCTGTCTGTGGCTGGCTGTATGTCTGGGTGGCCCCACAGACTCAACCACCAGTGTAGCCAGTGATGTTGCCTGCTAAGCCTCTCCCTGGGGGTAGGTGGGAGGAAGTTCAATTTTGTTTTCTGTCCTCTGCAAAGAACAATGCAATGCTAGCCTCACTTTTTCCTGGGCAGGGGCTCCTTTAATCACAATTCCGTCCGTTGCTGATCTTCATCTTTCTGCTCATTGAAGCATTTGCTTTAGATACTTTAAAATTTGGTCCTATGGATTTCAAAACTATTCTCATGTCTGATGTAAAGTTTCCCTACCCCAGGATGGATTCAGCCACCCCAGTATGGAGATGAAGACTGCTCTGGCACCTGGTACCCCTAACCCCTTTCCTAGAACTTCGCTTTTGTTTTAGGACACTGGGGAGGAACAGAGAGCTCCTTGCACCCACACCTGCCCCGCCCTGGGGCCTTCTCCCTTTTCTTGCTTCCATTGGCTGCCTGGCTCAAGGTCTGTCTGCCGCAGAGCAGAGAGCTCTGGCTGCACAGCAGAATTACTCAGGGAACTTCTAAGCCACCTGACACCTGGGCATCACCCCCAGATTCTGATATACTTAGGCTCTATTGGGACTGGTGGTGTCGCCAGTAAACCATGCTTACAGCTGTCTCCCTCCTTGTCTTGCTGTGTCCCTGGGGTAGGCACTGGCGGCCTCTTGTGACGCCAACCCATCCTTTGGGAAATCTGCCCTCTCAGCACATACACACACACACACTCACACTCATACGTGAACATGCCACACTCAACACATACATCTGCACACTCACACTGCTGCATAGCTCTGTCTCCTGCAAGGGTCCTCAGTAAGACTGGACTCCACACTCATCAAACTGGCATGGCTGTCTCCAGCTCTGCTCATGGAGGGCAGTGGGCCAGGCAGGAGTGGACACTCAGCTGGGAATGGGGCACCAGGTGCTTCTCCTCACAGCTCCCCACACTTATCAGACTCTTCTGAGATAGGATTCAGTTTGCCCGTAAGGCAGCTGTTCTCCCATCGTCTTTCTGGGGGTCAGTGGGAGGTGGGGCTGGCCATACTGGAGGGGCTTCTACACTAAGAAGGCTGTCTTCAGCCTCCCCACTTAGAATGTCACCTGATTTTTGAATGCTAACACAGATCAAGGCGAGATGGAGTGCCAGTTTTGGAAACTAACCCTGTGCTTTATTCACTCTCTGGGAAAAATCTGACTGTGAGAAAATCCAGGCCCTCATCTTTACATAAGGCAACTTCATGGGATTGTTGTGATTAAACAAAAACAGAAAGTGCACCTTGAAGACACTGAGATCTTCACAGCATGCAATGTGGTATTATGGATGTGGCTGTCCTAGTAGTATAGTAGCCATGCTATGTACAGCTGTCTCACTGCTGTCTACTGCTAAAACTCCATGCCTGGAGTTTTGCTAATAAGAATGTCAACAAACAATTCCAGTATAGAGACAACTAGGAGAGAGTTTTGCATGAATTCATGTTCTTCTTTAGGGAGGGGTAGAAGCTGTCCTAAATAACTCATTGGTTGGTGTTTTCCAAGTAGAATCAATGGCTCCCCTGAATGAGGTCAGATTGGGTGCTCAGTAAATGGAAAATTCTGATGTTTACCTCAGACCCACAGAATCAGTCAGGGAGAACTTGGCATTTCTTTCTTTCTTTCTATTTCTTTCTTTATATGTACTGCTGAGGGGAACAGTGGGTGAGACAGGAGAGGTCTGCTGCGCCACATGGGTCAGCTCCCTGGCCAGGGATTGAACTCATGCTGAAGCAGCTGCAGCTAGCTTCATAGTGCTTCTCTTTAACTCACTGTGCAATCAGGGAGGGCCTGGACTTGGCATTTCTTAGCTGCAACTGATCAGACCCCTAAGAGTGTCTACAGGGAAAGGAAGCAAAAGGCTGGCCCTTGGTCACTGCAGACAGACCCTGGGAAGCCCATACCCATGTAAGGCTTGGTGCCCGCCATGGTGGTGATCCGTGTCTCCCGGGGCATCATGGCCGCGATGTTGAAGTCTGTGATGTGCACGTGCCCTGGAGAGAGAGAGACCACAGAGAACGTTCAGTCCCAACAGAGCTACAGGCAGGCCATGCTTCTGGAAACAGTCTGTGCATTTTTGTACGTGCAGGCAAACAAAACTCGGATATTGTCTCCGAGTGTGTTCTCATACCAGCGGCCAGAGCATGCGTGATGAAGAGGAGGGTGAGGATGAGTGATAGTTGTATGTCTGTAGTTCTGTAACAGGGTAACCCCCAGGGGAAGGGGAGCTTCCAGGTTCCCTGCCCCAGCCAAGGAAGGGTGTTGCTGGGCAGACAGGAGAAGCTAGAAAGGATTGGGAGAAGGATGTGGAGGGAAACAAAAGAGAAGAAGACTAGGAGAAGAGCTGGAGAGGCACATGGAGCAGACACACGTGAAGAAGCTGCACTTGGGTCTTGGCTTTTTGGATTTGTACCAGGGGCTTAGGAGACGTGGAAGGAGACACTTGAAAGAGACAGAGAGATGTGGGTGAGAGACCCGTGGGAGGTTAACAATGGCTGCCTTTATCTTGATTTTATTTTACACTTCTGCCTGCCCACAGATTCACCTCAGGAAGTAAATAACACTGAAACAAACATAAGGGTGAAGTTATCACTTCAAGGAGAGGTTAATACCCAGACATGACATAGCCAAATAGTATAAAGTTTCAATTTTTTTTTTAAGATTTATTTATTTATACATTCAGAACTGGGGTACAGGCCAGAGGCTCAGGGGCGCTGAGAGGCTTCACCAGAGACAGAGTGGGGAGCAGAACAGGCAGATCGACGAAGTACACTGCTGAGGGGAGCAGCGGGCGGGTCAGGAGAGATCTGCCACGCCATGTGGTCTCCTCCGGGGCAGAGCGGGTATCGAACTCATGAGGAAGTGGCTTTAGCTTCTCAGTGCAGTGCTTCAACCCGCTGCGCCACCAGGGAGGGCCTAAAGTTTCAATTTTTGAGGAAGTTTTCATTTTTTTAAGATTTATTTATTATGCATACAGAGCTGGGGTACAGGCCAGAGGTGCAGGGTGGTGAGAGGATTCACCAGAGACAGAGCGGGGAGCAGAACAGGCAGATCAGTGAAGTACACTGCTGTGGGGAGCAGTGGGCGGGTCAGGAGGGTCTGCTGCCCCATGTGGGTCAGCAAAGCAACTGAAGCTCACTGCAGTGGTGCATCCTACCTAACCTGTTGCACCACCAGGGAGGGCCCGGAAGTTTTATTTCTAAAGAAGCTGTATAAAATGCACTAAGTAGGGGGCCCTCCCTGGTGGCACAGCAGGTTAAAGCACAGCACTGCAAGCCGGCTGCAGCCACTTCAGTGCCGGGTTGATCCCCGCCTGCCCCAGAGGTGACCACATGGCGAGGCAGACCTCTCCTGACCTGCCTGCTGCTCCCCTTACCACTGTACTTTGTCATTCTGCCTGTTCTGCTCCCCGCTCCGTCTCTGGTGACACTTCTCACCACCCCTGCACCCCTGGCCTGTACCCCAGCTCTGTATGCATAAATAAATGTATCTTAAAAAGAAAATGCACTAAGTGGGAGCCAGGTGACCAGGCTTCTGCCCTGAACGCCACTCCTAACACATCACAGTCTGGACGTGTTTCCTCTGGTGAACCAGTATAAATTTTAAAAATGGTATGGCGAACAAATGTTCTAGACTGTCTTTCAGCTCCAATACCCAGCAACCGTACAGCTCTAACACTGCCTTTGGCAAAGGGCACATCCCACGAAGTGCAGTAGGGTCCTCACAGCTCACAGGCGGGAAGAGACAGCACCAGCAGCTCAAGCAGATAGCCTGAGGTCACGCTAGCTGTGGCATCATGTGCGTTCAGAGGTGCTTGAGTGTTGGCGTTTCCATTTGCATGCTTCTGTGGTTCTGATGGGATCTGGCTGTGACTGGAGGGGATGTTATCTGGTCCTCCCGTGTCCCACGGTCACATGTTCCCTGCCCCGCTTCACTGTCACTCCTGAGAGCACCCAGCCTGCTGCTGAAGAGGAGTATCATTGCCTTTATTTCTGCACTTTTACATTGTGCAAATGGTGTTTTAGCTTTATCTGATGGCATTCTAATAAAGTAGCTCCCATCTAGTTAAAATGAAGGTAATTTTGCTGAATGGCATATACTTGCAGATGCTTTAAATACTGCATTCTGTCACAGTGATAATGGAATTGCTCCTTTGCTAATAAGAACAGAATTAGGAGGAGAACAAAAGTATTTTCTTTCTTTCTTTTTAATTTTTTTTTTTTATCAACAAATGATGAGGCTAGTCAACTACAGCTGGAAAGAGTTCATCCTGTTGGCTAGCAAAGGGTGGGGATATTTAGCTTTTTTTACAAGGGCATGAAGGAGGGGTGAGAGTCCACACACCCTTTTCCCTAATGTGCAAGACTCCGGGACGTGGTTGACACTAGCTTGTTTTCGTCACCATCTGGTGGTTAGTTCTGATGTTATCTTTGCAAGATTCTGAGTTTTGAAATTTCTTTGCAGAAGGCCATTTGTCCTCAGAATGCAAGACAAATGTTAAACACATAAATAGAGGTTTGTAACACTTAGAGGGAGAAGAGAGTGGCTTTCTCCATGGCGGGAGAGAATCTGCTGTGTCAACAGAACAAATTGTCTCAAATTTTTCTTTTTTTTTTTTTTGTTTTGTTCTGGAGTCATGTTCAAAACATCAGATCAGTATTGAAAGGTTTGGTGCAAATGAGGTGAACCTGGAGATTGGTGGTTAAGGTGTTTTCTGGCATCAGACTGCTTGACTGGGTTCTACCACTAACTAGTTGTGTTACCTAAAAAATGGGAGTTAGTCTCCCTGCATTGTTGGGGTGATGATAGCAGTGTTCTCACGAGGTTGTCGAGAAGAGCAAGTGAAATAATAACCATGGGAGACTTAGTACAGCTGTTCTCACGAGGTTGTTGAGAAGAGCAAGTGAAATAATCACCATGGGAGACTTAGTGCAGCATTGGCAGGAAGCATGTGTTCAAAAGTTGCTCAGATTGTCATAATCAGAAATGCCAATGTGACCTGCAAAATATACACTGGACTTCCCTGTCTTCACACTTGGAGCAGCAGGTTCAGACAGACTTGTGGGAGAAACACTAGATGACCCACAGCTGTTTCAAATGGGCAGCAGGCAGGTGCCTCCTCTTCAGGTGGTATAGGAGCTGAGCTAGTGTAGGAGAAGCCAGACGATGGTGGGGTGTCAAACCGTGCTCCCCGGGCCAGCACCCTCAGAATTCCCTGGGGACTTGTTAGAAATACAGTTTCTTGGGCCCTCTCTGGCACAAGGGATTAAGCTGCAGCACTATGAACTATTCACAGCCACTGCGGCAAGAGTTCAATCCCCAGCAAGGGAGCTGACCCACATGGCCCAACAGACTTCTCTTATCCTGCCCACTGCTCCCCTCAGTAGTGTATTTGAGTCCATCCACTTGTTCTGCTCCCCACTCTGTCTCTGGTAAATCCTCTCACCCTCCTACACCTCTGGCTATATCCCAGCTCTTGTACACATACATAAATGGATCTTGGAAAAAAAAGAAAAGAAATACATTTTCTTGGTCCCTCCTCCAGTCTGTTATATCAGAACCTGAGGGTGAAGTTCCAGTGTTTAAACAAGCCCTTCGCTCTTCCTACCAGGTGATTCTGATAACCAAGAAGATATGAGACCACACCTGTAGAAGAAAACCTGGCTAAGCAGAAGATCCCGACCTCGGTCAGTACTCCTTATATAACTTTGGAATGTGGGTAAATGTTCAATTTTTGTCTTGTTTATATGATTCGTTGCAGTTTTCAAAATGGGTACGCACTGTCACCCCGGGAAGGAGTCCCTGTTTTACAAGTGTTGTGGGTAGCTAGGTTTACCAGGCTGGAGGTGGCAGCACTTGGGGGTGTAGGGTCTGGACCACAAACCCTCGGCGGGTTGTGAATTGTCCCACAATTTCATGTGCCACAGACTAAGGAGATGTCTGAACTGAAACAAGTACTTGGGCTTCCTCAGACTTTATTCCCCTGTCAGGACACAGAGAGGGCCGAGGTTGGGAGGACCAGCATCTGCAGGAACGTGGGCTGAGGAAACGAAAGCGCTCCAGGGCCAGGGATGCCCGCCCCAGCCTGAGCCACCCTACTCCTGGTGTTCACCTTGGGGATTTTTGCCAATCTCCCTCCTGTGCCATAAAATGAAATTGGGGGTTGACTCAGAGGGGGGAGATTTCTCCTCTTGTGGATTGAGGGACACAGGAATTGCCTTGTGGATGAGGTTCCACTGGCCTTGCCCCACTCCTGGGCCCCGAGGCCTCCCCCCGGCAGCATAGACATCTTAACCAAGAGTCCTCTGGTGTGGAGGCCTGTCCTGTGCCTCTGAGGGCACTGGTGGCATTCCTGGACTCTGCCCCCAGATGGCCATGTGCCCTACTTCTCATGGAATCCTGACAATCAAACTTGTCTTTAAACCTTGACTGGTGTTCTCTGTGAGAAGATGAAGCAGATCAAGATGTCCCAAGTTAGGGCCACTGTCCCAGGATGAAGTGTTTCAAAATTTCCCCATTTAGACCCTAGGCATTTTTCCCTTTTTTCTCCTTTGTACCTCAAGAGACAGGGTCTCTTCAAAGTCTACATCACACCAAAATCCACATTCACAGCACTGGGTCATCGCATGCAGCCACCACTGCCCTCATGGCTTCTGCTTCTCTGACCCTTGCCTGGGTTCAGCCTGGGGCTCTCGCGGCACAGCCCTCTGGGGCCCCGAAATCAATCAGTGGACACTGTGCCCTACTGAAAATGTCCAGTATTGGTCTATCATGTTTCTCTGGGATTCTGGTAAAAATGCCTATTTTTGAGATACAGCCTGGATCTTCATGTGATTATCTGGGGATGGGGCACATTATTCTATATTTCTATAGACTCAAAAAGATGCAGCCACTGCCATGTCAGTGTTTGGGGACTCTGTGAGGGCAGACTTGAGCCAGCTGACTGGCTGTTGACGCCCCTGCTGGGTTTCTGCCTTTCTCTGTGCCATGTGACAGGGAGATATTAAGAACCCTAAGTTACAGATGGTGCCATAATTGTCATGTGTTTGATATCCCAGGCAGACAGGCTTGTTTCTCTGTGTGCTGCATTTATTTCCTAAATAATTTAAGGGAACCACATGAATTTTAGATGCTATGGGACTGACAGAGTTGGATTACAGCCTTTAGATTGGAAGGATGTGAAAAGTATGTCAGGCAGTGTGTGACGAGCCCATCAAGATCCAGGACCATCTTGGGCTCTGAACTGGCAAGCAAGACATTTGGAGAAACTGGTAACAGGTGGGCTCTCCATTGGAAACATCTTTTTAAGTCTGATTCTGTACAGGGAATAGTCATTCATAGTATGGATTCTCCTTTTGATAAAAGGATTTAGCTCCTTTAAATAGCAATCTTTTTTTTTAAAGGGTTTATTTATTTATGCATACAAAACTTGAGTACAAGCCAGAAATGGGGGGATGGTGGGGGGGGGGGTGGAAGGATTCACCAGAGACAAGAGTAGGGAGCAGAATACGCAGATTGACTGAAGTACACTGCTGAGGGGGGAGCAGCAGGTGAGGCAGAGGAGGTCTGCTGCACCATGTGGGTCACCTCCAGGGCCGGGGATCGAACTCGCATTAAAGCGGCTGTGGCTAGCTTGCAGTGCTGCGTCCTTACCCATTGTGCCACCAGGGAGGGCCAGCAATATTTTCAAAAGGACGTGAACCAGTATGAATCAAAAAGAGTCAATAAGCGTAGAACAAAGCTTGTGCTCTATTACTGAACTGTGCTGCATGAAGATGTCTGCCACTTGGGGAGCCTGCCTCGGTTGTCTCAGACTTATCATGCTCCCCAGCTGCTGAAGTTCCTATGTCAGGGATGGACATGTTGGCTCACAGGTGGTAAAATATCATAAAGAAAAAAATCAGACAAATGAGTGGTCGAAATAGGAAACATTCCCACAGAGACACTCCAAAAGGTGAGCATTCACCTGGTTTTAGCTGATTCTCGCGAGAGGTGCGCTAGACAATGAATTCAGCGGTGAAGGGTTTCCAGGGATTTGTGTATTTAAAACTGGTTAATGATGGTACCTGAGCAGTGCCTGTGAGGCTTTGTTTTCCTGACTTGGCATAAATACAAAGGAAATAACGTCAAATTTTATTTTCCTTGGACTGTGTTTAGAGAACGATTATCGATTGATCTTGTTAGTCCATGTGCTCTGGCCCTGTTCACCTATACTATCTTCTGGAAACACACTGTAGCCACTATCAAGCAGGGTTCAGAATGGGGATGGGAACGTTGGACAGGGAAGAAAGCCAAGCACAACTACACCAACAGTTAACTTTTACTGGGTGAATTCCTTGTGGCAAACTTTTGCATTCAAGCTCTTTCAAATGTTGTGCGTTCATTTTTACAATGAACCTGAGAAGTAGGTAGTCTTTGACCCCAGAAGAAGCGAAGATGAAGAGAAAGTCTAGATAATCTGCTGGAAACTCAGAGCTGGTGAGGGCTCACCTGGGTTTTAAACACAGGTAAATCTGGCTCCAGAATCCAAACTTTTTTTTTTAATTTTAAATGACATTTTAAATAAATCCATATAAATTTTTATGGGATTCCCTATTCTCTCCCACCTCCCAATTTTACCATTGGGATAGCTGCACAAGAATATACATGAGATATAAAAATACAATTTTTAAAATTTGTATATTTGTTCATGATAACCTGTGGTGTTATGCTTTATTCAAAACAGAATCCATACTCTTAATTACATTGTAAGACTAACTTTTTACATGGACAATCTTTAGGAGTGGAAAGGTTAAACTTGAAGATTAATTTATTTCTTGATCTTTCTCCTATTCTTCAACTACAAAGCTGCTAAGAATATCAGGAGAAAATAGTTCAATGAAATCAGATGAAACCATAGTTGAGACCTGAGATTAAAAACACCCTTCTTAAATGGCATAAATCTTGGAAAGGCTTTGATCAACAGAACCTGTATGTCTCCACTCAGAGCCTCAACAAAGGGTAGAGAGACACGTACTGTGCGTCAGCAATTGACTGAGCAGGGACAGAACCACAGCCTGGCCCAGGCTTGACCTGCCAGCACCTTTGCAGGGCCATGGTAGCAGAGAGAGCCCCTTTCCCTAAGTTGCACAAAGGTAGCCCCTAGAGAGAAGGGAGGATCACTCCAGAACTGGGACACTCTTGTGGGGAGTATCTGCACCCATGTGCTTCCTGTTTAAGGCCAGGATACCTGGTGTTTTGATGAAAGTCACCTTCATGCTTAATCTCCCCATTGCTCACATTTCTGAGATTCAGAGAATCTGTTCCCAGATGTCAGAAGCAGTAAAGGCAACAGAGAACTAAGGGAAGGGAGGAAAGTGGGGAAAATCGTTTTAGACAGAGTATAAATAAATGATGATCCTCCGGTTGGAATTGGAGGTCATACACAAAAGTGATTCTTAGCCCTCTGAGCACAGGTGGGATCTGGAAAATCAGGTTTAAAATGCAGCTAGGTAAATAAATAATGAGTAATAGATGGTGTTTGCACTTTAGTCCCACTTGCAAAGCCCTTTTGTAAAAATCAAATGAATAAGAAGCTTTGCAGGCTTGGGAATCCCTCATCCAGCAACTTCTTGAAAGCATAAAGGGATCTTAATAGCCACTGTAACATTTAAAACTTGTGGGTTATGTGTCATACATGTCTGCAGTGTAGCTCTGATGTAGCAATAAATCCAAATGGACATTAAAATAAAAATTAGGAAGAGATTCTGTAATTTAACCACCATGACAAAGTCTTGTTTTACAAAATAACCTCAATTAATAATACTTAGACCTTACATATTCTTTTATCATCTTCATGATTGCAAAAGCCCTATAGCACTTTCCTATCTGGGTACCACATGTACTGTTACTAACTTTATATTTTTAAAAGATTTATTTATTTATTTATGCATACAAAAGTTGGGGTATAGGCCAAAGGTGTGTGTGTGTTGGGGGGGGGTTGGTGAAAGGATTCACCAGAGACAGAATGGGGAGCAGAACAGGCAGATGTACTGAAATCCACTGCTGAGGGGAGCAGCGGGTGAGACAGGAGAGGTCTGCCATGCCATGAGGGTCAGCACCCTGGCCAGGGATCGAACTTGTGCTGCAGTGGCTACTGATAGCTTCATAGTGTTGAGACTTAACCCCTTGCCACCAGAGAGGTCCCTTTAAAGGGGTTTAAAGTCTTCTTTAAGCTGTCTTAAACAATCAGTTTTTGAACTGAAAAATCTTTGAGCAACTTTCTATTTTTTCTGCAAGTGTAAAACCAATTTGCACACCTAAGAAGGAAAGTATAGCAGACACAGTGAGAATAAAATAATATTCTGATATCTACACAGATAGTATTACCTGCCAGAGGCTTGGGGCTGGAGGCCAGGGCTGTCTTCATGAAAGAAGGGAGACAATTAAGTGCTATAAACATATCAGGGCAATGGGCACCAAATAAACTGTGAAGGTTTTCATGCAGTCAGTAAAAGTGGAAGAAATCTGAAAAAGTGACTCTCATTATGTAAATTGCATGTTCATTAAAACACACAGGTATATGATGCCATTGCTGTAAACAATCAAGTGCCGCCATCATGTCCCTTCCCTAACAGGGAGCTGGCCCCCAGTGTACTGCCGGGCCCTGGGGGTGACAGGCTTGTGCTACATGCGTGCCAATGAGTTGACAGCAAACAATCATTCACTTACCATGTTCATCAAGCAGAATATTGTCAGGCTTCATATCCCTAGGGCAGGAAAAAGAAAACAGAAAGTTGCTCATAATAAAACAAACAGAGTTTAGGGTAAAGACGTGCACATTTGCGAGTCCTAGCTGGAGTTAATTAGTGTAATAACCCCTCGTCATTGACTCTCTCAGACAATTCTCACAGTGAAGCAGAACAGTTATATGAACATCTCCAATTTCTAGATCAAAACTGGGGCTTAAAAAGGTTAAAATAAGTTAACACGAGGTTGTAAGCTAGTAAAACTGGGAACTGGCCTCTGAACCCCAGTGTCTCTCACGCAGAAGCTCAGACTCTTAAAGTCAGTAGCATCTGATATCTGAGCATGTAAGATTTGTTTCCTATGGTCATGTGAGCGAATTTAAATAGCCATAAGGTGGCAGGGCTAGTTACCATTTTTGGAGTTGCACAGAGAAAGTGAATTTAAAGAAGATAAAATAGGGCCTCCCTGGTGGCTTGGGGTTATATCTCTGCAGCCTGAGTTCGATCCCCGGCCAGGGAGCTGACTCACTTGGCACAGCAGACCTCTCCTGTTAACCCTCTGGTCCCCTCAGCAGTGCATTTCAGTAGATCCCTCTGTTCTGCTCCCCACTCTGTCTCAGATGAATCTTCTCACCCTTCCCCTATCCTGCACCTCTGGCCTATACCCCAGTTCTTCTATGCAAAAAATAAAGACTATAAAATAAGAAAAACTTGCTTTACCATAGGGTTATATCTTAAACTTGCAGAGATGTGAATCTTTTGGTGGGTGACATTCTAGTACCTTGGCTAATTACTAAATATTATTATTCTTGGGCTATCCAGGAAAGGATGTAGACCAGTCCTTCATGCATAAGTGGGGTCCTCAAATCCATACACAGGAACAAAACCCACCCTCTTGCAATGAAGGCAGCAGTTGGATGGTAAATACTGAAGGGAATGGCAAATAGAGTTTCGAAGTCTCCATGAGGCGGATTTTGCTGTCAGCGGTGCACCTTCATCAGAGGACATTCCTCACAGCCCTGATTCTCCACTTGCTGCGTCACCAGCCTTCCCTAATGCGCCATTAAAGCTCTTCAACCAAAATTTGCAGCAGCCATTAGGGAAGAAATTCTGAAATAGGTTTTGGGAACACATTTTCAGCCTAGTCAAGTGGCTTTCACGTCGCTAGAATAAGGTGACCTTGGTCTTTGACTGTGCTGCGCTGTCAGGGTGTGCTTTCCTTGGAAATATTAATGAACAGCACTCCGCTTCCCTAAAATAGAACATGTTGAGGCCACACCCAACATGCAGGGGCTTGAAGCATCTTGTGGACTTTGAACATCTCATTTCATTTATTAGGTTGTCAGCATCAATTCTGGGTTCATGGATCATCTGATTCTGCAGCAAATTTTTCTGTGTTGCAGGATACAGTTTGCTAAAGTAAGACTGTAAGAGGGTTCAAATTACATGTTTTTGTGGCAAAACTCTCTTGTTGCAGATCATCCTCCCCCC
>NW_004567122.1:35647768-35650525 GCF_000260355.1 Condylura cristata | reverse complement strand
TATTTTTGTTATTTTCTCGCCTGGTCCATTATACTCCTGCTATGAGTGAAACCATCCGGTATTTTTCTTTCTCTTTCTGGCTTATCTCACTAAGCATGAAAAAGATCCCATTATTTTAAGAATGATCAAGTCCAAACTCACTCCTCACGCCTAAGGAAGAGAGCTCCCTTCATAATCTGGCTGCTGGGCTCCTGCTACCCCCAGCTTCCCCTCATTTTCTATTCCTTTGCTTAGATCAGAAGAGATTCAAGCAGTCACCTCACCTCATAGCTCAGATGCCACCCCTAAGGGTGCTTTCCTTGGTTTTCCAGTTCTGAGTCTGTGGCCCTTCTTAGATGCTCTGCCCTGGGATACTTCTCTCATCATAGCAGGTACCCTAGGTATATATTTTTTTCTCCAGCCAGATCATGAATGCTGTGATGTCAAGAGTGGTTTCTAGGCCAGTATCATATTCCACTGTATGATTCACAGGCCTGGAGGGCAGCCCATGTGTGACTGAAGGGCACTTGGAGAATTTCTAGTGCACTCAAGAAGGTCAGTCCAGTGCTCCCAGGGTACCCTCCAGTGCTGTAGTTTCAATCTCAAGGTTATCCAGGTATTAGGCTCTTGCAACCTTTTTCAGACCTGCACCCAGGGTCTCAGGTAGTGCTTGTCAGGAAAGAAAGGGGCCCCGGCCAGGAAGGGTGGGACAGGTGTGGCAAGATCAAAGCAATAGCTCTTGGCCAGAGGTATAAGAGCTTCCTGGAGGAAATGAATTACTGTGCACATGAACTTTATGAGCTTTCTATTCAATCCTGAGCACCATTTTTCTTATTTATTAAAACCACACATCATTACAGTCTCTACATTTCCTTGCAACTATTGAAGTTTAAAGAATTATACAGAGAGGTAATAGTTTAAGGTGATACTTCTTATTCCAATCTCCTATTCTTTGACTCACAGAATATCTATTTTGACAATTCACTGTGCTGGGATGAAGGAAATTTAAAGAGATGTGAGATGTAGTTCCCTTGAGGGTAGAGACGGTGAGAAAGATTCACGGGAACCATGCCAAAAGGCTCACAGGTGGTAGAGAAGCTTGTTTTGCTGTTTTGTTATTGTTACAGAAAAAGAATACAAGGACCATTTGAGAAAAAAAAAGGGGGATAGTTTTTCCCAAATGCATGAGGTAACCTCTAAATCACTGTATAGTAAACTGAAGTATGACAAAAAGTTGTTAATTCCTGGACCAGGAAGGAGAAAACAAAAACCCAGGCCAGTGTGCTATGTCAGCATTCTTGCTGGAACGCTCTGAGATGTTCTCATTCTGAAATTTCACACTGCTTCCCTCTTTTTGATCATCGTGAACTATCCTAACTCTGAAATAACTTATTCTAAAATGTTTCATTCATTGAAAGTGACCTATAGGATGGCTTAAGTAGGTGGTCATCAAATCCGGGTATATTCAGAATCCCGGAATCTTTGAACCACATGGACTTTCTGACCTAACTCAGTCCTAAGGCATAGGACTGCCTGTGGATAGGAGCAGACATCTTCTGAAACCAAACAGCATTCCCTAGGGCACTGTGATGTACAGTCATATTTGGAATGCCATCCAGGCATTGCCCAAATCCAAAATTGTCAACCTGATTTTTAAGGGTGAACCTCATATACACTTACTGGTTGTTGTACATGGTTGGTGTACTGTGTCCTACTCGCAACAAATATGTGGCTGTCTCTCACCTCACAACCCAATATCTCTAGCAGGTCACTCATGGGTGCCTTCTCTCTTGTTATTTATCCTTGGGGGGCTCAGTGTCTATGTGGGTGTGTCATTGCATGCCTTGGCCTCTCACTTCCCTGACCTACTCCCAAAGTTGTATTTCCTTATTTTTAAAAAATATTTATTTATTGAACAACCATATACCAGAGACATTCTGTGGGGGCGGAGTGGGGAATGGGATCAAAAACGGGGGTGGGGGGGGAAGGGAGGGAAATGCATGGGACTAGGGTGGTGGCACAGGGGTGATCTGGTGATGGGAAACCCGCGGTGATTACAATCGAGATGGAAAAAAAAATGTGCAAAATGATATAAAAATAAACTTTGTAATAAAAAAAAAAAGATTTATTTATTTATACATATAGTAGCTGGGGTGTAGGCCAGAGGTGCAGGGGTGGAGGCGTGAGCGGATTCACCAGGGACAGAGTGGGGAACAGAACATGTAGATCTACTGAAACACACAGCTGAGGGGTCAGGAGAGGTCTGCTGCGCTGTGTGGGTTAACTCCCTGTCTGGGGATCGAGCTTATGTTGCAGTGGCTGTGAATAGCTTCGTAGTGCTAAGACTTAGCCCCTTGTACCATCAGAAAGGCCCTACATTTCCTGATTAGTCCCTGTGTCATTTCTGTAGCCGAGTCCCTGACCAGAAGAACCTTCTATTCAACACAGTCCCCTAATTTTCTAACACACTGAACCCAACTGCAGTCAACCCTGGCAGTTATTATTTACACAGCACAACTCTCACACCCTCAACTCCTTTTATAGTCCATTATTAATATTTCTTGTCAAAATCCCTAATTCTTTGCTCCTTCAATTGTACTCACCGAGTGAAACCCAACATTGGCTAAACCCAAATTCTCCTTGCCTGCAACCCAGCATTTGTGCTTCGCTATAAGAAAAGACAGTCATGTTGACTGTTCTTCTTCCCATCCGTGGTAGCTGCCTAGTTCAAGTGAGCATCTCTGTGCTGGGCAATTATGGGAAACTCATCTTCTTCCC
>NW_004567122.1:35587925-35647668 GCF_000260355.1 Condylura cristata | reverse complement strand
CCCCCCCCCCCCACTCTCCTTCCCACCTCTCTCAGCTGGGGGTGTACCCTCTTATATAACAAAGACAGTAATCATTTGGGAATGTTTGACTACTGATTTCACCACGCCCCAAGATCGACAGGCCCTCACACATCCTCCCCTCAGTTCTGCTGGATGAAGACGCACAGGCCTGTGCTCAGCTTGCTCTTCTGTGGGGTCCTGGCACCATCTCTCTGCTTGCGGGTCTCCTTCCTCAGACCAGCATGCCTGCCCTCCTCTGTACCAGCTTCTCCTCCCTTTCTGATGATGAGCAAGTCTCCTGAAATAAGACCTTCTTGACTCAAAGCCACTCCTACTTATTGTCCCATTCACAGTTTTTCTTCACAACAACCTCTCTGGATTGACTTGTCATGGGTGAGGAAACAGCTGTTTTTTCCTCTCCCCATTCCTGCCGGACTTCCATCCGCTCAACACCCTGAAATTGCTCTTGGTGTCACTCCAGGGCTGCTGATGATCTCCAGCCTGCCAAAGCTGATGGCCAAACTTTTATTTATCATGTCAGACTTCTCAGTGGATAGTCACTCATCCATCCTGATGTGCTTTATTCATGTGGTTCTCAAAAAGCCTGATAATCCTTATACT
This sequence comes from Condylura cristata, assembly GCF_000260355.1. Taxonomy (NCBI): domain Eukaryota; kingdom Metazoa; phylum Chordata; class Mammalia; order Eulipotyphla; family Talpidae; genus Condylura; species Condylura cristata. Next base: position 35,647,047 of record NW_004567122.1, on the reverse strand, counting down.
AGAGATCTTTCCTCATTCTTAATTGCTGGCATCTGTTTGGTTCAACCTTTAAATGTAGAGATTCTCCAGGGCTCAGTTTTATATATATATTAGATATACATTTATATCCATACAATACATATATATCCATATATAATATATGCTCATAATATATATATATATACATATATATATATATTCCTCAACTCTTACCCTAAAATTCTAGATTACGATAAAGACTTCTGGCTTGGTGTTTCTAGCTATTTGTCTGACAGTCATGATAAATACATGTCCGAAGGAAAATATTGACTATCCATCCACCTCCCACATAAACACCAAAACCCGCTTATTCCAAATTCCTTACCCTAGCATATGGCCTCCTAATTTTCTCATTGTAACAGTGAAAATCTTGAGATAATTCTTAATTCTCTTCTCTCTCAATCAATACACCAGCCCCCTAGCAGCTCCCAATAATGCTACCTTTAAAATATAGTTATTGAGGGCTTCCCTGGCAGTCTAACAGCTAAGTCTTACCCATGAGGACCTGGGGGTGGGCAGAGAAGGTAGAAGAATCACTCATGGTGTAACAGGTACAGGGTTCAGTTTGCAATGATGAAAACATTCTAGAGACAGAGAGTGGTAACCTAACGGACGTAGTCACGTGAAAATGGCTACAACAGTAAACTTTATGTTAGGTCTATTTTACTATGATAAACATGAATATATACTATAGTAACCATCTGCACTGCTACCACCATCATCTCTCAGTTGAAATATTACACTAGTCTTGTTTCTTCTTGCTTCTCTTATCCTGTGACAATCATTTTCCACAGAGCACCCAGGACTTCTCATTACACACATCTCCCTGGCTAACATCCTCCACTCCCTCCCAACTCACAGGGAAAACACCTGAATCATCACATCTCCGCCTTCCAGGCCTGTGCGCTCTGATCCTGCCAGCTCTGAGCTGCAGCCACCTTGCCCACTGCTGTCAAAGACCACACTCTGGCTGCACACTCTGCTTTATCTCCTCTCACAGATGCCCCTCGGCCTGCAGTCTTGCCCTCCTGGGCTTTCTCACGGCTGGCTGCTCCTCCTCAGAGTTCTTTCCTGATTTCCCACTCTGAGGGGCACCCACACCATCCTCCCTCTTCACCTCCAATGAGCCCCTGGTATTTTCTTTTTTTAAAGATATATGTATTTATGCATATAGAACTGGGGTACAGGCCAGAGGTCCAGGGGTGGTGAGAGGCTTTGCCAGAGACAGAGCCGGAAGCAGAACAGGCAGACAAACGAAGTACACTGCTGAGGGGAGCAGCGGGTGGGTTAGGAGAGGTCTGCCACTCCATGTGGGTCACCTACGGGGCAGGGATTGAACTGGCACTGAAGTGGCTGCAGCCAGCTTACAGCATCCTAATCCGTTGTGTCCCCAGGGAGGGCCCCTCCCCCTGCCGGTATTTTCATACTTATTTGTCTATTTTTTTCCCCACTACAGTGGACGTTCCAGAGAAAAGACTTCTTTTTCTGGATTGTTCCATGTTGTGGCTGCCAGGCTTATAAAAATGCCCCAAACACAATCAGTACTGAAGTAAATATTTGTCATCCCAATGAGTGGCTTCTTAAACTTATAGAATGTTAAGCTATGTTTTTCTTTTTTCTTCTAAAAAGAGAAACAAACAAAAAAACAAAAAACAAAAAAATAATGAACAAGCAACCAAGAAAAGAGACCCTCTGCCTATGCCAGAGGTCTGCATTTACTGTTGCCTAACTGGAAAACCAATCATTTCTGGGTAGTTTATCAGTGCAAAGAAGAGTATCAGAATGCTGAAGTGTTTTGTACACAGCTTCGGAAGGGGCTGCAGATTCTTGGGACTGGCAAGTGCAATCCTAAAGCCACACACATCCCATAGCTATTTTTTGTTGCATCTTGATGAGGAGATAGAAATGGCCATGCCATCTGGAAGAAGCAAATTCCTGCCGTGGGAACTATAAGTAGCATGAGGAAACCTGAATCTCCCTGTGGCAGGGCCCCTGGCCAATTTGATGTATCTACTGTTCTCACTTGAATTACTTTACAAGACATTGGGAACTTAATAGGCTAATTACATGCCTTCATGTGCCTAGCGGGGAATCAAGTGACTCCCTCTACAACCCGATAGGGGGTATTGTGAGAGCAGGGAGCAGCTCATCAGTGTATGCAAACCAGTGTCAGTTCCTTCCTGGCCCCCCAGTTCTGGTGTGTCCACAACTTGGGTGTGATTCTTTAAAAAAAAATTATGCATACAAGAACTGAGGCAGAGTCAGAGTTGTGGGGGGTGGGGAAGAGGGGTGTGAGAGGATTCCCCAGAGACAGAGCAGGGAGCAAAGCAAGCAGGTTGATTGAAATACACTGCTGAGGGGAGCAGCAGGTGAGACAGCAGAGGTCTGCTGTGCCATGTGGGTCAGCTCCCTGGCCAGGGATCGAACTAGTGCTGCAATGGCGGGTAATAGCTTCATAGTGCTGAGACTTATGCCACCAGGCAGGCTCCCAGTATGGTGTGGTTCTTTCTTCATTCCATGATGTTCTCTAAGATCAGGTCCTTTCCAAGTTCTTGAGAGGGAACGATATTACAGATATAATTCCAAAATTTACTGTTTAGGTTATCACCAAGGCAGTTTGTCACATAAATAGCAGCATGCTCCTGCAAACCCCAAAACAACGACAAAAGATGGAAGGGTGTGAGGGGGAATTGTGAATTAAAACACATAGTTTGCAACAGGAAAGGGGAAAATCTGCCTGGCCTGGGTTATTGTGGAGCAGACATAATCCTCCACCTCCTTCTCACCAGTTGGCTGCTTTTCATTTTATTTATTTATTTAAGATTTTATTTACTTATGCATACAAGAAGTGGGTACAGCCCAAAGATGGGGGGTTGGTGTGTGTGAGAGAGAATTCACCAGAGACAGAGTGGGGAGCAGAATAGGCAGATCACGTCAAATACACTGCTGAGGGAGCAGCGGGCAAGACAGAAGTCGCTGCACCATGTGGGTCAGCTCCCTGGATGGGAATCGAACCTGTGTTGCAGTGGCTGCAGATAGCTTCATAGAGTTGTGCTTTAACCCACTGTGCCACCAGGAAGGGTCTGCTTTTCATTTTGTGTTTTAAATTGAGGTATAATTGTCATAAACTTTAAATTCATTTCAAGTATATAACATAATGACTTGATGTTTATATTATTGCTGAGTGACCAAGACAATAAATCTAGTGAACATCCATCACCACACATGGTTATAGGCTATTATCTTGAGGTGAGAACTTTTCAAATGTACTCTTAGCAACTTCTAGCTGTTGCTTTTTTTTTGCCCCTCACCCCCTGGGTTCAATTCCAATTTTCCAGTTTATTCAAATATGAGTTACAGAAGGCATTGTGAGGAGGAAATCAAATAAAGGGACTTATGGCTTTCAGGAACTACAGTACACATTGCCAAATACATACGTGTGTTTCATATTCATATATATAAGTTGCATAAGCATTTTTAGTATAACTCACTTTACATGGATAACTTTGCTTTTCATCTGTCATCCCATTATACAGATCCAACTCCATTATATATTACTAAAAAATGTGATGGAAATAATAATTTTAACTTCCATGAAAATCCCTTTATGAGTTTGTATCTTTTCCCAACTTGATTTCAAGCTTTGTATCATCTCCCCCAGCCTCTGTCCTCAGTAGTCGGTGACCATTCAGCTTACAAGCCCACACAGCAAAACCAAAGCTAAACCCCAGTCCCAACACCTTCAGCAGCTGATCGGAGTACCCCCATGTCTTTGGTAGTGTGAGTAAATGTGAAAGGCTCATCAGATGAAAAGAGATTCTGATTCCTCAGTAGATGTTACAAAGCAACATTTAAGTCAAAATCTGAGAAAGAACTCCTTCATCATCCTAGACTACGGAGCTAACTCCACATCTTAGAATGTGACCTGAACATGTCAGACCATGGAAAAGCATCTGACAGCAGCCTGTGTGTGTGAAGAGAGAGCACACACCCCACCTGATCACACCTTTTAAAACACCTTTGAGCCCTAACCAGCTCCCATTCCCTCACAGTGCCTAGGTAAACTTAACATGTTACATTTTGTAAAATTTAAGGTAGACTTTGACATTTTGTCATTTTTAAAATTTATATATATTTGACATCATTCTTCCTTTGCATTCTTTCTCCTCTTGGGTGTTGTCCCCGTATAATTCCCACCACCAATTCACTTATGCTCCATCACCACAGTCACTGTGTAAGAACACAGTCCTGTTTTGATCCCTCTTCCCCCACTCCCCTGCTGAGTGCTTCTGATTAATAGTTACCTGTTAATTTTTATAAAAAATATTTATTTAGGGTCCTCCCTGGTGGCACAGTGGGTTAAAGCACAGCACTGAGAAGCTAAAGCCACTTCCGCTTGAGTTCGATTCCCTCCTGCCCCGGAGGTGACCACATGGCGTGGCAGACCTCTCCTGACCCGCCCGCTGCTCCCCTCAGCAGTGTACTTCGTCCATCTGCCTGTTTTGCTCCCCACTCTGTCTCTGGTGAAGCCTCTCGCCACCCCTGAGCCTCTGGCCTGTACCCCAGTTCTGTATGCACAAATAAATCTTTTAAAAAAATATTTATTTATTTTATGCATACAGAACTGGGGTACAGGCCAGAAGTGCAGAGGTGGTGAGAGACTTCACCAGAGAGAGTGGGGAGCAGAACAGGTCAACTGACGAAGGACACTAATGAGGGGAGCAGCGGGAGGGTCAGGAGAGGACTGCCACACTATGTGGGTCACCCCCCGGGTGGGGATCGAATTCATGCTGAAGTGGCTTTAACTTCTTAGTGCTGTGCTTTAATGTGCTGAGCCACCAGGGAGGGCCCTAATTTTGTTTTTTAACTTATTACTCTGTCATTTTGATACATTTATATGTTATCAGGCCACTGAAGCAACATTCAGCAGGTTACTGCGTGACAATACAATCATACTATAAACTAGATCTCTAGGATTATTTACTCTCTACAGTTGTAGGCCTTTAAAACACTGCCAATATTACTCTCCCAACCCACCCCCCACACCCTGGGAGGCACCATTTTAGTTTCTGATTTTCTGTACAGGTAGGACTTCTTTAGCTCTCACATATAAATAATATCACCCACAATTAGTCTTGTCTGATTTAGTGCTCTTAGCTCAGTGGCTCAAGGACCAACTAGCCCTTCAGGATTCTCCTAGTGGAGACTTCCTGAAAACCAGTTCTCTTCATTGATGTGGGGGACCAGTGGAAAGCAGCGATGCCCACATTTTACCCTTAAAGAACAGAGACTTGGGACATTGCCCTGACCTCAGTCACACAGCTCATGTGTGATAGAGGTGGAATTCAATTGGTTGTCTTAAGTAGAATGACAACAAGGTTCTCAACACCAGCCACACCTTTCTAATCGACAGTAGCTGCCTGTGTTGATGAGGCATCCATGCACACAGGAAACAGTGCCGAGACTGGCCAGCCGCTCCTGCCCTGGACACAGGAAGAGGTGTTTATGGAAGTGGAAGCATCGTTTTTCAGACTGCCACGCTCCCTGTGAGGAGTGAGAAGGGCTGTGCTTCCATTTCAGCCCACGTTGTGACAGGCACCTGATGGGCCAATCCTTTTCCTCGGCCCTCCTTGGTGTCACATTGGGTTAGGACACAGCACTGCAAGCTGGCCGCAGTCGCTTCAGTGCGAGTTCAATCCCCAGCCCCGGAGGTGACCCACGCAGCACAGCAGACCTCTTTTGACCTGCCCGTTCCTCCCCTCAGCAGTGTACTTCATAGATCTGCCTGTTGTGCTCCCCACTCTGTCTCTGGTGAGTCTTCTCACTGGCCCTGCACCTCTGGCTTGTACCCTAGTTCTTTATGCATAAATTAATAAATCTTAAAAAAAAAACTGTTCCATAAACAACTCCATCTATAACTATTAGCCCACTTTTGTAGATGAAGGAGTAAGAGAGAGATGACTTGTCCAAGATGACATGAGAAGTAACTGACAGTCGAGATTATGACCAGAGATGAGGAAGCACAGTCTGAGCTTATATCTCACATGCTGAGAACTAACTTCCTCTAATGAGAGAGAAGATACTTACACAGCAAGGCAGCTGGCATGTCTTCAGTTGGGCCTGCAGCAAGTTTTGTATTTTTCATAGTTTCTACTGCATATTTGCAGATAGGATTTTAGTAAAGTCCTAACTTTCTTCCCACTGTTCCAGGAAGGTGCGCCCCACTGATTTCAAGCACGCAAATCCCCGACTGCATAATGCTTCAGGTGAGAAGTTTGACTGCATAGGCCATCTCCCAGTAATCTGAGATGGAAACTTTTAACCACCTGGCAATCTTCAGAGGCAGAATGCCTAGATGACAAGGCTCCCGGCCCTCCAGCTTAGCGCGCATCAGGGTTCACTGCTTACTATTATTTCCTTTCACATTCACATAGCTAGAAAGCGAGGTCACACGTCTGCCTTCTGCAGCCAGGGGAGCAAGGACACCTGAACCCCTCAGCCACAGAGACCAGCCTGAACTCAACTCGCCTGGCAGGCCTTAACTCAAACCCAGGAGCCTTTATATAAATACATGGAGATGTTCGAGGAAGGGAAGCCAAGTAAAGTAGGCGGAGCCAAGAGAAACACAACAGTTGGGGTCAATTGATCATAACAGATGAACTGTCCTGCAGGCTTTTCCTTTAACAAAGGGCACGAGCTTTCAACTAGAAATGACAAGTAATTTGCTCTGTTTCCACCCCAGCATGAAAGCATTCTCGTTAGCAGTAGGTAAAATATACTTAGCAAAGGAAATTAATTAACTCTCCCAGGCACCAAGAGAATTTTGGCAAATGAAGCTGAAAGAATAGCTGGATCATTCCAGAGTCAACTGTAGCTTCTTTTTGAGCAGGTGGTGTCTGCCTGTGTTGAGAGGAAGGTGATAGGGAGCACTTTCATGGCCACATAGTTTTAGAAGTCCCCAGAAAGTCACAGAATGTGACAGCTAGTGCACACCCTAGAATGTTGTGTTTTACTTTCTTATAGCAGAGGCCAACACTGATCATGTAGCATGTGCTGGAAATAATCATGAACATGATGTATTGCATGTATGATTGCCCCTAGTCCCATCTGTAACTTTTATAATATACACTGTGATTGGCTTGTAAATATGTATTGTTCCTTCTATTAATTATTTCACTTTGCATGTGGGTATTCTCTCTCTCTCTCTCTCTCTCTCTCTCTCTCTCTCACACACACACACACACACACACACACAGACCTAAGCTAGTGAGAGCTGTCCCACCCCACAGTGCCACAAAGCTGGTTATTGGTTTGGGGTGGGTTGTGATCCATCTTAAGTTGCTGAGTAGGAAAAAAATATTATGCTGTGTACTTCAGCGGAAGAAGCTTCCTTATCTCCTGGGGAAAGTTTCCAGAAGGAATGTGATCCCCTCAATTAAAAGGCATTACTATGGTGTGTGGGCAGTGGGTGGCTTGCCCGTAACCACTTGGAAGACCAAGCTGAGGATGAACTGACAACATGGAAAGCACAGAACAGAAAGAGGGAAACCAGGTAGTGGGTGATGATGTGGAGATGCTGGATCTGATCACCTGCCAGTTTGGCAAAACTGGAATTTTCCATTGTCATAATATAAATTCCCTTTATTGTTAATCTCATGGGAGTTCAATTTTCTGTTAAGACCAAAGTCACACTCAGTCATATACTTCTGAGATTCAGTTCCCTGAATCTGAAAATCAAGCACAGCATGACTGTCTACTTTATGGAGATATCAAGATGCATGTAAAATTGTTAGGATAGTATCTGGCACATAGGAATCGTGCACATAACTTTCAGAAAACATAGAACAAATAGGAAGGGTCCACTGTAGGAAGAGCTAAATGATGAGAAACTGAGGGTGGTGAATGAACAGTTGTCAGTAGCTATGTGCTGACCGTTGCATGGCAGGTATGTAGTCATGAAGTCAGATTCACACATTGCAACATGTACGAAACCAGAAACCCTTTAAATGCCTTATTCATTATCTTCTGACAACCTTATTAGTTAATACAATTCTACTTATTTCTTAGAGGTGGCCACAGACAGCTATGTAACTATGTCATTGTCACCCCACTGTGAGAAGTCAGGACTCCATGTTTAGCTGACACCAGCAGTGGTATCCAAAATACTTAGCAAGGAGCAAACACTGATGAGAACAGGGGCTAACTGGTAAGAATGGAGGTCATACAAAACTGACCGGTGAGTGCCAGTCAGTGTTGGCTAAATAAAACCTGTCTGTGGGCCCTCCCTGGTGGCGCAGTAGGTTAAAGCACAGCGCAAGAAGCTAAAGCCACTTCCACATGAGTTTGATCCCCGCCTGCCCCGGAGGTGACCACATGGCGAGGCAGACCTCTCCTGACCCGCCCGCTGCTCCCCTCGGCAGTGTACTTCGTCGATCTGCCTGTTCTGCTCCCTACTCTGTCTCTGGTGAATCCTCTCACCCTCCGCATCTCTGGCCTGTACCCCAGTTCTGTATGAATAAATAAATCTTTAAAAAAAAAAAACCCGTCTGACTAGAGCCCTCCCCAACACAGCCCCAGAGCCATGCACTAGCAGAACCACGACTGGTCAGAAGGAACTTTAGAAGGAAGAACTTCTGAATAATTCAACAAGTCCAAAATGAAACAAATGACTTGAGATAGTGAATGTCCCACTTTTGAAGTACTTAAAGGTTAGGGAACCACTTTGTAACTGGTGAATTGCAGAAGAAATTCTGCCTTTGGCAACCTAGGCACTGGGAAAAAAAATATCTGCCCATCACAAGTTCAAAAAGAGGCTAATTTCCAAACTGTGTAGAGTTTGCACAATTCAACACTAAAGAAGAATCTCATCGATACTTGGGCAAAAGGCCTAAACAGACACTTCTCCAAAAATAGATAGCTGGCCTCTAAGCACGTGGCAAAACATCCAGCAAGATGTCAGGGAGGGCCCTGGCTGGTGGTGCAACAGGTTAAAGCACAGCACCAAGAAGCTATCCGTATTTCCAGCCAGGGAGGTGACCCACATGGCTGTCAGACCACTCTGTCTCACCTGTTGCTCCCTGTCAGCAGTGTATTTCAGCTGATCTGCCTGTTCTGCTTCCCTCTGTCTCTGGTGAATCCTCTCACCCTCCCACCCCCCACACCTCTAGTCTGTACCCCAGTTCCTGTATGCATAAATATGCATCTTTAAAAACAACAACAACAACAAAATGTCAGGGAAATGCAAGTCAAAGCCACATTGAGAAACCACCTCACACAGTGTGAATGTTACATATCAAAACGACTGGAAACAAGTGACGAGTGTGTGGAGAAAAGGAACACTGATTCACGCTTGGTAGGAATGTAAATTGGCGCAGTCTTTATGGGAAATAGTACCATAAAAACTTAAAAATGGAAATAACATTGATCCCACAATACTACTCCTAGACATTTGTCTAAGGATATGAAAACATGAATACAAAGAGATTTATGCTTTTTTATGTTTATAGCCGCATTATTCATAATAACTAAGATGTGGCATCGACAATAATGTTCATCCAATGATGATTAGATAAAGAAATTGTGGCATGTATCAATGGAACACTTTAAATGATGAAATCATAATTTGGGGGGGCATTATAAATGGATCTTAAGCTAGTGGTGCTAAGAGAGTAAGTCAGAAAGTGAAAGATAGTTACCAGATGGTTTCACTCATTTGCGGAGTATAAATAACCAGAGAAAACAAACTGGCAAACAAAAAAATAATTCTTAAGCTCTGAAAATTATAGCAGTTACCGAAAGGGAGGGGCTGCAAGGGGTAAGAGAGTAAAGGCACTGAGCACTGGTGTTTAGGTGAGGCCGGGGGGTAAGTGAATCATGGGTCCATGTTGAGGTTTGCAGTCATCCTCCTGATCTTACAAATGTATGTAAACAAGTCGCAAATGAAAAAAATTCAATGAAAAGTAAATTCTGCCTTTGTTTGAAGGTAAGTTGCCCTTCCTCTCCATTATCAAATGTTTTATAGTTGTCTGGAGAAGAGTAACCCAATTGCCCTTTATTTATGTTTTTTAAAGATGTATTTGTTTATGCATACAAGAACTGGGGTGACTTATTTCACTAAGCATAATCCCCACTAGCTCCATCTATGTTATAAAAAATGATGAGAGTATCTTTTTGATCACTGTATAGTATTCCACTGTGTATAGCTTCTGATCCACTTTTCTGTTTGGGGACACTTAGGTTGTTTCCACAGCTTGACTATTGTAAACTGTATTGCAATCCACATAGGAATGCAGGTTTCACTTAGAATTTTGGTTTTGTATTCTTCACATAGAAACCTAGGAGTGGCATTTCTGTTTTTAGTCTTTTGAGAACCCTCCACACTGTTTCTCACAGGGGCTGGACAAGTCTGCATTCCCAGCAACAAAGTAGAAATCATCCTTTTTATCCAGAACTTGCTGTTTCTGGTCTTTTTGACAAAGGCCATTCCCACAGGAATGAGATAGTAACTTACAGTGGTTTTTGATTTGATTTTCCTGATAACAAGTGACATTGAACATTTTTTCTTGTGCCTGCTGGTCATCTACATATCTGTGCATTTCCTGTCCATTTTTTGATTAGGTTGTTTTCTTTTGTTGAGATGTATGAGGATTTTTTCCTCCAAAGATTTATATATTTATGCATACGAGAGCTGGGGGTAAGCATGGGCTGAGAGGATTCATCAGGGACAGAGTGGGCAGGCAGAACTGGTAGATCTACTGAAATACACTGTGGGGCAAACAGTGGGCAAGACAGGAGAAGTCTGCTGTGTTATGTGGGTCAGCTTCCTGGCTGGGGATTGAACTCATGCTGCTGTGGCTGTGGATAGCTTCACAGCGCAAAGACTTAACCCCTTATGCCACTAGGGAAGTTACTGATCTTTGATATCAGCCCCTTATCAGAGTTATGGGGTGCAAATAATTCAGTAGGGTGTCATTGTTTTGATGATGGGTTTTCTCACGATGCAGAAGCTTTTTAGTCCCAATTATTTTTTTTTTGAAAGATTTATTGATTTATTCATACAGAACTGGGGTACAGGCCAGAGATGTGGAGGGTGAGAGGATTCACCAGAGACAGAGGGGGGAGCAGAACAGGCAGATCGACGAAGTACACTGCTGAGGGGAGCAGCGGGCGGGTCAGGAGAGGTCTGCCACACAATGTGGTCACCTCCGGGGTAGGCAGGAATCGAACTCATGCGGAAGTGGCTTTAGCTTCTTAGTGCAGTGCTTTAACACGCTGCACCACCAGGGACGGCCCAGTCCCAATTATTTTATAGTCTCTTTGCTTTCCTTGTTGCTGGAGATGGATCCACTAGGAAATCTCTAAAGCTTATGCCATGGAGTGTTTTGCCTATATTTTCTTCTATGTCTTTTATGGTTTTAGGTCCTGCATACAAGCCTTTTGTCTGTTTTCAGTTCATTTGTGTGTACGTGTAAAACATGATCTAGCTTCATTCTTCTGCTCCTGGTATCCAGTTTTCCCAACACCACTTACTGAAGAGGCTTCCCTTCTTGGCTCCTCTGTCACCTACCAACTGCCTATGCAGTTATGGGCTTAGCCCTGGGCTCTCTTCCATTGGTCTGTGTGTCTGCTTTTGCTGTAGAACTATACTGTTGATTATCATAGGTTTGTGGTGTAATTTAAAGCCTGGTGGTTTTTCTATTTTTAAGTGGCTGAGAAAATGAATCAAAAGAATGCTACTTTGGGACACACAAAATTGTTGTGAAATTCTAATTTCAGTGTCCATAGAGTTTTATTGGAACACTCATCTCATTTGCTTAGATCAGCTATGGTTGTTTTCATGTCACAATGGCAGACTGGCTACTTTATCTAGAGTGAGCAAGGTGGACTAATAATCCTTACCCTAGAATCTGAAGCATCGAATGGAGCCGATTTCCTATCATTTCCACTTTCATTTTCTTAAAGTCCATTGTAAATGCTGTACCCGATTCTCCAAATTGATAGCTTTCAAAGATAGAGTCCCTGATAGGCGGTGTATTGTCTCTAAAGCACAGATAAGAAATAAGCTTGGCCTGGAGTGTTGGTTTGGACATTGTAAGCTCATCTGGCCTCAGTTTCTCTCTCTTATGGCTCCTGGAAACACTGTCTTCCTTTCTCATATGCTCCAACCACAAAGGCCACTCCAGGAATAACATTCTTGCAAACTCAGAGCTTCTCCACCTACAGGTCTTAGTGCAAATGCTACCTGTTGAGTTTGTCTTTGTGCACTGTGCTGTGACCTTCACTTCCAAACCTGTACTCTCTTCTTAGCTCCATGGTTATTTCCCAAAAGCACTAAACAGAGCCTATAGCTATGTCATTCGTGCACTTAGTTCTTTGTCCACTGCCCATCTTTTCAGCTAATCTGTAAGCTGCAAGAGGACAGAGACCATGTTTTTATTCTTCAAAGCTCTATGCAAGAGATATGCTTGCTACATCAATAAGTGATCAATTCATTGGTTAAATAACAAACCTGCATGAAACTTAAACTTGATACTAAAATATAAGACCAGGCAAAGTCAAGTTTAATTTGGAACAAGTCCCAGATTGCATAACAGTGAAACTCTTACCCTTATGGAAGTTATTAAAAGCTCAGCACAGGCTAGTTGAATGTTTACCTGTACACAGGCAGCCCTTTGCCTTTTTAAATGGGCTTTCACAAACGGGTGGCCTTGTGTGGGATGCAGTTTCAAAGCTGCTTCCAAAACTCCTGATGCATAATCCAAACAAGGCAGATTCTCCTGTTTTCAAAATGTGTAATTCATGCTCATTCATTATTTGGTAGCCTGTGAGCAGGTGCTGAATAGAACATGTCAGCCTAATAGCCTCATTACTGCACTGTCGTTTTGTTTCTGAGGTTCAAGTGACCCTCCCGCCATGGGAGTTAGAGAAAGAGAACACTTGTTAGGGTTTGTGATCTACTGAAGAGAGGATTTACCAAAACAAAAAAGGAGGAGGGAGATATGTTCATAACCATGCCAGAGAAAATGGAAGCCTGAAGCCCAAATCATTTATCTTGGTGTGATAAACAGAAACTATAATCAATACTTGGAGGGGCCAAACCAACATCAAGTAGAACACACATGATAAATATATATATATATATATATATATATATGGTTTTATACTTTCATTTCTCACACTGGATGTGCTGGTCTGATAAGCTGGAAAAAACTGAACTTCCCTTAGAAATATTTATAAGCCAAAGGGGAAAACACATGCACACACACACCTTGGACCAGAGACCCACTATACAAAAAACACCAGTGGATGAGATATCTTACCAAATCTGAAATCTAAAGGTCTCTGGCCAACATAAAGTAGGTTACCACATCCCAAAGTCAATGGACTTCCCTTACTGTGTATTCTCTTGGGTTGCTATTTTCTGGACGAGTCTAAGAAGTTTCACTATCTGCTCTTCCATCCCATGATATATTGGAAGTAGCTGACCAGGAGTGAAGACAGAAGCTGCTCTGAGTAGTACCTGCTAAATCAGTGGAGACTGAAGTCATAGTAGATAACAACACTGTGAAAGCTGCTGTGGCTTCCATAGCAAAGTACCACCAAGAAGCCCTCACAGTTCTGGAGGCTGGAATTCCAAAAGCAGGAGGCCCAGGCTAACTGTGAGAGGGGTCCATGAGGGTGCTTCTGTGCCCCGATCTGGCTTCTGCTGGCTGCTGACCTTAAGACAACCTCCCCCACCTCGCCACCTACATTTGGCTTTCTCCAGCGCCTCTTCAGGTCTTCACTTTATGTGTCTCTCTGCCCACTTTTCTGTTTTGATGAAGACATCAGCCATTCTGAAGTTGCTTCCCACCCAAGTGGCTTAGCTTTACTTGCTATCCTCTGAAGGGATCATGCTCAGTGAACTAAGCCAGAAAGAAAAAGAAAAATACTGGATGGGTTCACTTATAGGAGGAAAATAGAGGAATAAATAAGGAATCAGAAAAAAAGTAACTCCAATAAATTAAAACTCAAAATCAACAGGTAACTATAAATCAGAACTATTCTGCAGGGAAGGAGGAGGGAATGGGATCAATAAAAGACTATGGCGATGCTGCATGGGTGACTCGGTGGTGGGAATTTCACAGGGGCTACAACTGAGGGGAGAAAGCATACATTGTACAAAAAGGTAGAATGATGTAAAAAATATGTAAAATAAAAGACCCTGGTTTTTAAATAAGCTCCATTTTGAGACTAAAACAGATAGGCCTGTATGTTTGGGCCACAGCACAGGACTAAGTGACTTAGCCCTGTTGCCATGGAGTTGCTATAAGCTAGACAAGGCACATGCTATGAGTACAGCACTTGTCTCTGGAAAAGGCATGAGAAGTGGTAACTTTTTTTTTCTTTAAGATTTATTTATTTGTGCATACAGAACTGGGTACAGGCCAGAGGCTCAGGGGCGGCGAGAGGCTTCACCAGAGACAGAGTGGGGAGCAGAACAGGCAGATCTACGAAGTACACTGCTGAGGGGAGCAGCGGGCGGGTCAGGAGAGGTCTGCCACGCCATGTGGTCACCTCCAGGGCAGGCGGGAATCGAACTCATGCGGAAGTGGCTTTAGCTTCTGAGTGATGTGCTTTAACCCGCTGTGCCACCAGGGAGGGCCAGAAGTGGTAACTTTTAAATCCTTAAGAAAATGATGTATGTATGTCACACCTTAAATGAAATAGCTAAAATGTGCTGGTGAGTAGTAAGAGTAAAGACCTTCAGAAAGGAGGGAAGTAGCTCCCCAGGTCAATCACCTCAGGTGACTCACTTCCCAGGCTTCAGAAAGCTCAGCTGTGATGGTGTCAGGAAGCTCATTTACTAGGAACTCACCTGTCACTCAAGGATCATGGACTCACGGGAAAAGCTGCAGAAAGGTTCTTTTTTGCTTATGTATTATCACCTCAGGCAAATAAAACATGACTTCCAAGATCCTACTGTGTGTGTGATTCGATAAAAAGGCCAACTCATCCCTGAAGATCTCTGCCTGCGATGGCTAAACACCTTGGTTAAAACAAAAATACTTTTGCTTCACTACTGAATTATAAATAAAACTTGGTCAGTAAATATGCTGAGAGCTGTTGATCAGACTTCATTGGCATGTGCTCTTTAGACAGTGCGCTGCATCATGTAGCTTTCTTGGGCAAAGAGAAGAGAAAGAGCTAGATCAAACTTTGCAGAGTATTCCACCAAGGTAAAGGAAATCACCTTAGTCTCTTGAGTAGGCAGGAAACATTCCTGATTGTTTGTTAAAGTCACCTTCCTTCTTTCTTGATAGGGAGGGTTGGGGTTATGTTTCAAGTCATTGTGGAAACGAGTCAGATGTTACCATACTGTCATCTCTTGGAGGAAATGCAGGGGACAGACATTATGGTGAACTGGTGTCTAACCCTCAGCCCCTGAGGGTGGGCAGGGTATATGGCTCACTTCCCAAAAGCATTATATAGCAAAGTGCTGGATGTCTCTCCTGTGACTGTGTCATGTTTTACAGTGTGCTGGGTTGTTACTCAGTTTTATGCATTCTGTCTTGGGCATAGATTCACTCTAGCTGAAGTGTTGCTCTTCTTTTTTTAATTTGAAGAAAGACGCTGCATGAGCCCTATGTATTTATTGTCCTCATTCATTTGTTCTGTCATTAATTTATTCAGCAACTACCCTGGATTAGATTCATGCTCTAGGGATCAGAATGAGTGAGATGTGGTGAGATTTAATTGAGTAGGGAAAGACAGTCTTTAATAAAGAATATTGCAATCCACTCCAATGTTTGTTATAGCAATATTTATAATAGCCAATGTATGGAAACAACACAAATGCCTCAAAGTAGACAAAGAAAAGTTGTGGTGTATATATACAATGGAATATTACTCAGACATCAAAAAGACAAAATTCGTATCATTGGCAGCAACATGGTTGGAGCTAAAAGGGATTATGTTAGCTGAACTAAGTCAGAAGGAAAAAGAAATGCTGCATGGTATCATTTGTATAGGGAATCTAGAGAAACCAAACAAAAGGTCCAGATAAAGGCAAAACTAGCAAGCTGACCATAGATCTGAGGAATACAGACAGCAAGGGAGGGGAAGAACACAAGGGAATATGTGATGGTTCATGGGTGAGATGGAGTTAGGAGAACTATGGGGTCTACAACCAAGTAAGAAAATTAAAAAGAATAAAATTAAAAAGAATATTGTGATCCAATAACCACAATTAGAGATGGTGACCACTGGGAGGAAGAGCTAGGTGGACCCCTCTGAGCTATATTATCAATTCTGAGTGATAAGGACAAGGAAGTTGTTTGTCCTTTCACCACTGGATGCTGGCACTGAAAACACAGGAGTTCAAAAAATAGTTTCTGAATATTTATGATGACTGTATTGTTTTTTTTTTCTTTTTTTAAAGATTTGTTTATTTATGCATACAGAGCTGGGGTGTAAGTCAGAGGCAGAGGATTCACCAGAGACAGAGTAGGTCAGAACAGGCAGACTGATGAAGTACACTGCTGAGGGGAGCAGCAGGCAGGTCAGGAAAGGTCAACTATGCCATGAGGGTCACCTCTTGGGCAGGGGGTTGAACTCGCACTGAGGTGACTGTGGCTAGCTTGCAGTGCTGCATCCTAACCTGTTGCGCCACCAGGGAAGGCCCTGTTTTTTTTTTTTTTTTCTTAACCTTTAAGATTCTGATTTCTAGAAAAATATAGAAATTTCTTGCTTTTTCAGTATACGAGATATGAAGACTAATATGAGGGATTTAGTCATTTGTTGGCTCTAAGGTGAAGCAAAGAAAGCAAAGATGATGGATAAAAATATTCTTTCTTGGTGACCATAAATTTTCTTTTATTCCTTCAACATTTCTGTACTCAACTGGAGATGACAATTTGAAACTCTCTGTTGTACTGCAATTATTTATACTAATTACCTCATTAGATTTTTAATCTGGTTTCTATAGGGGTTTACAAAGCAATAAGCTGATTAGAGTGATAAATTCTTAGAAAGAAAGGATAGCAAACCACCACTTCAAAAGTATTTTGATCAAAGATGACTTACTATTTAACTGACCCATACAATTCACCTCATTAAATAGAGTCTTCTTAATCTGACGAGGGAGTGGATACAAATTCGCTTTCATAGTGTAATAATTACTTTCCTCACTATTCACCAGAGATTGACAATCCGTAGAAAGCATTGGCAGCCAACAAATCAAATAGCATTATTCCATAGAAAGGATTCTAACAAATTTTGTGTTCCTTGTATTTTTAATCAATGCAAAGATGTCCATATTTAAAAACAAATCTTCATCCACCGATTTAAAGTAAGTAAAACAGTCTTGATGTAGGACCTGGACATTATTTGGAAATGAAAGTAGATTTTTAAGCTGCACACACAGAACATTTGACCTCTTGACAAACAAGAAAGTGATCTAATAGTATAACAACCAAGCATTATGATGCAATTCTACATTTTCCACAACTATAGAAAAGAAAGATTCTGAAAGCAAGAAAAATAAGCAGACTAGTCTATACATTTAGAAAAACGCAAAAATAAAATTCAAGTCCATGGATAAAAAAAAAAAAATCCACAAGCAAAATAAAGCAATACCACACTTATGTCTCACTTGTAGTTCTGATGACAGTATATATATATGTGTGTGTGTGTGTATACACTTATATATATGTCTATATATACACATATATATATATATTAGATTTTTAATCTCATTTCTATAGGGGTTTACAAAGCTACAACCTGATTAGAGTGATAAATTCTTAGAAAGAAAGGATATATATAACTAGATGTCACTGACAACAAAGTCAGGGATTCTATGCATATCTGCTCACTTGGGGAGGAAGCCATCCATAGACCAGAAGTTCTTTTCTACTTTGAATATTAAAATCCTTTAAAAACTCTCTGAGCTCTCAAAACCATCTCCTGAGGTGCTCAGTCCTTAAAATTTAACCTCCAGTTTCAAGCTGTTCTTTAGTCTGTTGTTCGCACACACCCTCTCTGCCTCAGGGTGCCTGAAGGCAGATGACCCTCCCTTAAATTGGCCTTGTCCTCCCAGAGGTCAGGGCTCTGTGACCATTGGGGGATGGGGAGGAGTGGCTTAAGGTTCTGCATTTCCTCCCAGAGATACTTCACTCCTATTCACGTGACCTGGGACAACTTCATCTTTCTGAACCAGTTTCAACAATTATAAAATGGGGACAATCATGCCATCGGCCTTCGGGGTTGTGGGAAGATGGGAAGTGTTAAGACCCCCCGGAAGTACTCAGTTGAGTGCCTGGTGCCCAGAAAGCCCTCAAAATGGCGCCCAACTCTGTGCTTGCTCCATACTTTCATGCTGGCGGCTCTAAATAATTCTGAATTTTCTGTCCTGTCCACGGATGACATGTCATTTTCAAACTGAATTAGGATGTCACATGTTTTATAGCTGCAAGTTTATGTAAATGGACTTTCCTTTTCTGGGGAATCTGCTATATTTTGCTAATGCTTTTTTTTCATTCACATTTTAGTATCTTGGAGCTAGGCTGTGTCTTGATGTTTTGTTATGTTAACTTAGGCTCTATCAAATCCACATGAATTTTGCTGGTTCTTTTGAAGAAAGAGGTTTTCTAGAAAGACCGACAGTCCTCAGAAGCTGTGTACTTTTGTATCATTCTTCGCGCTTTAATTCTCCCTGTGAGCCACGCGTTTGTGTCATTCTTTCTCAAGTGTCTTACACCAAGGGACACTGCTTTTTTCTTTTTTACCACCTGCATGATTTTCAAGTCATTTGATATCATTTCAAATTGATTTTGGGGGCTCTGAAGGCACAAAGTTGTGGTGGTTAGAGGTTTCTCACAATTAAGGTACCTGCAGGTACATCTTGTTTTATTGATTTTGCAGATGTTGCATTCTTCACAAAAGCTTCTACCAGCAAGAAGAACATGACTTGCTGAAGGCTCAGATGATAGTGAGCAATTTTTCACAATGAATTATATTTAAACCAAGTTGTGGTTTATTAGCCATAATGTTATTGCACATTTAGTAGATTGCAGTATAAAATAAAAGTAGGACTTATTTATCCTGGGAAACCAAAGCATTATATGACTCACTTTATGTCAACATTAACTTTATTGTGGTAAACTGAACCTACAATATCTTTAAAGAATGTTTGCATTTGGTCATTACTTTTTCAAAACTTCAGTGATACTGATGTATGTTCTGATTTTCCTAGAACTTATAGTTTTGTTTTTTAAAGTTTTTTTTTTTTCCCACAGCATAGCTTTTAATAGTGGCTCCTTTAATGCCTAAGAGTACCCTGGTTTGGCTGGTAAATTATGTGGTTGCTCAATAAAAGACCAGGGTATTTCTGAAAGTTTTGGCTCTCAAAAGTTACAGTCTAAAAATGTAATGTTATATCTTTAGCCATTGTACTTGCAATTACCTAGATAAATTCCAGAAAAACATCAATTAGTGGTAGTCAAATATTTTATCTCTTTCTTAAAGGAGATATAATTGTTAAAATCAGAGCAAATTTCTCAAGGATTAGAGGCATGTGCTGACTTTTCATTTAATGATGTGTAATCAATGAAAGCATGTTCTTCAGGTGTGTAATTAATTCAAGTTGATATAACAGAGTTTTGATTTTGGGATCACACTGATCTAGGGTTGAATTCTGCTGATGCCATTCGTTACTGGGTTTTCCTTGACAAAACTTTGAGCCACAGTTTCCTCATCTGTGTAGTGGGAGGAAACTGGAATGAAAGCTGGAGTTTTTCTGAGGCGTGGGCTTTTAATAACACATGCGAGTGCTTGGCATTAGTGAGATATCAGCCGATTTGATTAGTGATTAGATTCAAAATTCTTATCAGTCATCTGAATGATTATTTAATGTCCCCAAGTTACAGTTTTCTGGTAGTTAATGATGGTCTAACTCTATATGCTCTGATCACTGAGCACAGATTGTTGTAAGGATAAGGTATGAGTCTACATAGGAAAACATTGTTAAAACCACCTCTTTCCTTAACAAGGTTGAGTATTGCTCTTTTGTCTCTATTGTCTGCTTTCATTTGCCACATGGGCCTCAAGTGAGGGAGCGCACTGCTTCACTGCTTTGGGTTTGCAGCGTACATGCTCGGGACTCAGGTTAGGGTAAACACAGGCAACTACTAATACTCGCATTTTCTCCCCCAAAGCATTTCTTCTTTCTCATTCTATTTCTTTCTCTCTGTGTGCTTCCTCCATTTCTGTTTCCATTAATCACTTAACATTGGCTAAGTTCCTATGTATCCTCTTTCCCCTGTTTGTCTATCTACCCTTGGTTACAAGAGCACCAATACACACTGATTCTTGTTTCACTATTTAGTAAATGTATTCTTGGATAAATTAAGCTTTTAGAGCACAGGGTTATTGTTATTGTTTTAAATCTGTAAAATAGGAATAGAAAATCTATGTTAAGGATCTGTAGCCAGATTTCAATGATGGTTAAGTGTCCTTCTCTTTTAAATATTTATGCATACAAGAACTGGGGTACAGGCCAGAGGTATGGAGGGTGGGAGGATTCACCAGAGACAGAGTGGGGAGCAGAACAGGCAGATCTACTGAAACACACTGTTGATGGGAGCAGCGGGTGAGGCAGGAGAGGTTTGTCACACCATGTGGGTCACCTCCCTGGCTGGAGATGGAACTCATGATGCAGTGGTGTAGATTGCTTCACAGTGCTGTGCTTAACCTGTTGCGCCAACAGGGGGAGCCCTAAGTATCCTTTTCAACAGAGAAACAAAGACCCCCCCCTTAAATGTAGAAGGCAGAGAATTCTCTCCTGTGTGCTCAGTCCACACAACCCTGTGGACCTGACTCACCGGTGGACAATACGCCGGCTCTGCAGGTAGTCCAGGGCCAGGGCCAGCTCGCAGATGAAGAGCTTCACCGTGTCCTCCTGGAAGCGCACATTCTGCTGCAGGTGATACCTCAGGTCCCCTCCTAGCAGGAGGTCCACCACCATGAACATGTCTTCCTCATCTTGGAAGGAGTACCTGGAACAGAATTAGGGAGAGAAATGTGTCCTGTGCATTTATACAGGAAAGAGTCCCCCAGCCAGTGAGACTCGCAGATCACAGCAGCTTCCTGAGCTGAGTTCAGGCTTCGGGAACAGAGAGATGGTCTGTCCCTAGCTCTATGACTCTGAGTCCTCACTTTTCACATGTGTAAAGTGGAAGAACTAAGGATATCTACCGTATTTGATCCTAGAAGTGAGTAAGTGAGCTAAGTATATTGGATGTCATGCCTGGCTTACAGTAAGTGCACAAGTCTGCTAGTTTCTAAGAAAAGTCCTTTCCTTTAGCCCAGGAAATCAGGAAAACATACCTGCTCGTGTGTCATTAATGATCCCTTTATAACCACACTTAGAAGTAACAGAGAAGCAAGTACCCAGTGCTAGGACATAATCCCCTCCATCCTTGGGATGGAGAGGTAAGGAAAAGCTGTCACAGAGGTGAAACCCCAGTTAAATTTAAAAGGCTGGTGCCCATGAGTAGTAATGCTCACATCTGTGCATGATTCCCTGGGCAGGCTCGGTGAGCCCACATAGCACTCACTATGCATTAGCACCCAGGATACTACTCTGATGATTCCATTTCACAAAGGAGGAGAGTGAAGCCCAGCAAAGTTTAAGTAATTGGCATAAGCTCATGTACTAAATAAATGTTAGCTCTAAAGGGTTCTTTCTCCTGGTGCAAAAGAAAGATGTCAGATAGGAAAAACAGTCTGCACTAACTCCAGTTCTGGGGAAGAACACGATGTGGGTCAGAAAGGAAATCCTTAGGGTTTGTGGTCACAACAGCATGATCAGGATGCTTGAGCTGGAGAAGACAGAGGGCAGGTCCCATGGCGGATGCTTCGTCTAAGGAAGTAGACATGGGGGGACTTCGAAGGGTTTCAAGCAGGATGTACAATCTACATGAGATTCACAGTTGAAGGAGTGCAGACAGGAAGGACCGGAAGAGGAAATGAGACAGAGTAGAATAAGAATGGCCTCTTATTTACAAAGAGCTTCCTGCAGGAAGTGTGTTTGTACAGCTAGAACTTGTTTTTGTTTCCCTCCACGCACAACTCTTCCTAGTGACACTATTTTGACATGTTTCTTTTGACTTAATGTCAGTGAGATCCCGTTTTAAGGCTTTATTTCAATCAAAGAAGTATGTGCCTGCAAGCAGTGCCCAGGAATGCAAACCAATTTCGAGTGACAAATTCTTTGCTTAGGAAATGAGTGCCGAAAATCAATGAGGGGAGAACTGTACTTAGCACAGTTGTTTTTGTCCTTCATAATAATCATTGTGCTAAAGGAGAAGGAGGGGAACTGCAAGCCAAAGAAAACAGAGAAATTCACGGAGGCATAAATCTAAGATAGCGACATTCTAATGAAGACTAACAGTCCTGATGTTGAGCTGTTCAATAAATGCAATTTTGTTTACGGCTGAAGACTGATTCGCACAGGAGGTGTCAGAAATTAAGCCCTTGGGGGTTGACTTAGACGGAAACATGGGTGTTCTCATAAAACTGAGAAAAGCATCCTTGTGGATATCTCTTGGGGACGGGCTCTCAATGCTGTTACACTACCGCTGGCTATTCTCGCTCCACAGGTTTCCTGGGCAGCAGGACAGGTGTCTGACCTGGAGCACTTGGTTTACAAATTCCCCCAGTGGCATCACTACAAATTACATTCCTTGTGTCATTTTGCATGTCTTTCAGTAAGCACTAAACTATTGTGTAATCACGCCTAGTCTGTAGCCCCTAGTCTGTGCTCAGCTACAATCACAGAAGCAGAAACAACAACAGCTTAGGTGAGCTGAGCAAGGTCCTTTTATAGGGGAACCAAGGAAGGGATCAGGAAAAAAAATAACAACAATGATAAGAACAACAACAACAACAAAATTAGCAACTATAAATCAGGGACATTTTGTGAGGGAAGAGAAGGAAAAGGAATCAAAATGGGAGAGAAGGGCAGAAAGGTTGATGGTGATGAGTGAGCTGGTGAGCATGGGTGAGCTGGTGGTGGGATGTTACAGGGAATACACAGTGATGTAAAAGATACTAAAAGAATAAATTAAAAAATAAAATCACAGAAGCAATGACAGCTCATGGGACCTGAGCAAGTTGTGTTGGGTCACTGGCAAATTGGATAGGGATGGTGAGCATGGGTATCTAAAAGGGAGGAAAGTGTTACCTATAAATATTACCCAGATACCAGTGGCAACAGCCTCACCAGACTAGTTGGTGAGAGGCGTTGGCCCAACCCAGCTCCCCTGCTGGGGGAGGGTGAGCTCAGCACTGGGGCAGCGCCCAGGACTACTCTCCTGTGACCCCATTTAACTCAAAGGTGGTGGGGGGTGTTCATAGTTTTTAAAAATTTACCTGAATGAATGAACAAAATGTTTTTGGGAACTTGGATGAAACTATTTTTACTCAAGGAACAGACAGATTAAGGCGCCAGTCACAGCAAGTTAATATCAGTGTTCCGCCACAGGGATTATTAATCAAAGGCAAGAAGCAACTTGCTTTCTTTGCCCAGTATAAATATACATCTAATCAAGGAATCAGGATTGGCTGCTAAAAATCACCTTTATGCTTTGTACACCAGATCTGATGTCCTCCTATTGCATATCCTAAACTATCAAAGCTGAGAATTTTATTTTTTTAACTAGATCCTGTATGATATAGTTTGGTGCCCAATACAGTTTGGTGATAACTGGAAGATGCAAAGTCATATCATAATATGATTTTCTTAAAAAATCAAAGAGGAAGAGCTTCCTCATATCTCACCATCTATCCTATAGATTCATGCTGCATTTCTGTAATATGCTATATCATGGCTTATTTAGTTCTTAGTTGACAGCTCCAAAATTAGTAAGTCTGATCCCACTGTATGTGAAATACATTGCAGACTGTGCTCCTTAAAAGAGAAGATAAATAACAGAGACTACAACTTGACTGTTTTATATAGACTCTCCATTATAGCAGTAGAGAGAGGGGCTATTTCCCCCAAGACTCTTGGTTTTGGGCTGGTGGAACAATCAAATTAATATCAGACAGGTTAGTAGGAAAAGAAAAAAAAATAATTACAACTGTATGGAGAATCTAGGCAGATGCAGATTATAAAGTCAATGGGCAAACTGAAGGTCTATGCCCTGAGTTAAGGAATGGACGAGGGGCCCAGGGTTTCAAGGAGAGAGGAAGAGGATGACTCATGATGAAGACCACAGCTCTGTAATTAGATGTCCACCCTACCATCTAGAAAGATTTCTTGGATAGAAATGTTATTTCTGCTAAATTCCTAATTCTGGCTAATACTCCCCATTTTCAACTTTTAAATAGTTAAAGTGGGGATTAGAGTTTCTTATGGGTCTAGAGGACTTCCTTGACCTCAGATCAAAATAATCCTCATGCCAAAGTGCCACGGCTTTGGGGAGGTCTGTTCTTTAGTTTGACTCACACCATTCGTTGAGTTTCCATAGCTTTGTCTGTAGAAGCTTGGACCTCTCCGTTGTACATACAGAAGTAGTCACTTCAAAATGTGAGTTATGCTCTAGTCCTGTAAAGCCCTTCACCTCTTCCCATGGTCTACAGGATCCTCCACATTCTGGCCCCTTACTTTTCTAGACTCATCTCGAAGATCTTCTTCCACTCGTCAACAAATAACTGTGCCTCTCCAGCCTTAGGCACCTGTGACGTGGAATCACCTGAGCCTGCACTCGCACGCTAGCCTGCCTGCTTATTTTCTATTCATCTTTCAGTCTTAGCCCAAGTGTCATCTCTCATAGAGACATTTCTAATGCACTGGATTAAATTGGGTTTCCCTGCTACCTACAAGGCCATAATCTTACTCCCAAAAATCTATCATCATTTGAAAATATCACAATTAGAATTTGAAGATATGCACCTTTGATGAACTGTTTTCATTTCTTCTGCACCATCAGGATGCAGGACTACTTTTACTCTGACTATTCAGTTTAAAAAAAAAAAAAAAAGAGCACCATTTCTACAAATAAACCACAAGTAATTATAGAAAAACGAGTAAATTAGTAAATGAGGGGCTCTCCCTGGTGGGGCAGTGGGTCAAGGCACTGCATTGTGAAGATCTAGAAGCCACCTCTGGCCTGTACTCCAGTTCTGTAAACATAAATAAATAAATCTTAAAAAAAAAAGGGGGGGGCCCTCCCTGGTGGTGCAGTGGGTTAAAGCACAGCACTAAGAAGCTAAAGCCACTTCAGCATGAGTTCCATCCCTGCCCCAGAAGTGATCCACATGGTGCAGCAGACCTCTCCTGTCTTACCCACTGTTCCCCTCAGCAGTGTACTTCATCAGTCAGCCTGTTCTGCTCCCCACTCTGCCAGGGGCCTGCACTTCTGGCCTGTACCCCAGTTCAGGGGTAAATAAATAAATCTTTAAAAAAATAGTAAATGAACAAATAAATGAAAGAAGAAAAGCAAGGCTTAAATACAAGTTTGGGGTAGGGCTAAAATAAATTCCCTACGTTCTATTTTTAGAAATTAGCATGATTACCAAGTACATGGGAAGAAGTGGCAACTGGGAGCTGTGTCATGGTGTACTCAAGGCAGACCTGAATCTGAGCATCAGAAAAGATCTAAAATACTCTTGATGCTGTGGCTTTCCAACTATGGCTCATAACAACTCGTAATGGATATTGAAATCAGCTTGGTTGGGACGAGCACTTTTTCTAAAGAAATGGATTGACCATGTAGAAAAAATGCAATGAACCCGTAAGGCTAAACGTTTTGAAACTTCTGTTTTCATGAATATAATGTGGGTCTCCAAGTGACCTACTATGTTAGGCTGAAATATGTATTTCTCCTGAGGAAGTACAACCATGACATTCGGGGTGGGCGCCTGATTGCAGAGCTGTTGCATCAAATCCTCCTTCAGACGCTTCCTGAGCATGGTCAGTTCTGACATCCCCACCGAGCAGAGCAAGGGAAATGAATGATTCAGTATGGCACCTACAGGATGTTGGGTTCAGAGAAATAAAGCATTGGTAGATGCATCAAAGATAAATACACAAAGAAAATGTAAGTGGAACAGACACAGACTTCAGAGAGGCCTAGTTTTAAGACATCTATGAATTTGAAGTAAGCCCCTCACAGGAAACAGGGACTTGGAGAGGACAGCTCTACATTGGGAATAATTTTATGCATCCTGTGGCAAAGGGTAAATCAGATATAATTTTTGTAAAGTAATTAGCACAAAGTACGACATGTAGTGTAGCAGGAAGGAAATTTGTCCTGGAGTCAGGCTACTTTTAGTCCCTGCTCTGTCTCTTACCTGCTTTGTAAGTGGAGTAAGTTCTCTAAGTTCAGCATGCCCTATGTACACACTGCATAGGGATTCTGGGGCAATTATGTGATTTTACACACAGAAGATGCTTAAAATAGTGCTGGGAAATAGTAAATAATTGACAAGTATTAACTATTATAATCCCACTCTGCTATCGGCAGAAATAGTTGTTGTATTCAGTTTTTATTTTGCATAATTCCATGAGGATATTTATTGTCATAATATAATTGACATGCTTCCCATTAATGAGCTCTTACTATGTGTCAGACACCATGCTGAGTACTTTCTAGGTATCTGTGCATTTAATGTTGCTACAAAGCTATGGGATAAATAATATCATCATTCTCATTTTTACCAATCATAAGGTATCAAGATTAATTCTCCAGAAATGGAGCAAACCAAATCCATCAGTACATTAAAAATATGTACACCATAATCATATAGAATTAATGTCAGAAAGTCTTTATTAATGGAATAAAGGGTGAAACATGATCCTCTCAGTAAATACAGCTAAACCATTTAACAAAATATAAGATATGAATGGTAAAAAATCGTTAACTTGGGATGGAAGGGAGCTTTCTCAGTCTGATAAAGGGCATCAGTGATCAATCCTAGAGCGAATATCAAACAAAGTGGGGGAAATACTGAATGAATGCTTTCCCTCTGGGATTAGAAATAAGGCAGGAACATCTGCTCTCACTTCTATTCAGTGGAATAGAAGCCAGCATAACTGGAAAAAAAAAATCACATTGGAAAGGGAAACAATCACAGTTAAAATGATTGTGCATATAGAAAGTCATAAGAGAACCACAAAAACTAACTGAACTTAAAAGAAGAGTAGATCACATGATTCAAGATCAATATATAAGAATGAATTCAAGTTTTTCTATAAATGCAATGAGCAATTTGAAAATGAAGGTAAGAACACATTTATATTCACAGAAGTATCAAAAATAATGAAATGGGGGTAAATTTAACAAAGAAGTACAAGTCGGGTACACAGAATTATAAAATTTTGCTGAGCAAAATGAAAGATCTAAATAATTGGGGGACAGTCCGCTTTTGTAGGTTGGAAGACTCAAATATTGTTAAGTTCTCAGTCCTGCCCACATTGATCAATAAATCAGTGGAATCCCTCTCAAATCCCCAACATTCTTTTTGTTTTGGCCTAACTTAACAAGTAATTCCTCTAAAGTTAAGGAAATGTAAAATACTTAGAATAATCAAAATAATTTTGAAGAAAACCCAGAGGACTTTCAGCATTCAACACTGAAATACATGCTGAAGCTATACACTTATGAACACTCTGTGGTGTGCGCAGGATAAACACAGAACCTATTTATTTAATTAATTAGGAGCCTAGAAGTACGTTTTGTAGCTAATTGATTTCAGACATGAGCCAGGAAAGGATAGCTGGTTTAATAAGTGCTGGAGCAATTAGAAATCCACCTCCAAAAAGGTGAGTTTCTACCCAATACACAACACCAGGCTCAGTGGATCATAGCCTTAAATATGAGGCCCTCACACAGAATTATGCTGATGATTATTCCACTCAGAAAGACCATTATACCATGCACTTGAAATAATTAAATTTTATGTGCAAAATAAACCACATCATAAAATCATGACAAAGAAGACATTGAAGATGATAAAAATGATTGTGGTACAATGAGGTTAGATGTTGCTCAAGAATCTCCTGTTAGGAAGTTGTGGGACCAGAACTGCACCTCAAATTACACATAACACACCATCCCTGTGGTGTAGGCAATAGGTCATTAAAGTTCACAAGACAAAAAAGCAGCTTACAATAAGTGACTGCCAAGTTGTGAGATAAATATTTAAATGCCCTTCAATTTGCTTCTCAAGCTCCTTTGCATCCCTCCTAGGGGGTCTTAGCGTGCTGGTGGGACACTTATGTTCCTGAGCCAGGGTCCCCTGAAAGAACTTTTAAGCTTTCAGCATTTTTAAGAACCAGTATTGTCCTGTGCACTGAAAAGAGAGAACAAATTAAGCTGTATTTTTCAGATGCTGAACAGGGAATGCTCAGAACCGCATTTTCACAGGTTAGGCAAAGTCTTAGCTTGTGAGAAAAGATCCTTGATGAAAGGGCAGAGAGCAGGTCAAGTACATTGTCCCATCAGTTCAATATGACTTTCTCTGGAACAATAGCTTACCATTTTTTATCTTCTGTTATTCTTTATTGCTTTTCTAAAGCGTCTCTAGTGTGAAATCACAAAAAAACAGCATTTATTTTCCTTATTCATTTCCTAGGACAACCCAGAAAATCCAAGGTTTACAAAAATGCTATTTCAACAATTTACAAAAATTGTCCCGTGTTGTTATGTGTGTGTATGTGTTTGTGTTAACAGAAATGCCACACCATGACAAGCTGAGGTGAAAGGTTACTGGTTTGGATAAAAATCGAGCCAAGTGGAAACAACAGTCTGAACTTTCTCTGCTATAAATTGTGAAAGAAAGAAGTTGCAGTCTTTTATTTTGTTTTTAATTTATAAATACAAGAAGTTGCAATCTTTTATTTTTGTTTTTAATTTATAAATACAAGAATTGGGGTATAGGCCAGAGGGGCAGGGATGGGAGGATTCACCAGAGACAGAGTGGGGAGCAGAATAGGTGGATTCACTGAAATACACTGCTGAGAGGAGCAGCAGGGAGACAGGAGAGGTCTGCTGTGTCATGTCGGTCACTTCCCTGGTCTGGGATCGAACGCAAGCCATAGTGGTGACATAGCTGAGACTTAACCCCTAGGCCACCAGGAAAGCCTGGAATTTGCAATCTTAACAAGCAGATATGACTTCTACTCATTCATGTATCAGAATGAGAACATTACCATCAAAGCTGGAGGCTACTGAATAATGAGCTCTCCTGTGTTTTGGGGAGGAAGTTTGGTGTGGGAAAGTTCCTTGGCGTGCAACTCCTGAATACCTCTTTAAGATATATGTGGGTTTTGATCATGCTTAGTGAAATAAGCTAGAAAGAAAAGGAAACATGCCATATGGTTTCACTCATGGCAGGAGTATAACAGACCAGGGGAGAAAACAATAATAATAGTGAACAACTATATACCAGAGACATTTTATGGGGGTGGAATGGGGATGGGATCAAAAATGGGGGTGGAGGTTGCACTGGACTACGGTGATGGCACAGAGGTGATTTGGTGATGGGAAGCCCAAGGAGATTACAACTGAGATGGAAAAAGGCACAAAATGATGTTAAAAATAAACTATTATATTAAACAAACAAAAAAATATGTATGGTTTTTAACCCTATAATTTCACTGGTAGGAAATTTCATTATGGATTCACTTGGAAAACTACACTAACATGTACTTATAAGGCTATTCATTACATCATATAAAATTCACAACAATTTGCATGCCTGTCTATGAGGAAGCAGTAAAGTAAATTACTTACAGTAAGTTCATGCTATGGATTATCATCTATTTTAAAAAATGAGACAGATCTAAATTCTGAGATAAAAAGATTTCTGAGGCCCTCTCTGGTGGTACAGCCGGTTAAAGCACAGCACTGAGAAGCTAAAGCCACTTCCACATGAGTTCGATTCCCGTCTGCCCCAGAGGTGACCCACATGGTGCGGCAGACCTCTCCTGACCCACCCGCTGCTCCCCTCAGCAGTGTACTTCGCAGATCTGCCTGTTCTGCTCCCCACTCTGTCATTGGTGAAGCCTCTCGCCGCCCCTGAGCCTCTGGCCTGTACCCCAGTCTGTATGTACAAATAAAATAAATCTTAAAAAAAAAAAAGATTTCTGAGATGTTCTATAATGAAAAATGAGGAAGGACCAATGTTTATGCAGAAGCTTAGTGTACCTAAAAATAAGATGTTAGAAAAGAACTTATATAAGGCCTCCCTAATGACTTAGTGGTTAAATCTCAGTACTGCCACAGGGACTGCCTGAGCTCGATCCCCAGCCAGGGGGTGACCCACAAGGAGCAGCAGATCTCTCCTATCTTGCCCACTGCTCCCCTCAGTAGTGTATTTCAATAGATCTGCCTGTCCTGCTCCCCACTCTCTCTCAGGTGAGTCCTCTCACCCCCCCCCCCCCCCTTGGGCCTTTACCCCTGTTCTTAGATTCATAAATAAAAATAAATCTTAAGAAATATATTTTTTGCTGTTCTTTTTGCCCTGGGGACATTCCATTAGGGATGTAAGTATGTTACTCTCTGAAAGTCACTTGTAACAGTTCATTTCCATGTGGTTACACCATAAACTGGATATATACCTTAAGTTCATTTGTTTCATTTCACATCCTATTTTGGTTTTGTTTTATAGTTACCAAAATCCTTGCAAGTCAAATCTACAAGCAAGGTATATTGAGAAAATTATGCTTTATATCCCCCTCTGTCTTTTCTAACTCTCCCTTTTTCTCATCTTAAACTCTTTTTTATGATGGTAAAATTTTAAAACAAATATGTCATTATAAAATATGGCAAGAGCTGTGGAAGGAAAGTGCAAAGGCCTGTAGTAGAGGTTAGAAGTATCTAATTTTCTTGGAGGGGGTCATAGAGGTGTCAGAGAGAGTAATATACACATCCCAGCCCAATTCAAACTGTAAACTCTCACCTTAAGTAAAATGAAGAAAACCCCACAATTTACAAAATGAAAAAGACTGCAGATGACCTTTTAACATTGTACATCACAGGTCATAGATTGTTTTCCTGGTGTCCTGATGTAGTAGGTGGCTTTTCTCAGCCCGGAACTTTCTCTGAATCAAGCTCTGAATGCTATTTTGTAGCTTGGTACTAACTCTGGAGGTGTTATTTATGACGTTTCTCAGGGGGAAATTTGGCTCTTACTTTTTCTACAGAATCTCTTGAGATACTTACCCTAGAGAATAAAACAGCTGGTAAACAGGCAGAGGGGAACAACAATATCTTACTACGTCTTTCAAAGAAAAGGCCAAGACACAAAATCTGATGATTAGGAGGAGCCACTAAATCAGAGTAATGCCCGGACAGTTTATCAGGATCCGGAAAGAGAAAATAGTAAGTTAGCAGTTTTTGTGCCTCATGAGAATCACAGAACAACTGCAGAGGAATAATCAAAGTCGATGTGTTTGGGTCACTGATGGGATTGCAAGTGGCCCCTGGGATTCAGAATGACTGGGCAGGGATGATGAGAGGGAAGGGGTCCCGGATGTGCTGAGGCACACATTTCTTCTTTCCACTCTCCACTGTCAGCTTCTGTTATTGATCCTGACCAAGAGTCCCTCAGTCAAGCAATGCACTGTATGGTCACTAAGAACAATCTATGGGTTCAGCTCTCAGCTCCATCACTGATTAGCTTTGGGCAAGTTACCTAACCTCTCTGTGCCTCAATTTCCTCATCTGCAAACAAGGAATGATACGACAACAGTATTTATTTACTATTTAGTAGGGTTATAGTGAGAGATTAACCCGAGAGCCCACAAACCAGTGGATGGAATTATGGAGGCTTGTGAATTTGAACAGGGATATGAATAAACATCCAAACACATCAGTTTTTCAAAGTTAAGGTTTTCTTGATCCTTTTACGAGATCTTAATGCATCAAGGGTAAAAACCACTTCTTTTATTATCATATAATTTTCTATTGTTTTGGCAAGCACCTCAGTACATTCTGTTTCCTTAGTTACCTTATGTATTTTATTTTATGCATTGAAAAAATCTTAATCTGAAAAGGATTACTAGGCACTGCTAAACTGACAAAGGGCACTGTGGCTCAGAAAACGCACAGAATCCTTGAGGTGCAACATTCGCCAAGTACTTATAATCATTGCTGGCACAGAATAATCATATTTGCATTTATCATCATGATCATTATTATTTTCTTTCCACAATAACTTACAAGGTAAAATATGGCCATTAGCATTTCATGAGAATGTGTGCTTATATGGCCTTAGTGTCTGTTCTCCTCATATGTTTTCCCCAAGCCTAAAATGTATATGGTGCATTGCAGAAGCCAAGGTGTGCCCAGCACACAGGAGCCTTTCAGCGAGGACACCAGAGTTTGGCGAGTGGCATAAGGTGGATTCAGTCATCCAGCACCAAGTCCCCAAGTACCGGTGAAGGAGGTGCCAGGGCTGGATGATTCATACATTTTGATTGTCCCTATCTCCTAAATTTGTGAAGTGGAGACACAGAAAACTTATCTGGCACAGGATGTTGTCTGCCCCTCTGCCTCTGCAGCCAGAAAGGCAATTAATATCCTAGCTGACCATGCTGTACCACTGCATGGAGTTCGGGAAGGCAGAGGGCTTCTCAGCACTCTGACCAAATAGAGATTCTTCACATATTTTTTTTAAGATTTATTTATTTATTCATACAGAACTGGGGTACAGGCCAGAGATGCGGAGGGTGATAGGCTTCACCAGAGACAGAGTGGGGAGCAGAACAGGTTGACTGAGAAGTACACTGCTGAGGGGAGCAGCGGTCGGGCAGGTCAGGAGAGGCCTGCCACGCCATGTGGATCTCCTCCAGGGCAGGCGGGGATCGAACTCATGCGGAAGTGGCTTAAGCTTCTTAGTGCAGTGCTTTAACCCACTGTGCCACCAGGGAGGGCCACAGAACTGGGGTACAGTCAGAGGTATGGGGGTGAGAGGATTCAGAGTGGGGAGCAGAACAGGTGGGTCTACTGAAATACACTGCTGAGGGGAGCAGCGGGTGGGTCAGGAGAGGTCTGTTGTGTTATGTGGGTCAGCTGATGGAGCTCGTGCTGCAGTGGCTCCAGAGACTTTCATAATGCCGTGCTTTAACCCTTTTTGCCACCAGGGAGAGCCCCACCCTTCACATTTTGAACACACAGCCTCCCCCCACCATCCCCAACTTCCCTTCACCTGACGAATATCTGAAGGCAAATTAGCCCAATTCAGACATGTTTTGCTCTTTCCTGTGTCTGCTGTCACCTCACAGGGCTCCTGCACTTTAGTTCTGCTGTCCAGCCCTCTAGACACCCCGAGTCCTCTGATAGTCACAGCTCTACCAAGGAAACAGTTTTGTTGTTCTCAACTGGAGTTTTGCCAGTCACAAGTGGTGATTATGTTTTGATAGAATGTTATCATTGATCTTGTTTTAAGTGGGCCTTTACTTTTCTTGATTTTGTAGCTTATGGAATTTTTTCAAGTTCGGTTTTAGAGTTTTGTAAGTAATTTACATATATAAATGTCACTAAAATTAAATATATGTTAATACTGAGGATCTAGAGGTTGGGGGTGGGGCATGGGAATTGAAATCCAGATTTGCAATAACTTTCAGGTTACTCATGTCTATAAAGGAAAAACACTAATTCCTCTATCTTAAGTACTGGGGTTTGAATATTATGTAAGTAACATTTTACCATATACCTCAAAAAATAGTAAATCCTCAAGAATCTTAGCTACCTTAGGGAGTGACTTCACATAAATGACTTCCTTAAGTTTCCCCCAGGAATCTACTTCTTGAGTCTAGTTTTAAAAGTATGCTGTTAGTTTCTTAAACTAACACTAGATCCTCTAGATCCCAACCTCTAGATCCTCAGTATTAACATATATTTAATTTTAGTGACTTTATATATGTAAATTACTTACACTGAGGATACTACTGCTAGTTAAGCTCCAAACGTGATAAAGCACTCGTAAAAGCTTTAAAATAGAAACAAAAACAAACTAGCATCTGTTAAGCAAAAGCTCAGGAGAAAAACACAAAACTCTGCTGGTTCCGTCCTCCCTGGTAGCCTAGGGGTTAAGTCTCAGCACTGTCACAGAAGCTGCCTGAGTTCCATGCCAGGCCAGAGAGCTAAGCCTTGTATACATGACCTATATGACTCAGCAGATCTCTCTTGCCTCACTTGCCTCTGCCCTTAGCAGTGTATTTCAAACCTGCTCTGCTCCCCACTCTCTCTTTCTGGTGAATCTTCTCACTTCCCCACCCCCCAAACTTCTGGTGTACACCCTAGTTCTTCTATGTAAAAAAAAAAAAAAAGGCTCACCAATCAAGTCATTTACCACATAACACATAATAGAAATGACCTCAATAAAAAAGAAAATCCATTTGATAAAACTTAATACTTATTCCTGGATTTAAAAAAAAAATCTACAGAGATCCTAGTATAAGCATCATGTACAATCTTCAAATACTGAAAATCTTCCCCATGAAATAAGGATGAACACACAATATGTACAGTATTTTCAACATGGTTGTCAATACAAGTGCAATAGACATGAAAATATAAGAGGAACTTGGAAAAGAAGGTCTAAACTCTTATTATTAGTTAATGGCATCATTGTAAATACTGAAAATCCCAAAGCATACACAGGTCAAGTAGTAGAATGAATAAGAGTATTTTGTAAAGTCAATGAACACAAATTCAGTGTGGAAAATCTTGTATCTTGGCTTCTAAGCAGCAAGCTACAAGAAAATAAATTTTGATAAAAACTATCTGTAATTATATAAAATGTTAAATAGGAATAAATCTAAACACAGTTCTATATTTCTAGACTGAAAACTGAAACTAAAGAGAGAAATTAAGGGCTACCTAAGTCTGTATGTAGATGGTAAAGAGAGAAAGCGCAAGATCACATAGGCAATTTGTGAATTGGAATGTTGACTACTTTGAAAGTATGCTGATGCTAGTTCTCCTTTAGTTAATCTGTAGATTCTTTATAATCCAATATAAATACTAGCAGTATTTAATGCATATTAACAAACTAATATGAAATTACATAGGGCCCAATATAATCAGGCAAATCAAGAAGGAAAAATAGTATATTGCTGAAGTCTTTCGCCAGTACAACGCTACAGGAATTAAGTGTGTAGAAAATGTATAAAACACACAAGCAAATGAACAGAACAAAGACTAGTAGGTTTGTCTAAATAATAGATGGGTTACTGGGGCCCAGTAGGGAAAAACTCTTCAACAGATGATGCTGGGTTAACAGATAGCCACTTGGAAAAAAAAGAATCTTGATATCGCAATATAGATGTAAGTGCAAAAGCTGAAACAGCAAAGCTTCTAGGAAATAGAACATTTTCACCTTGTATCAGCAAAGAGTTCCTGAACAGGACACTGAGTACACCAACCATGAAGGATAAGATTGATAAATTACCACATTGAAATTTTTTTGACTGTAAAAACAAAAAATCCAGTACTATAACCAGAGTGAAAGGAAAGGGCAAATAATTCCGATCCAACAAAGGTTTTGGATCTAGAATACATAAACAAGTATTTAACAGATCAACGAGGAAAAGTAGCAACCAATATAAAGATGGACAAAAAACCAAGCACTTCTCAAAAGAGAATTCCAAGTGGCCTATAAAGATATGCACAGGCTTGTAAGTGACTAGGGAAATCCAACATAAAACCACAATGATGCCCAGCGTGCATCTACTGATGATAGGCAGTGTTGGGAGGCTGGAGGGCAATTTGAATTCTCATACATTGCTGACATGAGGATATATTGATAGAAACTCTTTGGAAAACTGTTTAGCAACTCAACCTGGATAGATCCTAGGACCCAAGATTTTATTGCTATACTCCCAAGCCTATTACAAACGAGAATGATAACAGCCACACTATCTATAAGTGTCTCCACCTGGAAAACAACCCAAATGCCCATGAGTAGTAAAATGTATAAATAAATCATGGGATTTTCACACGTAGAGTATAATCAATGACAATACACTAATGCCACTTGTGCTAATGCAGAGGAATCTCAAAACCCGGCAAAATAACTTTTCACCATGTTTCCCACTGAGAGAATAAAATTAGTTTCCATTTTCTCATCAAACCACTCTTTTTTTCTCTTGTCCCTCATTTGGAGCTGGATCTTGTCAAGATCTCAGTATCTCTAACTGTCTCCTTTTTGACATCTCAAAATATTCTGCATGCTTTCCT
Source organism: Condylura cristata (assembly GCF_000260355.1). NCBI lineage: Eukaryota > Metazoa > Chordata > Mammalia > Eulipotyphla > Talpidae > Condylura > Condylura cristata. Next base: position 35,610,796 of record NW_004567122.1, on the reverse strand, counting down.
TTCAGCAACACCTTTCTTTCTTGATTCCAGGATGCCACATCTTCCTGACCTACCTCTAGCTCTTTGGCTTATTTCCTGGCTATTGCATCCTGACCTGGCTTCCTAAGCCTCTCCTCTATCAGAATAATAAGAATACTCCAGGTATTTATTCTTGAACTTCTTCTATATATATCCAGTTACTCCAGAGCCACTCCTTTGAATTCCTTGTCTTAAATAGCTTTTATAGGCCAGTGAATCCCATATTTGTGTTTTGTTGGGCTTCTCTTTGGGCCCTGGATTATCACTCTATGCTCATAATTCACCACCTTTCCATAGCTCTATATGACTATGATGCAGCTCACAATTCATACAGCAAGGAGGCTTTGATTTCCACCATTACATTGCTTCTCTCAGGTCTTCATAGTCATTCACCAAGTCACTCAAGCCCACAATCTAGGTGTCATTTATTTAATTCTTTCTTCTAGCCAAAGGTACCATGTTTTCTGAGCGAAGTCAACTGGATTCTCTCCTGGGACTCTGAGTGGTTAACACAAGGCTGGAAAGTTGGTTGATGCTGATTCATCCCCTCTCATATAGGCTGAAGAGCCCTCTGCGGAGCTCCTGCTACCTACATTCCCAGACCTGCTCTCTGCCACATCTTTCTGAGATCTGCTTCTCCAGTTTTACTTTGGAGGCTATAAGCTATAACCTATTCTCCAAGGAACTTCTTTTCAGACTAAATTTCCTAATAGCTTCCTGTGTCATTTGCAGTAAAGGAACCCTAACATTGATGAGTAAATGAAATACGTGGATATCCATGAGCATTATTGAGCCTTTGTTTCCCACCTGCTAGTCCCTCCACCAGTTACTCAACAATTATTCTGGAAAAATCACTGCACACTAGCCATACAATAACACTCTTGGTTGCTAAGTTGTCCTTCAGGGACTGCTGCCCCTTCCTTCTCAATGTATCCTAGCTCATCTGGGCTGCACCCAAGATGATTTCTTCCAATGACAATGGTGAATGACTCAGGATGAACTTCCCTCCTCTAGACCCTTAATTTAATCATGTGTCTTCCTGGACACTACTAAATGTAGCTGGACACTACTAAAGTAGTCAGGGCAGGTATTTGTCAGGGATATATTTTACAATGAGAGGAGTCCAGTGAAAACTGACCTCAACTCTGATTTGTGCAGGAAAGGGCACTTTACAGAGGAAATGAGAAAATAAGGGGTGAATGAGTGTACTCCCTTAGAGCCAGGGAATGAAAAGTTACAATAAGCAGAAGGGGAATGGCCCTTGAGAAACTCACACGGGTTTGTTAACTGGGTGTGAGAATGGCAAATTCTTTTCACAGCCTGTAATTTTCTCAGGCAGGCACTTTGAGGGGAACTAAGATCCTCTTAGGGACGCAACCTTATTAGAAATGTTAGTGTTTTGTTCAAGTCTAGCTAGGTCAAGGTTGAGGCCTATGAGAGAAAAGGCTCAGAGGCTCATGAGAAAATTATTGCTGCCAGGTGGACCCAATGTAATCAGCAGACGAGAGGGAGGCAGGAAGCCGGCGGGGGAGAGCACTGAGTGTGTGGCTGTTGGCTTGGAGGATGCAGAAGGTGCCAGAAATGCAGGCCTGCAGGTGGCCTCAAGGAGCTGGATGACCTGAGGAGCTCTTCCCGAGAGCCTCCAGGAGGTTCTGCCAGGCACTTAATTTTGCTGAGTGAGATTCCTCTTGTGCTTTTTTACTCGCAGAGTTGTAAAAGAGTAAATTTGTGGGTTTTTAAATTTTTCCACATTGTTTGAATGGAGTGCAATTCATTTACTTTGAGGCATACAACTATTAAGTGTATAAATTCACAGACTTTTATTTTTATAAATAGATGCCCTCCTGTAAGACACACCACATTAAGGATAATAGAACAGTTTCATGACTCCGAAAGTTTACCACATGCTCCTGTCTATTCTCTAGCCCCATCAGTAATCTTTGTTCTGAGTTGTTTTATCTGTGAGCTTTTGGTGCAAATAATAATACAGGGCAAAAGGAAAACAATGTCTTCATTCAAAAAAGAGCTTTATGTCACAATTCCAATTGCTTGAAATCACTAAATTTGGGGTCATTTGTCATAGCAGCTATATGAAACCAACATAAAAATTATTTTTGAGGGATGAAGTGTGGACATTTATCATTTTTATTAGATGTTCCTATATTTCCATACTTGATACAAAAACACATTTAAATTTTTAAAAACTATTTCAGCAATAGAACCCAAAACAAAAGACTTTCTAATGTCCTGGCCAGCTCAAGTTCAGGCGCACTTAATCCTTTTCAGAATCTTTGGCTACCAGGGCAGAGAGGATGATCCATTTCTGGGAGAGGCTCCCCTGGATGGTTTATTTAAATTCATCCTTTAGCATCTACTTTGTGTGAGGTGCCTTATTCTATATTCTTATCCACAGCAGAACTATATAACATGGCTGTTGCTCTTACTCCCAATTATGGATGAGGAAACCCAGCAAAGTATATAACGTAACTTTTTTGATCCCTAGTTCCAAGAGATGCAGCAGAGATTCAAATTTAGGTTCTTCAGCACCTGCAAAGTGCCAGGAGTGGACGTGATTCTATGTGAGGTGTTTGTGAGTGTGCAAGAGGTGGAGTGGTATGATGGGGAAAGAGCCATAAACAGGAGCGCAAGGCCTGGTTCCTCCATTTGCCATTTTATTTATTCAGCAGGCATTTATTGAGCACCTACTCTCGGCCAGGCACTAGTGTACAGCTGGGAAACAGCGGTGAACAAAGCATACAGTTACACCTGCTGTATGCAGTTTGTAACCTTGTGGGGTGTGAAAGACAAACACAATAGACTGTTTCCTTCTCTGTTTTATAAGGGAGTCCCATGGAACAGGAAGATCAGGGACCTGGAAGCCAGGCTGTGTGACTGTGGGAAAATGACTTAACCTCTCTCAGCTTCCATTTCTTTAGATGCAAAAAGGAATACTACTCCTTATCAACTTTGGTTGTTAGGGTGAGTGAATGAGATGACACATATGAAACCCAAAGTAATAACAAGCAGGGAAGCTGTCACTGGTACTGTGGTTCTGAAGGACTACTCTGAGCTCTCATAGTCTGATTGCACAAAGAAACACTAGTTTTTGAGTCACAATTGATGGCAAGAGGGGGTACTTCCTGGGCACCATTTATTTGGCTGTGCTCAGCCATCTGAGGCATCCTCTCCCCACACTCCCTGACCAGGTGCTGCTTCCCACTTAAAACAGACAACCTTGGCTCTTAATTTCCCGAAGCCACATGTGGCCCTTGTCTGCTCTTGGGAACAGCGGACTCTGGTGAGGAGGGTGTGGGGCCAGGAGCCTGTGTAGCTGCAGGTTTAATCTCAATTAACAAAGGCCTCTTGGGGAGCCACCATGCTGGCCAGAACCGGGCCTATTTGTTTGCAGGCACTGGGTTGCCAGGGCTTTGTTAGCGGCCCTCAGGGAGATACTTGCAGGAAGATTAGATTTGCTTTTTCTGGAAGCCTGCCCTGGCAGCCTTCACTTGAAAACCTGGCCTACATCTGACAGCGATGTTCCCGAGTGGGGCCAGGCCTGGGAGGCCTGCAAGGTTGAATTTCAATTCAGGATGTTCCTCTATCCTGAACACTACTGACCTCCAGAAGGGTGAATCCCCTTCTCCGAGACTTCCCAACACATGCTTGCTCCCTCTCTGTGAACCCTTTGTACAATATCTCCTGGGTTATAGATTCATGGGCTTATGATTTATTGATTATATTTAATACATATCATTCTGTATTATGGGATTACTGTCAGCCTTTCACAGTTCATATTAATGTCAGGCAAGCCGGGTTCTGTCCACACTGCTCACCACTGCATCCATGGTGGGGGTCTCTGCTCCAATCAGAGCATCCAGGGTGGCCCTGCCCCTTAGAAATTTGGATACTGGATCATTTTCTGTGAAAACCTCCTGTTTGATATTTGAGACATTACACTCTGAAATTCAAGTCTAACCCTAGCCTATATGATATCCAGCAATCCGAATTATTACTTGTTAGTGATTGATGCTCAGTAAAGAGATACATGAATGAGTGGATGAATTCATGACTAAAAACAAAACCAAATGCAGATCTTTGGCTGAAAGGTACATACTGAAATGTTAGTAGGGATTTCAAGGTGGTTTGGTGGGAATGTTAGTGTATTTTCATTTTTCTATGTGATTTTCTTTCTTTTTTTTTTTAAGATCTATTTATTTATGCATACAAGAACTGGGGTACAGGCCAGAGGCGTAGGGAGTTAAAGGATTCACCAGACAATGGGGAGCAGATTAGGCAGATGCTCTGAAATATACTGCTAAAGAGAGCAACAGGGAAGGGAGACAGGAGAGGTCTGCTGTGTCATGAGAGTCAGCTCCCTGGCCAGGGATTGAACTTGTGCTATAGTGTCTGCAGACAGCTTCATAGCGCTGAGACTTAACCCTTTACAACACCTGGGAGGTCCTGATCTTCTATTTTTCAGGCTGTATATAAGTAGAAAGTGTTCGCACTTCTTACGCATGTGTATAGTTTTACCTACGTACACACACACTTAAGATTAGCACTCTCAGAGGTTAGGGCATTTGAGCATTCATGAAAAGATGATTAAAAGCAGCACTGAGGCCCATACAGCTTACCAGGACAGTGGAGGAGAAGGGAGCTATTTTGCTCATCATACCACTCCTTCATTTTGGGGATGTGATGATGCAGTGATGCACACAATTTCTCTTGTGGTCTTGGGGCCATGCACCAATGACCTTTATGTTCAGGGTGGCCCCTGGCCTGTGCATGAAGGGGCACCTTCAAAATGTGCTGCCTTAGTGGAGCAAGAAAGGAAAGAACAACTGTTTGCAAGGTGCTTACTGTGGGCTGGCACTGGGCATTGCAAGTGCTCATTGCAGTACTAAATGAGCCCTGTCCAATAATCATGTGTCTTAAAAATGATGACTCAGGCAGGGCCTTCCATGGTGGTGCAGCGGGTTGGAGTGCAGCCCTGAGAAGCTGGCCACAGCAGCTTCGGTACGTGTTCGATCCCCAACCTGGAGGTGACCACATGGCACAGTAGACCTCTCCTGTCTCGCCTGCTGCTCCCCTTAGCAGTGCATTTCATCGATCTGCCTGTTCTGCTCCCCACTCTGACTATGGTGAAGCCTCTCACCACCCTGCACCTCTGGCGTGTACCCCAGTTCTGTATGTATAAATAAATAAATCTTTAAAAAGAAATGACTCAGCCCACCTCCAAGAGGACTGAAAACTGCTTAGTAGTTGTAGAAAAGTCTTTACATTTCTAATGCTACATTTAATAAGAAGGTGATTTGAGGGAATCAACATACTCTATAAAGATATGCTGGAAAGACAAGCATTTTCTGGTACAATTTTAGGAATCCCACCCTCCCAGCTTCTACTTGTGAGTGTGGGGAGCCTCTTCTCTGTCACCTGTCAGCATTCACGGTGCCCAGTGTCCCACAGTGAGACTCGCTGTGGAACTGAGTGCAGAACATGTGTCCATTGTCACCATGTCAGCACTGATGTTGGTCCTTCTGAGATGTCCAGGATTAGCTTTCTAGGACATGTCACCTTGGCATGGAGATTATTTCCACTGAGGGCAATCGAGGCCCTGTGGGCTCAGATGACTCATACATGTCTGCCTTAACCAACTGGGAATGAAAATGGGGGTGTTGTGGTTTTTAGTAGGAATAACATTTCTATCAAAGAAATCTTTTTGGCAGGGCAATATCAGAGGGTATGAATCATGTCTTCTGAGTCACCTTTTCCTTGTCGTGTGGGTCCTGTTCTCTCTCCTTGAAGCCAGACCCTATCCCATTTCTTGGCTCAGGGAGAAACATTCCTTATCCCATTCCATGAAACAGGGAGGTTCCAGTTTCCCTCCCCACACCCAAGCAAAGGTAGAGCTGAATAGGGAGGAGGAGAAGCTGGAGAGGAGACTGGGGAAGGCAGGAGGGAAGCAGGATGGAGAGCCAGAGAGAGACCTGGAGGAGCCACCTGGAGAAGGGACATGTGTAGAAGCCACACTGGCCTCTCGGTCCTGGGCTGGGTGAAACAGTGTGTGTGAGAGACCCATGGGAGCTGAACAATGGTAGCTTGTACCTTGCTTTTGATTTTGCTCCTTCTGCCCCAGAAGGAGCTGAACCCTTTCTGTCCCTTTCCTATGGGTCCCCACCAGGAGGTGACATGGTGGCCTTGTGACAGACTTCTGGGCCTCAGTGGCCCTGCTTTGGGACAACCCTATTCGACTGGGTATTTACCCACGAGGGGATGGCTATCTTTGGGTGCTGGATTAGGAAACTATTCTTTCCCTTCTCTTCATTGCACACTAACTGTGTTACAGTTCCTTTGCTAGAAAGATCTTGTGTACGAGAGTATGTTTTGTCTTGCTGCAACAGATTGCAGAATGTATTTAGAGTGGGCAGGCTGGGGTTCCTGGGGTGTCCTTCACACTGTCTGATAACAAAGGGATGCTGTCATTTTGGCCCACTTACTCTAGGATCTATATCCATGGGACTCTCCATATATGTAACTAAATGTGTTCTTTTCTCCTACTGATTTTTTTTTATAAATATTTTTTTAAAAGATTTATTTATTCATATAGAACTGGGGTACAGGCCAGAGATGCGGAGGGTAAGAGTATTCACCAGGGACAGAGCGGGGAGCAGAACAGGCAGATCTATGAAGTACACTTCTGAGGGGAGCAGTGGGCGGGTCAGGAGAGGTCTGCCGCGCCATGTGGTCACCTTCAGGGCAGTCAGGAATCGAACTCATGCAGAAGTGGCTTAGGCTTCTTACTGCTGTGCTTTAACCTGCTGCGCCACCAGGGATGGCCCTCTCCTACTTATTTTTGATGTGAATTTGCTTGTTCAACCAGCTTGAGAGGAACCCAGAGGGTGGGGCATTTCCCCTCCACCACAGTAGAATCCATGTCCCATTATCACCAGGTTAGTGTGCAGGGAACACAGATTTTATCTGGAATGATACCAGGATAGCAAATCACAAAATGCAAAATCTGTTAACTTCAGACAGCTTAAATTCTCCATAAAGAAAAAAAAATAGGAATTAAAGGTTTGCCTTTGGAGTGGTGAGAAACAAGCAAGGAAAGGCAACATGTTATCTACGGCCCTGGGAAGGTGCCCAGTCTTAAAAGGAGAAAATTAGTTGGTTGAACTTTTGAAGAAGGAAAATGTGACTTTGAACAAAGGGAAGCTACAAAGTGAGAGCCCCTGTTAAGCTCAGGATGGAGTGAGGTGGAAAAAAGCAATTTGATGATTGCTATGGATAGAAAAGAAAGAGCTGCATTCTTTTAACTCTTTGCGTGGCAGCCTTCTGAATAGCCACTTTACGATTCTGATTAAACACACTGACTCTGAGCCAAAATTAGACTCTACCCGGTCTGAGTAGCACATAAATGATAATAGACCTATTTCCAAGTCGCACAGAACTGTCTTCTTTTTAACCACGGCATGGAATCTTTGAGCAAATTGTATACTAAGTGAGCTGGATTAATTAAAGGTGGAGGGAGGCAGAGTTTACGCACTGATTCCTCTGGAGGAATGCCCTGAAACACACAGTGACATTTCAATTATTTCTCTATTAGTATTCTCTGAATAAAGCCCCCCCCTTTTTTTTTGCCTTTGCTAGTAAGAACTGCTTAGTATGCATATTTAAATAACAGTCATACTGAATTAGTTTTACGAACTGGCTCTTAATATAATAGAGGCATTAAAATGTAGAGCAAAATGAGCAAGTCACAGAAAGACCTCCAAGCACAAGAAAAAAGCAGGAGGAATAGATAATGCAGTTTCTTTGCCATTTTCTAAGGCTTGGATTATGATAATGGCCTCGAGAGCAAATCACAGTCATTTAATGTCTAACTGCTCCAACTCTGTGAAAACCTATTTGGTGAGAAAGGTAGCACTGATCTTATTCCAATTCAAAGGTATAGATGTAGCTGCTTAAGATGCATGCTGCAAAGAAACCAGTTTAATTGCCAATCATTTTAAGGAGGAAGTTTTTATACCATTTCTAAAGGTCAATCTCATCTAAGCCAGTGAGGCCATAGTTTGCACCAAAGTCCTCCTCCCCACAATTAATGGACGGAAAAGTCTCTAATGAGTGAGGTGACATCTGAACTCCTTCCTTGTCATCCTATTTAACTACAAATAATTGACCTCAAGGACAAGGGGGACTGTGACAAGTGAACAAAGCAGTATTTACTGTGAGAAGAAAACTGGATTTTTTTTTCATTATAAAGACAAAGAACCATAAGGAAGAGATTAATGAGGATTTTACAAATACTCATCTAGAAACCAGCATGCATTTATGTAGTAGTATCTGGGGTGAAGACAGGGATGTCTCCATTCTGAGGTCCAGGAAAACCACTTACCACAAATTAACCAGGAATGGGTGCTCCAGGCCCTGCATGATCTGCAGTTCCTTGAAGACATTTCTCACTTCGTTGCGTTCCACGCACTTTTGTTTATTCATATACTTCATGGCGTACATTTTCTTGGTATCGTTCTTTTGTACAATGCACACCTAGTGGTACAAGCCAGAGTGAAGAGGTGACTAAGGAGATGATGGATCTGGGCAATGAGAAACTTGCTCTTGGAATGCTTTGCATTCTTTATTATTTGCACAGTCTCGGATATGCTAGTGGCCAGTTTTATTTCAGAGGGAAATTCATGTTTCCCTCATACCAGGTCAATTCTCGAAGTCCTTCTTTCTCAAACAAGTTTGCCTATTGGACAGCGTTTTGGAGAAAATAGCTGCCTCTGTGTCAGGAATCTCCCAGCAGTCACTGCTTTGGTGACTGAAATGGGTATGGCCAAATTGGTCAAGCTGAACAATACTGTGCAAAGAATTTCTGTTTGCAACTATAGGTGATATAAACAAAAATGACTGTAAGCCTTGGGAAAACACTAAACATAATGTCCATATTTTTGAGATTCTTTCATAGGTTCATATGTGATAAAACAGACATAAGATGATTTTACAATGCAATTTCAATGTGAAGTTGAAATATTCTTTTCAAATATATCTCCATCCAGAAACTAATAATAGGAATGTTCATCTAGAAGATTCTTCAAAATGATTAGACTTGCTATGTACATTTTTTATCTGAAAATTAAAAACATGGAACATCTGGGAAATAAACAGAAATCAGGTTACTTCTTTTTCATGTGAAAGGATTTCACTTTTAATGTCAACTCTTACTGAAGGTGCAGTTAGTACAGGCTGAAGTTGATCCTGGAATCTCATGCTTACCCTTAGAGAGAAAGTCTTAAACTCCAATGCAAGTAAATAGATTTGACTTGGAGATAAATCTGAGAACAGTGTATATTTATAAGTAGTTGCCTGGCACATAAATCCATTATAGGACCATCTCTGAATGACCAGTTCTGTGATCCCAATAACTAAATAATCTGAACATTTTGGAACTCTCTTTTCCAACCCAGCTGGTTGTTATTAATTTTGATGCTCACCTTTCCAAAACTGCCTTTTCCAATGGCCCGCAAGATTTCAAAGTGGTCAAAGTTGACTGTAAAGCAAACAAAAACAACATGGTGAGCGATTATCCCATATTCTTTAGTAGCTAAGAAGTAGTCAGACTTGGGCTACACCCACGTACCTTGTTGAAAACAACATTCCAGACTGCTGGCCCCTTTGTTCTAGGCCCATTCGCTCATCTTGTGAATAGCCCTTGAACATTGACATATTAATCATAGTGCCTAGGGCTGGCTCACAGTGATAACAGAGTAGAAACAGAATCTCTCTACCTATATGTTACCTAGTTGAGTGAGGGCTCCATGGGAGGGAATTACAGGATAAAGAGTCACAGCATAAATGAATAGTTAAGACTCCTAAATATCATGAAGGGAAGAAGTTGGAAGGCTGGAAGAGCATGGATGGCCCCTCAGTGACAGGTTGGGAGGGCCGTATCTCAGCACAGTCAGTGATGGACAGACCTGGCCCTCCACATACATGACATTACTGAGCACTGGCATTTTTTTTTTTAAAGATTTATTTATTTGTGCATACAGAACTGGGATATAGGCCAGAGGCTCAGGGGCGGCGAGAGACTTCACCAGAGACAGAATAGAGAGCAGAACAGGTTGATCTATGAAGTACACTGCTGAGGGGAGCAGCGGGAGGGCCAGGAGAGGTCTGCCACACCATGTGGTCACCTCCGGGGCAGGCGGGAATTGAACTCATGCAGAAGTGGTTCCAGCTTCTCAGTGCTGTGCTTTAACCCGCTGTGCCACCAGGGAAGGCCTGAACACTGGCATTTTAAATGCTTCTCCTTGTCTAACTTCTCACTAGCACATCCTTTTTCTTTTGTATCTCAAGGATTTCAATTTTCCCAATTAGGAAATGATCACACTCATGGGATTATAATATGAGCAGATCCCCAGGGCACAGATATCTGACTCAGCATGAGAATGTGTGTAGGAAGTTCAAGACAGGTGCTTGGAAGGTGACATGGTCATTCACATCAGTCATTTAAAATTTAAGCTCCTATAAGGGACCATGGTGGTGAGTCTCGGGTACTGTGGTGGTAGGAGAACTAAGGGGACTTCTGAGGGGAAAAATGAAATACTGTATAAAAATGAACAATGATATAAGAAAATAAATAAATGAATTTGACATTAACTCCACACCCCTGTATATCTCCCCACCTCCTCCCAACTTACCCTACCCCCCCTCCCAGCAGCCCCAGCCCCCAAATCAATTCCAGGGCCTCAGCAGCAGTGGTCTACAGGTGGCATAGCCTTTGGGTCAGCACTCAGGAAATGCTTGCTGAGATGAGTGGATAAAAAGAGATTCCCCCAGACTGGACAGCCTTGGGGATCTTGTCTTGAGCAGGTGTTCTGTTGTGTTTCCTGGATTTTGAAATACAGGTTTAGATAAGGCAAATCCCAGTTGAAGAATTGTAAGCTTTCTTCAGGAAAAAGGGTGAGATACTAGAAGTCACCACTCTTTAAAAGAACTATTTTACCTTTTTCAGAATAATTTGATTAGCTTCTTTTGAAGGAAAATAGATGCGTAAGGGGAATTCTTAAGGTCTTTTTAAGCTTTCTGTGGGTCAGAAATGTCTAGAATGTGACGTACTCATTGCTTTGTGACTGCTCACATCACGTCATTTCTAGCCCGAAACTTACTTGATCATGTGAGGCAGTGTATATTACAGACAGCCCTAGATTTAGTCTCAAAATAACGTGGCTTATGATAAATGACAGACTCTGAACCTTTTCCTCATCTATAAAAAATGAGACAGACCCTCCTAGATAAGGAAACATTTCTTAACAGAAAATGCTAACAAAACAATTTATTTAATATAGTCAAGTGACTGACTTATCTTCAAAATTCCTCAAGTTCTGAGCTTCTTTCATCCCCTAGATCATAAGCCCTAGAAAAGCAGTGATGAATATCATTGTGTTCACCTTGGTTTCCCTGGCAACTCAGAAAGTACCTTATCTTGAGGTCGATGAAAGCATAACTTCATATCTATAAACGCCTGCACAGTGATGTATGTGAGGTTGGTCCTTAGGACACCAAAATAAGCCAAAAAGTTTTACAAGACTCCCGAATAATCACTTCTCATGAATATGAACAGCGTGGACACTGGACCCTTCTAATAAAGTGTTTTAAACTGAGTCAAAGGTCACTAATGAAATATGGAACACATTTACAAATTTAGTAATGAGAGGCATATAAATTTTCAATGGGATGGAATACATTAGAAAAACCGGAAATGGGGTCTCCCTGGTAGTGCAAGGGGTTAAGTCTCAGCACTATGAAGCTAACCATAGCCATGCAGCAGTTCAATCCCTGGCCAGGAGGTGACCCCACATGTCATAGCAGATCTCCTGTCTTGCCCACTGCTCCCCTCAGCAATGTATTTCAGTAGATCTGTCTGTTCTGCTCCCGACCCTGTCTCTGATGAATCCTCTCACCCCACCCCACCCTGTCCCACAACTCTCCCCCAGCTCTCGTATGCATAAATAAAATAACTAATTTTTTAAAAAAGAAAATACCAGAAATGTCTCAAATGTAATTTAAGAGCAGAATTGCCTCTGAAGCTACTTTTGTTTCAGTTCTTTATATGTGTATACAAAGATAAGTACTAGATCATGATATAATATTTTGGGTATATTTCTTACTATTGGTTGTGATGAAAATAACCTGGAAAACACTTCTATAAGTTTTCTCTTGAATTTCAAAGTGTTATGACTTATGCAATGAATTCCTCACACTTATTACATGAGTCTGAGTTACACATTATGTCTGGGGAAGTGTTTAAAAATGCTTATTTGCAGGACTTATTTGCAATTTTGAGCAGATCAGGTAACTCATTGACTTCTCCACCAGAGGCCTAGCCTAGGATGTTGTGATGACATTTGAATCTCCAGACCTACAGCAGGTCCTAAAAAGCATAGTGCTTCATTATGCTATTAATCCATTTCATGAACCAAGTCTCTTTACAAATCATTTTGAGTTTTAATGAAAATGATAAAGGATTATCAGCCAGGTTGCTGATAAATTTCTACTAACTGAACAGGCTTAATTAAGGTCTGGTGAGGTCTCAGAAAAATGACAAGTCGAAAGTTTTAGAAAGAATGAATCTTATTTATGCCTTTATTTCTATTCATTTGAAGAAAGAACAGTCCCTAATCCAATATCATACTGTCTCAAGTAACTTTCATCTGTAATATAAAACCTGGGGAGAAAGCCAATGATACATCAAAGTGACAAGAAGGGAGAGCACTTATTCTATCCACTTCTTAAATATCCAACAACGGCATCACTAGTTAGGAGGAAGACAGCTTGGAAAGGCAGCCAAGTCTCATAAATTGAGACAAAATGATATTTGAAATCAGAATTGTGGGTTATTTTGTGAACAGTTCACTTATATTCCTTTTAAGACAGCCGTGCAAGTTGGGAGAGAAACTAAACTGACTTCCCAAAAAGCTATAGCTTTACTAATGAGTCCAAATATCCATGAAGCATCTGTGTGTCTAGGACTCTGCTAGTCACTATGGAAAAGCAAAAGGAGCTTGGGACTGAGAAAAAGCCTCAGGAAACTGAGAGTGACTTATATTCATAAGGGCATAATCTGGACACCAAACGGCCCTTGCCTGACTTTTATTTTAGTTAGTTTCATTGATTGTGTGTTTGGATTCCAATCTTCCATTTGTCTAGATTTAGGTAACTATAAATAAATACATTCAGAAATAAGTAGATAAATGAAAGTGACTGTGTTTGGGGTTGCACTGTCCTGTGACCTTCGAGGAGGGGAGAGAGATGTCCGTGGCATGGCTGTTGGCTTCGTGGTTTCCAATGAACACTGAGTACTTTGATGAAAGAAGCATGGGGCCCTCCCTGGTGGCGTGGCGGGTTAAAACACAGCACTTAAGAAGCTAAAGCCACTTGCGCATGAGTTCGATCCCCACCTGCCCCGGAGGTGACCACATGGCGTGGCAGACCTCTCCTGACCCGCCCGCTGCTCCCCTGTGCAGTGTACTTTGTCAGTCTGCCTGTTCTGTTCCCCACTCTGTCTCTGGTGAATCCTCTCGCCGCCCACACCTCTGGCCTGTACCCCAGTTCTGTATGCATAAATAAATAAATCTTTCAAAAAAAAAAAAAAGAAGCATGATTTGAGTCAGAGTTGTTGTGAGAACCTACTCCACCATGTACAAGATGAATGAAACTAGGAAATGTACCAGACCTTTCAGATCTTTGAGTTCTTGCTCACCATGAAGATTATTTTCTAATATAAGACTAATAGGCTTTCCATGTTAACAAAGCAGAAAAGCAGGAAGAAGAAAAACAAAATCGTCTAACGTCATCTTATCATTTTGACTACCTTTTTTCTGTAATGTTCTTTTAATCTTTTCATCGAAGTATACGTTATCCACAATTGAGCTGAAAGCTTTACCATAGTGCACTGCTATTGTGCATGATCCTTTAGTCTTACTCTTCAATCTCTCCCAGCCAAGAAGCAAGCTCTGCTACCTTTCAGCTTTGGCAGTTTTTAGCACATCTACTAAATCATATGATTTTGCTGTTTTGTTTTTTTTTCCCTCAGTGTTAGGTATTAATTATTGCATTTCCAAGAAGGTAGGTAGAAATTCCAAGATGGCACACACTGTCTGACCTTTCGGCTTTGTTCCAGCATGTTCCCAAATTTCCAATAAGCTGCATCGAATCTAATAATTTCAGTAAGAAACATTATTATGACTATTTAAATGGTACAAGTATCTGAGTCATGTGGTAAACTCTGGTTAGTTTTCCTTTCTTGTGCAACTTTTTGTTTCCCTGGAGTCAATAACCATGTGCTTGCTGACTTTCTATGTCCTTTTTCCTAATTCAATCTCAATCTTCTCTTTGGTTATCTACATTCCCTTTCAAAGAGTTCAAGTGCAAATCACATTGCCATCTCCCTGGAAACTTCTCTACCAGAGACTTCTGACTAAGCAGATGCTCTTTCTTCTTTTACCATTGTCAAATTGGGGCTCCCCTCACCCTCTGGTTCCTGGGGGTGGCTTCAGTTTTCTTGAATGGTGTATCCCTGCTTGTAAACACACTCTCTCTTTCTTGCTTTATTCCTTTGCCTCATAAGAAACAGCTTCGTAGGAAAGATTATACAGCAGTTACATTTTTGATTTTCACATATGAAAAATATTTTTATTCTACTCACACACCCTTGAGAGTTTGGCTGATTTGAATTTTAGGGTGGAAATTGTTTTCCTTCAGAGTCTGAAGGCATTGCTCTTCTTGGTTTCTAACTTCTGTCCAGTGCTATGAGAGTCAAATGGGAAAGAAGGCAGGGGGCCTGAGTACTCAGGATGCATTTACCTGGTACCCCTAATTTCCAAAGTGTTCCCCCACCCTCAGGGTGCTATCTCTTTCTCATTAAAGGAGTCTGCTGTCCAGAGGATGAACCTCAGTATGTGGTAGAGATGACTAGTTGTTTCATTTTCTTTTGACAAAGTGGGAAGGATATAACCAACTTATAAGCAGTTATTCTGATAATTTTTATCTGAGACTTCCTCTTTCACCTCTACATCCGGGGACAAACATGACTTCTAGATACGCTCAATTCCTGAGGAACGGGTAGAAATGTCTCACTCATCAGCTTTCCCTGGAAGTTTTGGCTTCCATTTGCTCTTATCTTACAAATTAGATGAAATGTTACCTACCTCAAAGGTCAGTGGTAGGGATGAAATGAGAGTATGATACTAGGAATATATACAGAGTATTATAGACACTCAATAAATGAGATATTTGGGTTTTTTTTTTAGTGGAAAATTCATTTGAGTCAGAGATCCATCTTTTTAGCATTAACTTGTGACCTTGGTTAGTGTTTTCTAAAAGTCATGTGTACACTCGTATTCTCACGGGGTGATGATTTCTTTGTTATTCATAATAGTATTATTTTCAGCATCAAATAGAATTCAAACAAATGCTATGAAATGTAAAGCAGACCCCAGTGGGTAAGGAATCCTGCTGTCCTCTTAAGGCAATTGAGATTCAACTTGGACAAAAGCCTACATGTGTCCCTAACCAGTCAGGTGGGTCAAAGATCACTGCCATCTACCTAACTACTCCACCTCAGATTCTTGATTTTGTTCCCTCTCTCTTATCCCATATGAAACCACTAATAACTCCCAATTATTTTATACTGAAAATAAATGCTGCACAATCTGTTTCCCATCTTCATTGCCACTTGGTTACCACAGGCTCTATCACTGTTCGCTTAAATGGATGATTGTCCTAATGAAAGTAGGTCACCTCTTTCTTTAGTCTCGTTACTTGTTAACTACATTAAACTTATTGAAAATTACAACTATACATTTGCATTTCACATATCAGAAATCCCATACCCCCAAAAGAAACTAGGGGAGAAGAGGAGACCAATATTTGGGAGCTCTTACTTTATCTTTACCAAGTAAGGGCCCTAAAATATCATTCTGACAATCGTCAGAACAATTCTTAAACATTCCATGGATGCTCTCTTTCTAGTCCCACAAACTAGACTACTCTTCTCTCCCCACAGAGATGAGAAAAATGGAACCAGAGAGGCAAACAGTGGTCTCAAAGTTTTTTCTAAAAAATAGGAAAAAAAATTCTAAAAATAGAAAAAATTCTAATTCTATAATACTTAAAATATGAAATGCACACAAGAAAGGTTATAATAATAGAACTAAGATGTGGGGTAGTTTCAGCTTTAGGAGAAGCTTATTACAGTGCCCTCATTTCTCTCTTTTCATTGCAAACTAAAAAAAAAAGTCACCATAGCTTGGCGTGTGTCCACAGAGACGGTCTGGGAGCCACTTGCACAGACTGTAACTCTGATCCCAGGGTAATAGTTAAGGCTGCAAATCAGCTCTAGAGTGGATCACTCGTAATCCACTGGTGCAGGTTTCCTCAGCTGTCTCAGTCCTTTACCATTCCGAAGGGTGGCAGCAACAGTTGCTGCTGAGACACGAGGAAGCTGGCAGGTCCTTTCAGAATGTTTGGAGCTTCTCCAGAAATGCAGCCTCCAAGGCCAGTTGATGGCATCTGCTTGAATAGTCAGCACTTCCTTTTATGAAACACGGTGCCCCAGGGAGTCTGGGATTTACTGACACCCCTTACTGGTGCCAAGACCAAACAATGGGCACCAGCAGCTTCTTTCCTGCTGCCGGGACCCTGATTCATGAATCTGCTCAGAAGTCAGAAATACACTGCCCCTTTCTTTAGAACAAATGATGAGGTAGAACAGGGGGCAGTATGGGGACCAGTGTTCCCATTTTGGGGTGTCCTTCAGTTGAATAAATTCCCCTAGTAGGAAATAAATTCTACCTAATAATATTTCAAATGAATTATAGGTTGTGACCATTTAATTGAATCCGGTTGGTATATCTATCAAGTAGTAAGTGTTACAGAATCATACATGATCTCTTCTAAAACACTAAGTTTTACCTTAAAAAAAATTTATTTACTTATGCATACAGAACTGAGGTACAGTTCTGTATGCATAAGTAAATATGCACCCAGAGGTGCAGGGGTGGTGAGGATTCACCAGAGACAGAGTGGGGCGCAGAACAGGCCGACTGATGAAGTACACTGCTGAGGGGAGCAGTGGGCGGGTCAGGAGAGGTCTGCCGCGCCATGTGGGTCACCTCTGGGGTGGGTGGGGATCGAACTCATGCTGAAGTGGCTTTACCTTCTTAGTGCAGTGCTTTAACCCACTGTGCCACTAGGGAGGGCCCTAAGTTTTACTTTTTAAAATGACATACCATTATTTTACAACCTTTTCAACATTTTTACAATAAAGGATGTCTCCCCTCAGGTGTGGTCATTATAGTTTTCCCACCACCAAAGCACCCATAGTCCTCTACCATAGTCCACTGTGCTCTCCTCCCCCATACCTGTTTCCTCTCTACTTCCTTCCTCCTCCCTGTACTCCCAACTGCCTCAGGTCTTCTGGATCACTTCACTTAGGATAGCTTTCTAGTTCCATCCATGCTGCCACAAATGGCATGAGGTTATCTTTTTGATCACTGAGTAGTATTCCAGTGTGTGTGTGCTTGACATGTTGATTCCCTCATTTATTTTTGCTGGGGCATTTAGGTTGTTTCCATATC
The DNA here is from genome assembly GCF_000260355.1 of Condylura cristata. Taxonomy (NCBI): domain Eukaryota; kingdom Metazoa; phylum Chordata; class Mammalia; order Eulipotyphla; family Talpidae; genus Condylura; species Condylura cristata. The sequence goes on along the minus strand of NW_004567122.1, from coordinate 35,593,136 downwards.
TTGGCTATTGCAAATACACTGCTATGAACACAGGAATGCACTAAATTTCTTGGGCCATGTACTTCTACTGAGTCACACTGATCAACCAAAAGAATTAACCAAAAGAACTATCGCCTTGCTCAACCTCTCAGTTTAAAGTTAGAAAGTTATAGATGGACGTTAGAGAGAGAGAGCCCCCACCCCCGCACATGTAAACACATGTCTGAGAATGATTTAGAGCAGGGGTTATCACAGAATGATCCACAGGCCAGACCCAGCTCACCATTGTTTTTTGTTTGGTTTGTAAGTTAAGGATGGCTTTTAATATGTTTATAGGTTTATTTTATTAATTTATGCATATAAGAGCAGGGCCAGAGGTGTAGGGGGTGAGAGTATTCACCAGAGACAGAGTAGGGAGCAGAACAGGTAGATCTACTGAAATACACTGCTGAGGGGAGCAGCGGGCGAGACAGGAGAGGTCTGCTGTGCCATGTGGTCACCTCCCTAGCCAGGATTGAACTTGGGCTGCAGTGGCTGCTGATAGCTTTATAGTACTTAACCCTTTGTGCCACAAGGGAGGCCCTTTTTATATATTTTAATGCCTGGGGGGAAAATGAATAGTTTGTGACAATAAAAACAATAGGAAATTCAAATCTCCAAGTATAGAGCCACTTGCATTTGTGTCTTCATTATTTCGGGCTGCTTTCATGCCATAGTGGCTGAGCTGGTGTTGTGACAATGGCAATTATGTGAATAACAGAATATGTGCAATATTGTGAGATGCTGTGATTTACAAAGAAAGGTGTATTGGATCATTCTGAGGACTGAATATACATTTCTCCTATATATTTGGTTTCTCATGCAGCTTTCTGGTCTACAGTTTAGAACACCGTTGTAATTTCATAAGCTTTGAAAGTGATCAATGTGTCATTGTTTATGGTAATAAGGTGACTTTTGAGAAGCATGCAAGGGGCTGGTTGGCAGTGCAAGCCACCAGAGTGAGATTAGAAGGTTGGAACTTCCACCCCTCACCCTGGAGATGGAGTTCAATCAGCAAAGGCCAAGGAGATAATTAATTCTGTCTCTGTACGGAAGTCTCCATGAAAACCCCAATAAGGATGGAGGTGCTGGGGCCTTCCTGGTGGTGCAAAGGGTAAATTTTCAGTACTGTGAAACTATCTGCAGTCACTGCACCATGAGTTGGATCCCCGCCAGGGAGGTGACGCACATGGCTCCACAGACCTCTCCTCTCTTGCCCACTGCTCCCCTCAACAGTGTATTTCAGTAGATCTGATGCTTGTTCTGCTCCCCACTCTGTCTCTAGTGAACCCTCTCATTCCCCACACCTCTGGCCTACACCTTGGTTCTTGTATGCAGAAATTAATAAATAGAGGTGCTGGGAAAGTAGCATGCCAGGGGAGGGCATGGAAGCACCCATCTTCCCATGCCTTGCTTTGTGCATCTCTTCCATCTATTTGTTCCTAAGTTAGAGCCTCTTGGAATAAATTAGTAATGTGGTGAAATGTTTCTCTGGGTTCTGTGAACTGCTTTGGCAAATTAATTGAACCTGAAGTGGGACTTGGCAGTCTCTGATTTATAGCCAGGCATCAGAAACACAGGTGACCATGTGGGCTAGAGACTAGCCCCTAAGGGAAACATTCTTGTCAGAGCAAGCCCTTAACTTGGAGGATCTGATGTTACCTCCATGTGGATGTGTCAGAATTAAGTAGAATGACAGGACACCCAGCTGATCTGTGAAGAATTACTTGATGTGATGCAACCCCACCCCCAAATCTGACACATGAAAAATTGAGTTCAGGAACCCAAAAGAACTGCAAAGCATAAAATAGTTACCCTCTGTCCTATCATGAAAAAAGTACCAACTCCTGTTTTAAATCATTCTCAGAAATCATAAAAATACAGGTTCCTGAGGTTAAAAAAAAATGTTAATGTTACTTACTTTACTGTAAATGTGCCTCCAGATAGGAAAGAAGAAATTGTTCAGGAGGAAAATACAAAGCATGTGCCAGTGTATTGAATTCAAAATGTAGAGTCATAAATTTTCCAGGCCTTTCATCACATAAACTATGGTCAATGTCCTATTTTCTCAAGAATATTATTCCATCAGTGTTTTTTTAATGTGTGTATATCCAAAGGAAATTGTCCTGTGGCAGATGAAATGCCAGAAATTGTCTTAGAGCAATGGGGACTATAAGTCTCTTGTGACTCTTAGGCCCTGAATTGGCGAATTAATGGCTAACACTGGCCACAGAAACTAACTTTTTACTGGCAGCACTCAGGGATTGGCTCCCCTGAAGCCCTTCTGTCCGGTTTTCATTAAAGACCAGTCAGATGATCCAAACACTGAAAACAGTTTTACACATTTTGTTTTCTCAAGCATGGTGTTTAAAGATGAGAATGAAATATAGCTTTTGATAGGGTAAAATGTTAGCTTACCACAAGCATTATTTAACATTCAGCAATGACTTTATCACAATTTGTTTAATAGACACTCTCTGACTGAAAATTAAAGAAAAAATAAAGATGTAATAAATTATCTCCAAATGCAAGTCCTAGTGGACTAGACATCTCCAACATTTCAGAAGTTAATGGCACTACTTTGTCATTTACTCATTACCCAGTTCAATGGAAAAAGAGTAACTATGGTCAAGATGTTTTGTTTCCCAAATTGCAAGTCACAGAATATCATGCCACAAGGTATTGAAAAATTATCCACAAAAATGGGTCTATTTTGTGGGCAGAAGAGTTAAAAAGACACTTCTCCAAAGAAGAAATGCAGATGGCCAGCAGGCATATGAAAAAATGTTCAACATTACTTGTATTAAGGGAAATGCAAATTAAAACCACAATGAGACATCACCTCACCCTAGTGAGAATGGCACATCTTAAGACAACTAGCAACAACAAATGTTGGTGAGGATGTGGAGAAAAGGAACGCTCCTGCACTGCTGGTGGGAATGCAAACTAGTACAACCACTATGGAAAACTGTTTGGAGGTTCCTCAAACTGCTAAACATGGAGCTTCCCTATGACCCAGCAATCCCACTCCTAGGTATCTACCCAAAAGACACAAAAACACTGATTCAAAAAGATACCTGCACTCCCATTTTTATTGCTGCATTATTTACAATTGGAAAGACATGGAAACAGCCCAAATGCCCAAAAGTAGATGACTGGATTAAAAAGAGGTGGTACATATACACAATGGAATATTACTCAGCAACCAAAAAAAAAAAAAACTTTTACATGCCTTTTGTAGCAACATGGATGGAGCTGGAAAAGATCATGCTTAGTTAAATAAGCCAGAAAGAAAAGTAAAAATACTGGATGGTTTCACTCATAGCAGGCAAGAAACTAGTAACGGACCAGGCGAGAAAATAATAGCAATAATGAACAACTACACATCAGAGACATTTTATGGGGTAGAGTGGGGCATGGGATCAAGAACAGTGCGGGGAAGGAAATGCACTGGACTATGGTGATGGCACATGGGTGACTTGGTGATGGGAAGCCCATGGGTATTACAACTGAGATGGAAAATGCACAAATGATGTAAAAATAAACTATTATATTATTTTTTAAAAATGGCTCCATTTTGAAATAAGTTTGAGAAATAGTAGACCTCTGAGTTTCCAATATTGCAGAGCATTTCAGAGCCTTCAGTGGTCTAGTAAGCAGTGTGAATCTCCAAAGGCAGGATGTCACTTTCCTAAATTTATCTGTGTAGATTCTCCTAAGTGTGTATGTAAAATATTGCCCAGGGAACAAGCAAATTGGAATCACTTGTTCAGTCCATGAGGTCTGTTTTCTTGGCTGTCTCGTTTGACTCTTCTAATCCCTTGGAGTAGGGAAATAAAGTTCTCACAAGTTAAAAGCATGTTTGTTGCTAATAGACAGTTGGATCTGAAGTTACTCATGACAAATGCCTTTATTAAATATTAGACTATCCCAGATGACTTAATTTTGTAAGAAACTAAGTCTTGCCAGAGAAATTTCCCTTTTACTTTCCCAATCATTTTAATGCAAAATAGGAAGGATAAACTCAGGCAATTTTAGTCCAGGTTCAGAGGGGAAAGTCTGAAATTCATCTGCCTACCTAATTAGGTACAAATATGCAATGCATAGACATTAAAATAACAAAGGAAATTCTCCAAGTCCTTCATAGCTGGAATCAATTCAGTAACCTCCCATTTCTTTTGGCTTGCAAATCTGTGACCAATTTTCTTGGACCAATGTTTTAAAGTACCCCATTGCCTCTGTCACAGAAGAAGATGCAGGAAAACTGGAATCAGCCACATATCCAGGAGACCAGTGTTGCCAAATAAAAGTAGAACAGTGAGTTTTCTGCAGGTCTAAAGAAGAATGCAATAATTGAGCTCTCTGCAAACTCACAGCATTGATGAACCCTTGGTAGCAGCTTTCAAACCTAAGGCCAACTTTTCTTTGCTGTTATACTCCAGAAGATAGCTGTCTCTTGGTTTAGCAGAACCAACTTTATCACTTTAACAGTCTCTGGATATGTTTAGGCTATTTGGTATGGTCTATTAGACCCCACAGCTTAAAATAATTATAAGACTCTGTTGCCTAGACCCTGAACTATAAATAGGTTCATTTTCTCCAGTTTTAAAGGATTTATTTTTCCAATCAACCTGAGAACCCCAATAATTGGACTTTTAAGATATTGATTTTTTAAAAATAAAACAAAAATAAAAAACAAACAAAAAGCATGACCTTAGATAGTGAAAATAAAGTAACAAAAGGGAAATGGTGAAAATACTAACAAGTGTCCTTTATATTCCTTTTCTTACAAAACATGTAAAATGTCTTTCTATAACATTAATTATTTCTCAGGGGGTTGTAGGGTCATTAAGTGTGAGCCACAATTGTCAGCATGTTCCTTGACTGATATTAGTCACTTTCATACACAAGTCAGAAAAAAGGTAGTTAAGCGAATTTTTTTAGCCCATTGAGTTCTTGATTTTGCTTTAAGTGAAATTATAACCTAGGGGTTAAAAGAAAAATCAGATAAGATTGTATTTATGCAGTTTTTGAACATGGCTTATTATTATTATTTTTTAAGATTTATTTATTCATGCAGAACTAGGGTACAGAGGTCTGCCACGCCATGTGGATCTCCTCTGGGGCAGGCTGGAATCGAACTCATGCGGAAGTGGCTTTAGCTTCTTGGTGCTGTGCTTTAACCCGCTGTGC
>NW_004567122.1:35581992-35587445 GCF_000260355.1 Condylura cristata | reverse complement strand
GGTTAAAGCACTGCACTAAGAAGCTAATGGCACTTCCGCATGAGTTCGATTCCTGTGTGCCCCCGAGGTGACCACATGGCATGGCAGGCCTCTCCTGACCCGCCCGCTGCTCCCCTCAGCAGTGTGCTTCGTGGGATCTGCCTGTTCTGCTCCCCGCTCTGTCTCTGATGAATCCTCTCACCCTCCGCATCTCTGGCCTATACCCCAGTTCTGCATGAATAAATTAAATCTTTAAAAAAAATCTATCATTCTGTCAATCTAATTTCATTGACAGAATTGTTAATTGGTTTTATTAACTATACTACATCTACAGAGTTGAATTTAATTGATTTTCTTTCAAATGTTGATCTACTTCAAAGAATTCAATCTAATGGACTGATGCTAATAACAGAATAATTGTATTAATTGGATGGTTGCATTATGTGAGACAATTGCTGAGTGGTTTATCTGCATTATTTTACTTAATCTTCAAAATGACCCAGTAAAGTATGTTCAGTTATTACTTGCCTTTACATATGAAGAAAATGAGGCACACAAAAGTTTAATAATTCACACAATAGAAGATTCCTTCCCTACCCCCAAATTAATCACTCCCCCTCAGTAATTACTTAAATTTGGGGTTCTTTTCATGCTGTTTGATCTGTCCCTCCAGAATATTTCATAATTAGGCAAATTGATTCTAGCATTTGATGATGGTTGATCAGGTTATACCCCCTTTGAAACTTCTCATAGAAATACATAGATTGTTATTCTGATATTTGAACCTGTGCATGACTTTCTAGTATAAGACCCATGGTTTTAGCCATTATTATAGATGGTGTCCAATTAGAAAGTTAGCAAATGATGTAGCAATTCTACTTTTAACTATATAAGTAAAATAACTGAAAACAGGGACTTGAACAGATTTGTGCATCCATATTCATAGCAGCATTATGTATGCCAAAAGGTAGTGACAACCAAGTATCTATTGACAGATGAAATGACAAAATATGGTCTATATGTATGCTGAAATATTATACAGCTTTGAAAAGTAATAAAATCCTGGTACATACTATAATATGGGTGCACCTTGAAAACATGCTAAGTGAAATAAAACAGACAACAAATGATAAATACTGTACAATTCTACTTATATAAGGTATCAGAAATAGTTAGCTTCATAAAGAAAAAAGTAAAATGGTTGTCAGGGCTCAGGGGCAAGGTGGGGTGGAGGGACTAGGGAGTTTTTATCTAATCAGTGTTTCAGGAGATGGAAGACTTCTGGAGATGGATGGTGCTGAATGATAGTTACTCAAAAATGCCAATGGACTGTACATTTAAGAATTGTTATGGTGTAAACAGATATCAAACTATCTTGCAAAGCCATAATAATTAAAACAGCATGGTACTGGAACAAAAAGAGACTCACAGACTTATGGAATTGAATAAAAAGAATGAAACTAAAGACACCCATATATGGACAACTAATCTTTGACAAATGAGCAAAGGCTATGTAATGGAACAAGGATAGTTGGTTCAATAAATGGTGCTGGAAAAACTGGACCACCACATGCAAAATAATGAAACTAGATTACTACCTCATACCATGTACAAAAGTCAACTCAAAATAGATAAAAGAATGGAACATAAGAAACCATAGAATATATGCAAGAAATATATGAAATATACCTCAGTAACATATTTAAAGACTATTGCCCCAAAGCAAAGAAAGTGAAGGAAAAGATAATTTGATCACATCAAACTAAAAAGCTTCTGTACAGCAAAAGAGACATTAGCAAAGACAAAGAGACACTCTACTGATTGTTAGAAAAATTCTGCACTTCATACAACTGATAATACAAAGAACACTACTCAACAAAACAGAGTAAACAATCTAGTCAAAAAATGAGCAGAAAAGCTAAAAAAATGCTTCTCTAAAAAGGGAATGAAAATGGCCAACAGGTATATGAAAGGTAACATCCCTTACTATCAGGGAAATGCAAATCAAAACCACAATGAGATGCCACCTTACACCAGTGAGAATGGCACATATCAAAAATACTAGCAACAACTAATGTTAGTAAAGGATGTGGTGAAAAAGGAATTCTACACCGCTGGTGGGAATGCAAACTGGTACAATCAGCATGGAAAGCTGTGTAGAGGTTCCTCAAACTACTAAAAATGGAGCTACCATATGACCCAGTAATTCCACTTGCAGAGATCAAACCAAAGGAGAGTAAAACATTAATTCTAAATGATACCTTCACCCTTATGTTTATTACAGCACTATTTATAATAGGTAAGCTATGAAAACAACCCAAATGCCCAAAATTAGATGACTGGATCAAGAAGATGTGGTATATATATACAATGGAATACTATTTAGCAATCAAAAAAGATAAACTCGTACCATTCACAGCAATATGGATGGAATTAGAAGGGATGATGCTAAGTTAAGTCAGAAGGATAAAGAAAAATATCAGATGGTTTCACTTATAGGGAGAATATAGGGAAACCAAGTGAGGGATCAGGGAAAAATAATAACAAAAAAGACAGAAGTTAACAGGCAATAATAAATCAGAAACATTTTGCAGCAGAAGGGGAGGGAGGAGGTCAAAACTGGGGAGGGAAGAGCACAAGAGTATATGGCAATGTTCTATGGGCGAATTGATGGTGGGAATTTGATGGGGCCTACACCCGAGAAGAGAAAACATTGTACAAAAATGAACAATGATGTAAAATACAAATTGACACAAGCTATGCAACTTCTATCGACTGACAAATTCCAGATAGAATAGAAAAATCAGAATTTCCACTGCTAACTTATGTTACGACCTCCCTTTTTTAGTATAATCATAATATAAAAATATTCTGAGCAACCATCAGTTTACAACTGGATTGCCTTAGCCTCATAAGACAGCTGCCTGGCCCAGGCAAGCTGCCCCAGGGCAGGAAATTCCTCATTCTCCTAAGACAAAAGGCAAGTCCCAGGAGAAATAAGACCTCAGGGCATTAAAAACTCCTGGGAAGCTTCCTTGGTTTCTTCAAAATAAAAGGCAAATCTCAGATAAGACTTCCAGGGCATAAGGACTCCTGGACAATTTTTAACCTTGTTTACACAGGTGTTACTTAATACACAACTGTACAACTTTCTCTTAATTTACTCCTTTTTAAAACAAGCACTAACTACTCTCTGCTAGCCTAAAATTATCCATTAGCTTTTCTTTAGACAAGCACTGATAACACTGCTAACACAGTTTATTACTCCCTAAAACCCCTAATAACCTTTTGCTAACAAGCTCATCCTTTCCCAGACCCCTGTTCCCTTGAGTTATAGCTAAACATCTATATACATGACAATTACCACAAAAATGTATAATTTAGTATACTATAAAATGTTAAGAAAAAGATACTTTGTTCCCCTTGTCCTTGAAAACATTTATGACAATTTCTCATTAACTTACCCTATGCATTATTACAATTAACTACTTGTTACAGAGTATAAATAAAGACCTGCTGAGGGAATGAGCAGGAAGACTTGCACCCAACTCTGACTCCCCTGTCTCCCTCGCGTCCGCTCCCTTCTCCCCTTTTGGGATCTCTACTCACTGACACCTTCCCAACTTAGGGCCCTGCCTGTCTAGCCTCCGGACACCTCGATAGTTGGAACTGGTCCCCAACAACAAATAAATAAACAAATTATATTAAAAAATAAAAGCAAACAAAAAGAATTGGTAAAATGGTACAGTTTGTTATATATATTTTACTAAAAATTCAAAAAGGTAGTTAGGATTTAGGTTGCAATGAAATATAAAAGTTAAAGCTACAGTGCCTCCCTGGTGTCAGAGGGGTTAAAATCTCAGCACTATCAAACTATCACCAACCACTGTGACACGAGTTTTTGATCTCTGGCCAGGTAGCTGATCCACATGGTACAGCAGACCTCTCCTGCCTTGCCCACTGCTTCCCCCAGCAGTGTACTTCAGTCGATCTGTCTGTTCTGCTCCCCACTCTGTGTCTGGTGAATCCTCTCCATCCCCACAACCACCACACACACACATCTCTGGCCTATACCCCAGGTCTTCTATGCAAAAATAAAAAAGTCTTTTAAAAAAATTAAAGCTACAAAACAATAGTTTCAGATTTACCTTAACAGGATGACTTAACAGTAATCAAGTAAAACTTAGAGTCTTCAACAACATTGTAAATCTTGCACTTTATTTTCGCTAAAGAGCAACGTAAGTAACTAACGCAATGATTCTTTCAATATCAACTATCAGATGGAACAACATGAAATGTCATGGTGAATTGTAGCAAGGGACATCCAATAATATTTTATCTCAAGGGACATCCAATAATATTTTATCTTACTCTTTAATTATCTTCAAAATAAATCAAAAACACTTTCAATGAGAAAGAAATCTTCAAATATTCATTGAAAAATGGGTTTAAATTGTCTTCTCAAATTTACATATAGGTAACAGTGAAACTTTTGAAGGAAATATTAAACATTTTTTTCATCTCATATTGGAATTCTTTTTGGCAATATTTTTTAAATAATTAAATTGGCTTTGTAGAGTGCCCTATACTCTGGGCCAGTATGATTATATAAAAATATGAGCTCAGAAATGAAATAGACAACAATGTTCTTTGACTAGTCAGTGTTTTTTGGTGTTTTCTTGTAAGAAGCTTCACAGCAATCAAGTCAACTTTACAGGATTTTTTATAAAATGGGAATTTCCAGGCTGGTATCCTCTCCCCCAGACTCAATGATCTTATAAATGAAAAAGTCAACAGGGGAATTCAATACAGTCTTTTAATAAAACACAAACTCCTTCTCATCAGAATGTTATAATCTACGCAACAGTTCACTACCAATTTTGTCATTATGTGGACTTTGGATTAGCTTTTTCTCTGTGCTTGAACTGTTCTCATCTTTCAGAATTTTCTGGAATGTTGCCTGTTCAGATAGACCAACCTGACCTTCCCCCAACTCCTGGGTAACCGGCTCCCTCCCTCCTTGTGGGTCTGTGTTTATAAGGCCACTCAGCCATTGTCTGGTGGCCCTTTAACATGCTCTGAAGTTACCTGGCATGTGTGCTAACTTGCTTGCTACTTGCCTTCTACCACTAGCACCACGTGCATCAGATGCATCGCTAACATCAGATAGTTCCATCAGGCAGGGCCATCTGATTTCTCTGCCTCCTTCCAGCAGAATGACAGGCTCCCTCCAGGCTTGTCCTTCCTTACCACTGCCTCCCAATTCTGTGTGCAAACAGATCAGAGCTTCACCCCAGGGAAGCATTGACAGCCTGCTCTGCTCTGCTCTGCACTCACTTATGGGACCAGGGTGGAAGATTAGGCAACAACAAGGTAGCAAACGAGATGTTTCAAAAGACCCAGTTGGTTCTTAAGCCTAATCAACCCATCCTAGTTCTGCCGGAGCCTTAACCAAGCCATCCTAACCAACCCAT